>NC_135444.1:9727808-10327808 GCF_051991255.1 Vanacampus margaritifer | reverse complement strand
TAATTCATTCAACAAACAGCACACAATAATAAATCCGTCATTCAACAAACTTTGAAACCAAGGATTTTTATTTTATTTTTTTTAGTTTTTCCAGCCTCAAACTTAAATGCCTAGTTCACAGACTAAAGTGGCAGGAATATGTTGCGGTGGCCTGAGTGGGAGAAATAGATCTTCTCACGCAGTTGAGGTCATATTCTCTGCTCAATGATGCCGACAGGAAAGTGAAGAGACTGAAGTTGCAAATAAAACTGGATAGATTCAGGGGCCTCGGTGATGACTGATGAACAATTTGACGCTTTGTGCCAGCAGTTTCCTCACGCTGTTCCTAATGACTTCTGCACATATGAACATGTCTGTGGGACACCAATCTACCAAACTCTGACTTAGAGGCGGGTACAATTTAGAGGGATAAAGCACCGCGTATCATAAGCGTGCTTTCAATCTTCGGTATTGTGGTCTGGTACTCAAAAGCAATTTAGTGTAGCTCTTCAGAATTATGGTGGTGGCTTGAAAACATTATGAAGGCATCTCGGTTATTGCCATTGCAAGCCCAGATCAAAATTTACAGTCGGCAGTGCCTTAGTTCTTTTTGCCTCACACATCACCAATAACTCCAATATGGCAGTCAGTATACCAGGTCCATGTTTATGTTTTTAGAATCACGCTGTGTCAAGTGTCAATTTTCGTATAGGTTTCTGTTTGTAAAGCGACTCACGCAAAAAAAAATAATGGAAAAACATATTTGAAGAAACCTTGGGTTGTTATGGCCCCAGTCGCATGTATAGCATATAAACTACTTATACAGCTACTGTAGCTATATTGTGATATTACAAAAGCAAACATAAAAACAAGTACATCCCTATGAAATGCCAATGTCCAGTCCACTTAAAATACAGTACTGTTAGTTCCAGAATTGGCCCAAATTTGCCATTGTGCCAGTAAATGGCGCCTCGCGCTTAGCAAGTGGCAACGTAAGATGGCCACCAGTGGTTTCACTTCTTGCTATGGCGGGTAAGCGGTATTGTCATATATGATGAGTTGATAAGTCCGTTCTAACGATAGACTAAAGCAGGCTAAAATGTGTCAGTGTGGCGGCCATGCTGGCAGTGGCGACTGTCCCGTAAAAGGTCATGGGCGTGAGCACACGGTTGAAAGGAGCTTGTGTATCTACCTATTCATATCTGTGGCTTTACTCAGGCACTAGTCTCGTATGTTCTTTCCAACATGCTATTTTTTTTTTTTGTGCTGAAGTACATAACTCTGGAGGTGAAAACAAAAAGCGCTAACATTGTGGCAGATAAACGACATCATCATCCCAAGGTAAGTTTGGATAAACTTTCAAACTGTTTCAAGTTTTACTACTTTTAGTTTATTTACTTTTTTTTTCTGGAGAGTAATTTTACCGATTTGACATGTCATCATCATTGCTCTCTCTTTTTATTTATTTATTTATTAATTTTTATTTATTTTTTTGTATGTGCATGTGCGTGTGAGTGTGTATTCATTAGTTCACCTAAAACCTAATAAAAAATCCCATACCGTTCACCTAAACCGAACACTTCCAGCCAGAGTCGTGAGGCCGTCAGGAGACCCGAGGAAGGACCAAAGAAAAGAAAGGAAAGTTTATTCAGTGACGTTTATTTTCAATAATTTTACACTGTACTGAGCATTTCAAGTACAATCCAATCATTTTGTACTGTGTTGCGTGTTTTTAGGCCACTAAAATTAAAGTACTTCGATGACACGAACAATCGTCTCTAACGAATGACCCCTTCCCCCAATTAGTTAAAGTTAGTTTCCACTGTTTACAGTGGACTGTAGGGAGAGCAAACTTAACACAGCAAAAGAAAGTAGAAAGACTTTTAATAAATGTTATCCAGTCGCTTTGGATTATTGTGGGGTAAGAGGTGGAGTGGACAAGGTCTCCCATGAACGGTCCTTGAGGGAGTGTGTCTCCTATCGTGTCATGATGTGCCCTCCCGTTGAGTGTAATCAGCTGGTTTGTCCTTGTTGCGTGACCTCTCCAGATGTGGCTCAGGCTGCAGCCCACAGGGAGAAAACAACTTCAATGGTCCCCTGGGCTGTATAAAAAAAGATATGGGCTGATAGTAATTGCAGACCCTGCACGGAAAATTCAAAAGGCTAAAAAGAAAAGATTGTTGATTTGGGTTTATTTCCTTGCCAGCGATGATTTCAATCAGCCCCGGCCTGGTATTTCTGACCAGAGTTTATTAAGAAATCTTAGCTAGCTATATTTGTCGCATGAAACTAATATTAGCTTAAATATATATTAAAAGCTCAGAAAATCTGGAGAACACTTCATCTTTTTGCATCAGTGAGTGTGTCCTTGTGTGCTGAGACGCACTCTTTGTGGCTAAGGCATACTCCCACTTACCTTCCTTGACCTTTGCTCTTAACAAAGGAACATCTTGCACAAAAACAGACCTCTTTTTTTTCTTCTTTTTTTTACTTTTATAACCCTACAGTATCTCACAACGAAATGATTATTGAGAAGTAATGTACTGACGATTAGTAACTTAGGTAATTGTACTTTTCATGTATTGTAGAAGGTTCCAAAAAGCTGGGGCAGGTTCGGACCATCTGTCCGGAACATTTCACAGGTGAACTTGTTAATTGGAAACAGGTGAGTGTAATGATTGGGTATAAAAAGAGCATCCGCGAAAACCTCAGTTGCTCACAAGCAAGCATGGAGCAAAGCACCACATATAACAGCTTGAACAAACAACATACATTTTCACAACAACATTTCTCAACATATAATTGCGAGTAATATAGTGATTTGATCACCTATGGAAATATCATCAAAACATTCAGAGAATATGAAGAAATCTTTGTACGTAAGTGGCAAGGTGGAAAACCAACACAGAATGTCCGTGACCTTCAATCTCTCAAGCGGCACTGCATTAAAGACCGACAGCATTGTGTCAAGGATTTTTCCCGTGTAGGCTCAGGAAAATATCAGAAAACCACTTCTCAATTCATATATGTTTGCTGGTACATCTGCAATTATAATATAAAACTCTAGGCCCAAGCTCATCAGAGATAGACTGATGCGAAGTGGAAAAGTGTGCTGTGGTCTGACGAGTCCACTTTTGAAATAGTTTTTGCAAATCATGGACCTTTATTGATTGATTTCATTGCAAAGTTCAAAATCAGCTTCTGTGATGGTATAGGAGTGTGTTAGTGCCCATAACGTGGGAAACTTACACATCTATGAAGGCCATGCTGAAAAGTACATATGCTGCCATCCAAGCCATGTATTTCTCGGGGATGTCTCTGTTTATTGTAACAAGACAATTGCAAGACACATTTGCACATGTAACATGGCTTTTTTGTAAAAGAGTGTGAGTATTACTGTAGACTGGCCCGCCAGCAGTACAGACCTGTCTTCAATTGGGAGGAAAAAAATAGTGGTGCATTATGAAGAGCAAAATGTGATATTTGCAAAACAAAAAAACAAGTCTGTCAGTTTGAACATGAAATCATTTTTCTTTGTAGTGTACTCAATTGAATATTGTTTGAAAAGTATTAGCAAATTATTGTATTTTGTTTTTATTTACATTTATGTCACAACTTCATTGGAATCAGGGTTATTTATTTTTATTTTATTTTATTTTATTTTTTAAAGATATTTAACACAACAATGATGTGGGCGTGTGTGTTTTATGTCATCTGCTCAACCATGCGTCACAAAACGTCATTTTTACTCCGCTTCGTTTCCACCTGTGGACGATATGACCCCATTCAGTTTGAGGGATTGCACCCCAGAGGATGTGTGCACTCTGCTCTTCCCATTAGAGCGAATCAAAACGGGTCACTGCTCTAAATGATGTATCTGGGTTGCAAAAAGTCCGCTGTGGCCACGCGTAAACACCCAATCACAGTTAGCTAACCCTGTGGCGGCTGAAGCAAAGTGACTTCAGCAAAACAGGAGCAACGTGCTGAATGGAGGCAAATGAAGACAACAAGGGATTTGTGCACAAAATACATGCAACATAAGATTGGGATGAAAATAGTTTCAATGTCAAGGCAACAAAGCAAAATGGTTACTGGGTCACTGGCTGGAGTGATCCTGTCAGAAACAGGAGTTTACAGTAAGAGTCCATGTGTGTCCCCTCAGACCAGTATACTGTATATATGTCCCTATATTAATACATTGGAACCTCAAAGTTTACTCAAAGTCGGGACGCATACCAGATGGTTTTGGAATAATAAAGAACTGTTATTGTGTTCACTGCTCATGAAGGACTCTTAAAGTGGGCAGTGCATGTTTGTTACTTTCATTATTTATCATTTTGTAGATGTTATATGAATGCACATGCTGTCAAATACTGAAGAGAAGTCGAGTGTGTTGCTCAGTTTTGGCCTGAGGGTTTTTGTCTTGAAGCAATAGAGCAGAAGATATGATGATCCTCAAAGGATGTTTTCCACCAGCCTACTCACCGCCTCCAGGACACGGCTGCCAAAGAGAGGAGAGAGGAGCTGGCACTTTGAAATCATGTGATTTGAAATTCGGCATTACTTTTGACTGGAAGAGATCCTTTTTTTTTTTTCAAAAAAGACTCTTGACTTGTGTGAATTATAACCTGGCTTTGCAGCTCGGCACCTGACCTTTTGATGTAGGTGTGTCATTGACATTCTTCAGAAATAAATGGGAAACAGTAGAGCTGTAATTCAAGATAACAACTGAAGACTAGTATGTTGTCCATCCATTTTTTTTCTATACTGCTTTGGGTAAGAGACAGAGCACACACTGGACTGATCGCCAGTCGATCACATGGTACATGCATTGTAGACGATCAATCACACTCACAATCATTGAAATTGAAGGATTTTCAGATAAGCTAAGCATGAATGTTTTTTAAATGTGGCAGGAGTTATTGGCCAAGTGTGTAGAAACACACAAGGAATTTGTCTTCACATTCACAACCCGTCTGGAAACATGAAAAATAACAATGAGCCAACAGAGGGAGACAAAAGGAGAAGCCTGGCGGTTTGCTAGTTAGCGCCCCGAGTTTCTTAGATGGAAGAAAGGACACATAAGGGGGGAGGGATTTAAGCTTTTTTTTTTCAAACTTTTGAACTGTATGTGGTAAAATATTAGTGAAAACAATAACTAATATTTTACCATTATGACAGCCGTATGAGTGCCAAAAATAAATACATATATACATTACTGCTTGTGCTTGGGAGGTGAGTCTCTTCACATGACGATGATACAAAACTTATAACCATATTGTTCTGAGCAGCAAGGCCGAGATAGATTTCTGCATTGCAGTAAGTTTAATTTCAATTAAGCCTTTAGATGTTAACAACACTGAAGTCTTGCAAGATTTGCTGAAGTATTGCAAAATATGCAGAGGTCTTGCGTGATGTGACTGCCAGGGAATTCGACTTCAGAGGCTCCTCTGTACTAGAAAGCACACATTTTATCTCAACATGGGGCATTTGATATCTCATTTATTGGGTTAGTTGGAGTTGAATTGGTTCTGGCATGCACATAGTTCCAGGCTGGTTGCAGTATGACAGCAGCTTTTAGGCACCATTGCATACAAGATATAAAATTCTCCAGCGTTTGCTGCGGGGATCTTACTTAAAGCATGCAATATGCTCTGTTGCTCAATCTAATAAGGTTTTATTTTTTAGCATTCAGTGTAACTGTGATTATACAGTTTTTCTTTCATCTTTCATCCATAAGCAAATGGAAAGTGGAATTCCACCTTCCAGCCCAGTGAGTTGGCCAGCGGCTGAGCGGACTCAATCAGTTTGACTTTCACTGCGGGGCAAGCGGAGCCCTGGGCGGACAACAAGGTCTTTGGGCTTGGCACACGCTGATCTGGAAATTTAGTGTGTGACTGCCGGCCAGCTCTTAAATATTTGGTTTTAATTACTGCCACAACCTTTACTCTGGCAGGTCACTGTTGAAACATAATCCCCAAGAGGCTGCCGAGCCGGGGCATCGCACCATTATTCAACCACTGAGGGGGTGGCAGCCGTTGCCTTGCTCAGGCACTTTCATCCAGAAAATGGGATACAGCCACAGTCGTATTTATAGGCTGCCGGTGAAAAAGAGCAATTTGAAATGGGCGAGATGAGAGACCCTTAATTATACAGCAGACTGTAAAAGTTTGAGCGAGGCGAAGCTTATCTCTCCGCTGGGACCGTCGGATTTTTGAACTTCTCATTTGATTGCCGGCCCCGTTCACCTGTCTGTCTCAGCGACTTGCATCTGCGCTAATGACGGTGCACATCCTGAGATTTTATAAATGCGCCTCTTATTGTCCATGTGAAGATGGAGGAGGGGATGTGATTTGCAGATCAGTCGCCTAAGGCAAACATCTGCCAGTCAGTGCGACATTTCCTCAGCAGGCTCCTGACAATGACTATACGGGACATTTCTCAGACTCAGCCTTGCATCAATTATCCATTAGCACTACTGAAATAAAATTAAAAATCACTTTCCATTTGGGATTTCTTCAGCCTATCCAAGCTCAAGAGAATCTTTGTTATTTTTCCAGAGGCAGCAGCATCCCACGGTACAAAGAAATCTTTTGTAGTGATGGCCAGGGAATTTTGCCTTAAGCACACATTTTCATAAATTGCCATTGGGATGTAACAAACTTTTGGCAAAGACAAATAGACTATGTTTAGATACGAACACATTTCTCCACATTTATTTTCATACTCATTTTATTCCTTCTGTGATTATGCATTAACTCTGCTCAAAAGCATATCATCCTCACAGTGTGTCAATCACATTGTCCAGTCAGAAAGCAAAGATGATGCCGACTCACCTGCTAAATGGAACAAACAACAGGTGGGACGGGGAAGCAACGAACAAGACAAGTCCTTAATAAGGAAAGGTTTTTCAAGGGGCAGCTATGAACCATTTCCTTCTCCTTTCTGGCACATTCCTGGCGAGTTTAGCATTTTTCCAGTGACCTTTTCACTATTGAAATGAGGCGCTATCTGTAACCCACCCGGAGAGTTTGCTCAGGTGCAGCTATTTCAAGATAGCACATAGTGTACAGTACATATGTACGCATCATGGGCCAGAAAGTTTGCTGTCTCCTAGCACAGGACGGGGCCACATAGGACCACATACTTCCTAACAAGATTCATGACAAAAATGCTATTTTAAATATAGACGAAATATGTGCATATGCGGTAAATATTCATAATTCAACCCAACGACAAAGGGTTTGAAACAAAGAACAAAATAACCACATACTGTATTTTTTTTTCCAGTGCGAATGAGTTTCTTACATAAAAAGTATCATTCAAGGACGTCACAAAACTGCTGAACTCCGAATTAACAACATTAAAAGTGCAAGAAACGATTTTTGATATTTTTTTCACAAAAATAAACTCACTCAAAATTTCCATATTATTGAGGTAGTACTATGTCGATCTTGCATGTCTTTACAAATCTGCCCCCCCCCCCCCCAAAAAAAAAGGCCGACTCATTTTGAGAGCAGTATAAGACCCATTGTAAGCGCATCAAAGACATATCTGCCATCTAGTGGTAAATGGAGATATTACAACTTAAAAATACAGTCAACACATATATATTAGCCTTTGTGCACCCGCTGATTCGTATATTAATTGATTTCTTTTTTTCTTTTTATTGACATTTTTTTAAATTATTTTTGCCATTTTTTTCCTTTTTTTATCCAGGTTTTTTATTCACATTTCGCCCCATTTTTCGTGTAAAACAGATGATTGAATCTTTATCAACATGGTTTGAGATTTATTTATTTTTGTCCATTTTTCCACGGGGTTTTTATCCCAAGGTCCCTCCGTTTTTTTTGTAGGTGTATAAAACGGATGATTGAAACTTTATCAGTGTTTTTAGAAGAATTAATTTTTTTCATATATTTCATATTTTTTATTAATATTTTTATGTACTTTTTTTTTCTTTTTCGCTGGATTTTTTTATTTTTTTTAGGGGGGGCAGATGAATGAATCTTTATCAGAGTTTTTTGAAGATTCTTTTTAGGTTTGCAAAATCAATAAACTATAAATAAAGTTTACTTTTTTGGTTGGCTATTAATAAAATCAAGTAATCAACTCAGAGTGTGATTGGCCCACCACTGGTCTCGGACATGTGCCTAAAGTCAGGGGTGGGCAAACTCCGGTCCTCGAGTGCCGGAGTCCTGCAGGTTTTGGATGTTTCCCTTCTCCAACACAGGTGATTCATATGATCAGCTCATCAACAAGCTCTGCATAAGCTGATAACGATCATGTTCATTGGAACCAGTTATGTTGGAGGAGGGAAACATCTAAAACTTGCAGGACTCCTATCCTCGAGGACCGAGTCTGACCGCTCCTGCCTTAAATGTGTCCTTCATTTTCAGCTTTTGTCAATACACTTAAGAAAAAGTGTGAAGCTTTTCCAGAATCTTACTGCTCTCGGTAAGAGACTAACATAAAAGGGAGGAAATGTAAAATATAATTTTGAATATGGACTTTTAACATCTGCAAACCAATAATTATATTCAATCATTTGATGCGGTTGGGCAAAAATCACAATGATATTTCTACCCCTAGACATCGCAGCAAACATTAGCTCCTCTTTCATTTTTTACCAGTGTTCCACTCTCACAACAAGGATGCTCACAAATCATAATCATAGCTAAGAAGGTGTGTTTACTAAGGGGGCAAATATCGTTTATAGCTGTGATCCTAGCCTTTTCTGATTAAAAATGTCAGCGAGGCCCTGGAGGTGACAGATTGCAGCGTTGCTGTCATCCCTGGGTATTTTTGGTACGGGGACAGGTGCGGCATGCCGGGGAGACTTGGAAGCTACAGTGTGAAGGAGAGAAAGAAAAGGAGGGAGGGAACATGGAAAGCCAGGGACGAGGAAACTGGGAGCAAAATCTGCTCATCTGCTGCCTGTAGCTATCGGCTTCATCCTCCACTGCATGGGCCTGGATCCAGAACCCTCCAGAACTCTGAAAGGGCCCGATACACTCAGCATGATTGTGAAGGGCCACTGGCAATTTTTTTTCGGAGGGAAAGCGAGACAGCAAATTAGTCTGAGAGAAACAGTCAGTGTACATTTTGTGCTGTTGCATTGTTCCGGTTAGCAGGGTTGGGGAATCCTATTCCAGAAAGTAAAAACCCTGAAACAACAGGTGAAGACGAGCTCGTTTACCTGCCAGTTAAGTAGAAGCATCTTTGGCTAATGCCAATCTGTGGCAGGGTTTTGACTTTCTGGACCTGGATTCCTCAAACATGCAGATTATCCACTGATATGTACAACACTTTTACAGTTCTCAGTGCTCACTTGATATGAGATTCAAAGATTCGTTATTTTAATTCATTTACAGTCAATATTATCCTTTTACAGTGAAACAATGATAGAGGAGTGCGCCTGAAAATGAAGATTTCATGAAAAAAATAAGCCTCTAAACTTTCAGTTCAAACTATGAACGCCTGACCTCAGCATATTGTGTGAGACCTGAATTCAGAAAGCATTAAGAGGATTAATTGTGTGCGTGCGTGCGTGCGTGCGTGCGTGTGTGCGTGTGTGTGCGTGTCTAAAAATATTTCAATGACAATGACAAAAAAAAAAATCATAATGCTTCACAATTCCAAACGATGCTTTTTACTCGTGTTTGAATCTGTTGAGCAGGGTTGCGCACATTTTATTTCATGAATACATCATTGTGGATGGTATGATAAACAATGACTAGTCACCCATATTGTTTTCTTGATTTTGTTTTAAATTAATAGACTTAAATGGCAGGACAGATTCTTATTTAAAAAATGTATTCAGACATAGATCTGCCATTGCTGTTCATTGGTTAAATTTGTTCCCGTAGCCTTTCATGTCATGTTGTTTTTGTGTTTTGCTACTTATTATAATAGTGTATATCCAGTAAGTACTTATTGTGTTGATTAGATTGTGTTTTGTTTTTTGAGTTCCTGGCGTCCTTCGGTTGTGGGTCCTTCCATCCCTTTTACTTTTTAAATGTCTGCTTTACGATCCTAAATTCAGTTTGACGGATCGAAACCTGAGGATGAACAACTAATTAGAGAGAGAAGGCACGACCCACGAGGTGTCAGTCATTTGTTGTGCACACTCAAAGCTAAAACTATCTGAGCAACTGAGCATGAGACTAGCAAAAGGAAGCTAAACAAGAGAACGCAGGCAGTTGAGGAATCAGAAGCAATGCGGAATTAGCAAGAATTCTGCTTGATGTGAAATTATCAGCTCTTTTTTATTTTTATTGTAAATTTAAAAAACTATCTTAAACCTATAACATTTAGTGTTATAGTAACACTCTCTGACAAATAAGTCATGCTATCAATGTACTGTAGATGCCACGGCTAACGTCGGCTTGTTGACACGGCTAATGCTAGCTTAGTATTGTTAGCGCTATTTGTTGAAACTAATTATCATGATGCACACTTTGAATGAGCAGGTTTCAAAATCGAGCTCGTGCTTATCAGTGAGTGCCGTAGCTTTAGTCAGAGACCCAAGTGTGCAGAGGTGAAGTGAGGTTAGCGGTTTTAAAACCGTTAACGTGTGACGGAAGCACACATTTGTTTTTAAGAGTTTATATGTATAAAGTAATGTATGATTGGTCGATTGTTACTTTCTCGTATAGCCAATTTGTACAATCTGACCCTTGAACAGATCATTTCAATTTCAATGACTTCATCTATGAAAAACTGCTGAACGATGTGTTCAACCTTAGCCGTTCCGCTGTACTTTTGACATATTGCTGTTTTAATAATAATAGGCACTGACTGACAGTGACCTTCACGGTAGCATACCTACGCTCTTTGTTATCTATAAGTGTGTTCCCTTTGGCAGACAACCCATTGAAGCCTCACAGATAGATGCAATAAAAGGCTGGCCCGCTGCCATTCCTCGTCGCCTCTGGTCATGGAAGAAAGAGGACCCATCTTCGGTCATACTGGCCTGAACATTTCAGTCACATATGGACAGTGATGGCATCGCAAATGACAAACACTGCATTTGGTGGCCATGTGGCTGGTTGGCATCTTGGGGAAAATCCATTTCAGAGATGTTGGAGCGGGATGGGATAAACTTTGCTCATGGATAATCCAAGATTATTTCCATGGGGGATTGCTTGGAATAGTGCAATCAAGTGCCCCAGATTGAAATGTGTCAAAGTGTCCTGATGAAGACTGAGCTCCCTTTCCAAAAGGATGCTCTTATAACTAAGCCATCTGCCACATAATAAACTGTGTTCATTACAGTGCCTTAATAGGCATATGGATACTCGGGGTAGGAGTCATGGTGTCAGTCCCCATATGACATCACAATATTTTGCCTGTAGAAGAAAGTCAAACTAAAATGTCTTGTTCAGAAATGGAACTACTTTATGTATTGATGAACCAAATTTTATGCTTTATTCATACACTTAATTCACATAAATAGTACAAGTTTGTATTAAAGGTTTGTTTTGCTATAAATGTTTCATAGATAGCAGTGCAACAAAAAAGATAGAAAATTACCTAATAAATTTTTTTCATTAGGGGAAGTCAACCCCAAAATTTTCTTTACAATAATATGTTGGTAATAAGCAGCAAAATCCACCCATTTTATCCATCTTAGTAGGCGACCATTTTGCCACTTGCTGATGACTAAAAGTGACATCACAGTTGCTCAGTGCTCAGGTAATGGCCAATCACGGCTCACCTGTTTTCTGAGTTTGATCATGTGATGCTCGCGAGCTGAGCCGCGATTGGTTGTTACCTGAGTAACTGTGGTGTCATTTTCAGTCGACAGCAAGTGACAAAATGGCCGACTACTAAGATTGATAAAAATGGGTGGATTTTGCTGTTTAATTCATAAAACATTACACTTTAGGTTGAATTTTTATGTATGAAAAGTGCTTTATTGATAAAGTTTAGTTTGATTTGATTTAATATTACGCAAACGCAATATTAATCAGAATGCCGTTTTAAGGCTAGTGGGGGCGCATTCAACATATAAATATAAAGAAAATGATAGGGTTCAAGTATAACAGCAGTACGCGGTATAGCAGCTCACAACAAATAAATTAAAAAAACAAATAGAATAAAAATATGTGGTTATACTGTATACAACAACATCTTTTGTTTCTTTCTTTTTAAATAGGATGAAATGGCATCTGCCTGGTACAGTATAGCAGTAGATTAAAAACAGGCAATTTCATCTATATACGTCCACCTACCAGTAGTTGTCCATCAAAAGTTGTGAACTAAGTTAAGCATGACAGTAAGCCATCTGTAATGACTTGACATTCAATTATTGATTACTTTAAAATGGATAACAGTGCCTTTCAAATGGTTATTTTATCTGTCACCCAGTGCCATCAACCCCCGGTCAAGGCCACTCCACATCTGAGGAGTCACCGCAGGCTCATTAGGCGGCCCTGATGTGACTAACTCATCAAAGCCAATATGAATGAAGAGGAAATGCGAGCAAGCAATGTGCTCCGACGGCATTACTGATCTTCTCTGTGAGGCGAGAGGATGTAGAGTTGAGCTTGTGACTGGGGCGGAATTACCAGTGAGTGTCTTTCACAAAGTGTGTCATGTTTGCCTCGGAGGACAGTCGCAACATCTGGGAACGTTTGGATGTGGCAACCTGGGCCTGAGCCAAAATGACAGACATGTCACACACACACACACACACACGCACAGCCGCACACACACGGCATCCAGACAATCAAACCCGATTCACATTTAATGATGAGAGGAATGTGGAGCCTGCGAACACACCCATTCATTCACACTAAACATTATTGTGCCACTTAATAAAAAAGTACTCAGGAAACTGTTTTAATTACTGGGTTTATTAGGTTTAATTATTTTTTAACACCCATCATTTGCAAAGCACAAAAGAGGAACTAGTGGGATCGCTTAATAAGGATTCCATTTTTTTAAAGGCAGGTTACATCTATTGGTCAGGTAAATTTAAAAAAAAAAAAAAAACTCAATTCAAAGCGTAAAGTGCAATATATTTTGGAACAAGTTTCCATCAAAGCATCAGGGTATGTAGCCTTTAATCTTGAAAAGCACATTTTGCTATGAAGCAGCACATGTTGGCTGGTTGAAAAGCTTTGCTGATTATTCATTCACACGCTGGATTAGAGAGGTTGTAACCAACTCTCCAACATGAGTAATCACTTCAAACTCAAGTGATTGAGATGGAGAAAAAGGATACAGCGTCCATTTCTTTTTTTCCTATTCTCGATCAAACATTTCAACATGTGTCATCGTGCTTGCAGAGCTCACACCGCGTCGAACCTCTCACCCGCTCATTCCACTCTCAAATATTGGAAGTCAAAGCAAAGACAAACGCGAATGATAGAAGACGAGGCCAATTGATATGAAATTGTAGTGGTACAGGCCAGTATGGCATGTGTCAGCTACTATATGTAAATTATGTGACATTATATTGGCGACACAGTAGGGTTGAACCGATTAGTTGACAAGTCAATAAGACTTGAAGTTGATTGTGATTAGAGCTGTCAAACGATTACATTTATTAATCAAATATTCACTCCCATCCATTTTCACTAAAGCAACTCCTTTCGCTCCCAGCTGTTTTACTGGATTTTGACTGATTTTGCAAGGCCCACAGAATATTGTGTTCGATTGCTATAAAAACATGGAACCCCCCAAAATAATAGAGACTTTTCTTTCATCATTGAAAAATCTTTCTGTTTCCGTTTTGCAGCAATTAGCATTAGAATATATAAATTTCATCATTAATTACAAATCTGTGAATATTCAAAAAGGGAAAGAGCTTTTTTGCAACATGGCCCTGGTTGATCTCTTATACTCTGCTGCCACCTGCTGGCTGTTTTTGTAATAACTACCAATGCTTCAAGCATTCTCTTCAGTTCTGAGGCTCATCAAAGCCTTCTGTATGCTCTAGCATAAAAATTAAAAAATGTAAAAAAATATTTTAAAAATATGTTTTTTTAGACGTATAAATGCGTTTTTGTGAGTAAGGTAATATTTAAAATAGAACGTATTTATATGTTTTGGGGAGCAAATAAGGTAATCGCATCTTAACATTTTAATTAATCACGATTAATCGCTTAAGGATTTTTATCAAAAAAAAATTTGCCTGCCAAATTTAAGCACCTATTATGTGTTAATTTTTTCAACATTTAACGTTATGAGGACATTTTTTGATCCACTGCACACGCTCATCGTCTTTTTCTAAGCAGTAAATTACTTGCAGAATTTAAGATGGAAAAAAATGACCACGATAGTTTGACGTATACAAATATTCTGAATGTCATACACAAACATTTATTAAATGCTTTACTTTAATGCATGTAGTTATGTTTATTGCTCAAACACAAGCTGTGCTACCTTTAACGTGGCCATCTGCTATCAGTTAAAGGATTATCTCCTGTCAAATTTAATAGTGTGATTAATCTGCATCCATACATAATTAATGAGATCTATTTTTGTGATTAATTAATTAGTTAATGCTTTAACTTTGGCGGCACTAATTGTAATGTGATCATCATGTAAGACAGCTCAACATCTATTTGGCAATTTTACAGAAGACCTTTGCATCAATCCAATGAATTACTGGTATGGAATACTTAAAAAAATGCCCATCCATCCATTTTCAAAGGCGCTTTTCCTTATTCGGGTTTTGGTTGAGCTGCAGCCTATCCTTAGTTACTTTGGACCAAAGGCAGACTGTATACTGGACTGGTCGCCAGACAATTGCAAAGAACATGCACTGTAGATACTTGGCCACCGTGCTGCCCCTTATGCCATAAATAATAATGAATTAATATTTCAATAATAATTAATTGAAATTCTGAAATTGTTGGCTGATCCAACATCAAATCGTGGCAGCAAATGACAGTAAAATGATATGGAGAAGCCCTGCCAGGTTTGTTTATGAAATATGCAAATTAGACCAAAAGCTGCCATCCATTGAGGTCGAATAGTGATGAGGCACTTATTTATTTCTTTTGAATTTGCCTCACTTTTTCACAAAAATAAAGGCTGCAGTTTTTGCAGCTAACTAAACAGTGTGAAGCATGTGTGTTGTTGATTTCATTTTCGGAAGTCTTACTGTCGTGATGAACCAACCGTGTAGTCTACAACTGAGTCCCAACCAAAGAGTGACAAAAAAAATGACATGTTTGGTAAATGCCCACATTTTTGAAAGAGCTTTATGATGTGAAGCCTTGAAAAAAATACACTGACTGATCCGGGTAAGTACGGACGGTTTTTCGGTGGTACCATTGCTTGCCCTCGGTGCAAGAGGCGTAGGTTCACTTCCCGCCAGGGAGACCACGATTGTGTGTGTTTGAGTTTTGTGTGTCTGGAGGGGTTAGTTAGTTAAAAAACAACCACTTTTTTATACACTGAAAATAAATCAACAACCCATACGACCCTTAAGAACCTCCCCTGTATTGAGTTATGGTTATGTCCAGAAAATTCTGGGGCATCTATTTTTATATATTAACAAAATAGGAGTTGGAACCTGGTTAGACACACTCTTGGAAAGGGCAAAACAGTAGACCTTCTTTTTAAGGCTAAAGAAATTATTTTGTACTCTCATCAGGAGGTTATGTACGAGTAGATATTTATTGGCTGTGTCCTCCAGTGCATGTTATTTATTGCCTTGGGGTAGCCAGGCAACCATCTGTGACTCCAATGAGTTATTCAGTTAAGCAATGACTTGATGCATGTGAGTGAAACCTTTAACACATTTTGTACAAAACAATGAGGTGCACTCTTTTAAGAAGTGAAAATGTGTGATAGTAATTTGGTCGTGCTCTGTGTATTTGTACAGACATGCTTTCAAATGTGTGAATGAGAAGCACGGAAAGTTTTAATCTCAATAAAAGAGAAGTTTTTTTTTAAGAAATGGGTTGTATAAGTGTCACTGTATGTTCGCGAGTGTAGCGGATGGTCTGTGTGAAGCTATTTGCCTTAGAAGTGATTATTTTGAATCTTCTATATAGTTATCAGTGTTTAATTAATTGTATTGCACAAAATACTGTATAATAAGCAGGCAGATATTTATATTTTACAATAAGTTAAACTTTTTAATCTATGGTTATCATCACACTCACACTGCCATCACTGGTACCATTTTGTGATAGCATCCCAAAAGAAACTAAAAAGCTAAAGAAAAGACAAAACACACTTGTGAAGTGAGTTACAGTGGATCGGGATAGGGACGAAAAGGAACCGGGCCAGGCAGCAAATTGCTAATTTATGTGAATAAATTGCCACTCCCCTAAAAGTGATTATAATTGTCTGTAAATCTTAGTTTAATTTGATTTTAATTAATTCATCTAAAATTATCTTTCCCCAGTAAAGTGAATGGAAATGTCATTAATTACTTCCAGCTTCCTACCCAAAAAACAATAGCTTTCGTAGTATGTTTTTTGATAAAGGTAAAGATCATGTTCTAGTACTGTACTTTTTAAAAGCATATACGCTGTAAATGAATAAATAAATAAATAAAGAGCAATGTTTACTTAAAAAAAACCTCATTCAAAAACTCTAAGTACATTTTACAAGAAGAATTTTGAGTACATTTTACTAGTTTATTTTATTTATTTATTTATTTTAAAGAAAAAAATAAAAGCTACTCAAGGGTTGAGGAACTAACCCACAACCTTCAGTTTGGGAGACAGCCAATCTACCACCTGAGCCATGTTGCTCCCGCTGAGTGTTATAACGTACAGGATGACACAAAAAAAATAAGTTTTTAACAGTCCAATAAAACCAAGAGTGATGGAAGAAAAATATTTTATTGATAGTGATTGGAACCTTAAAACATGCCATTTACAATCAAACAATGATGGAATCCAAAGTATCCCAGCTGAGATGTTGCAGCGGTCAATGAGGAATCTCAACAGCAGATTTCAATGGATTCGTACAAGAGTCATCTACAGGACGTAATAAAAAAAAGAAAACTTTGTTTCTTAATAGCATGTTTTAAGGTTTCCATTACTATGAATAACATTTTTTTCTGACATCACTCTTGGTTTTATTGAATTGTTCAAAAGTTCCCTTTTTTTTTTTTTTGTCACCCTGTATGTTGCTGGTGTCAGGTGGAATCGTCGTACCTCCAAGAGACACATATTTTTTGGGGTTGTTTATGTTTGTTTGTTGAGTTTGAGAGTAAACATCAATTGAGAGTGGCAATAAACAGCTTTTTTGTTGACTTTGATGATGATGATAACGATAACGTTATGTCCTACTGCATGTGTAATCTAACAGTAATCTTGGGAGAGGGCTCTTTGTCCAAAAATGATCATGTTCCGCAATCACAACTATTATTGTGTCACAATGATAGAATATTTATGCAAATATGCGGAATACGGTGCTCGTTACTTTTAGTCATCGTCTATGTGAAACGAATGCAGCGTCAGTGTGTGTTTGATTTAAATGAGTCTGCTGGGAACATTAAATGATTGTGACCATGTGAATGGGCGTAAGGATAATTATGGCAAGGAGGGAAATAATGCAATTCGGCCTAATAGTGTTTTTCCTCTATGATTAGGCATCTGCATTCACATCCAAGGAGCAGGACAAAAACTGTTAACGGTGTCACAACATGACAGAAAGTCGTTTCGGAATCTGCAGAGGATATTACTGTGTCAGTCTGAAAAAGGCTTAGCTCAAATATTCATATTCATTATTAGGTACACCTCGGTGTCATTTTCTCTCTCTCTTTTTTTTTTTACATGCTCATCACAATATCAAGTGATCATCGCCTCTTATCTCACACCCTGAAATAGTCTTTTCAACTGTGAGTTAAATCACCGTCCGTGTAGCCCCTTGACGTACTCCATCCACTCTCATTTCAAGAAGTCTGATCTAAACCACATCTATGCAACGTTAATCTCCAGTGAGGGGGGGTTGATATATCAACAGTGTCCTCTGGTGGTGACTTTGAAATGAGAGAACGTCCTGATTGTTAGTTGACACAGTCCAACTGTGTCACATTTGTGTTGCATTGCCAGGATGCCTTGACATCTGCCAAACACGATTGTGCCCAGCTGTGTGGGTAGGTGGCGGCAAATTGCGAGATACCCGTCAATATGGATGCTCCGGGAAAGAATTTGCAACAATCTGACCGCGCACCACATCGTTAGGTCATATTTATTCGTCCATCAAGGAAGCAGCCTGTCAGCTCAGCTTTGAAAAATATGTTCCAGATGGACTGTGAAACTGTGGAATACTCTTTTATGAGCTCGGCTTCCCTCTCACTGCGCGTTTTATAGAAAAATGTACCATAAGTATGATTTAGTACCCAAACGGCTATTGTAATGTGTACAACACATTTTTATATGCTGTATTTTTTTTCTTTATTCGTGCATGGTGGCTTCTGCTTTAAAGTCATCCAAACGACCTTGCATCTTTATTAATCTCTGCAAGCCGCAAAGTTCAAAGGCAGCTGTGGGAAGAGCAGAGCAGACAAGTGTGTGATCTCACTCTAATTTCTGGCCCGACATGTGCAGTCCATAGAAGGTAGATGAAAAGATTCACGGCATCAATTTGAATAAAAAGATGGATCCTAAAAATGCATTTAATGCCTTCATGTGTCTTTATTTGAAAAGGTTTTAACGAATAAAAAACGCTGTTACTTGCATGGACATGGCAGCAAAAAAGATTTAAAAAAGTCATTTGTCCGTTACTAACTAAAACCAGCTCTCTTAATTTAAAATGACATTGGTTCAATTTATTTATACAAACTATGGTTGCATTAGAAAAAATTTGGTTAAGGTACCCTTTTAGACAACACATTTGGTAACAGTACAGTTGTCCCTTACTCATCGTGGATTCACAATATCACGGATTTGTATTTGGGTCCAGAATTCATACGTTACGTGGTTAATGGTTTGTACCTCGCTATATTGCGGATTTTTCTGAGATTATTGTTATAAACCTTAACTTTGCAACAGGTTTAAGTAAGCAAGCTGTGTATGTGATGTTAAACTCATTCACTCGCAGCCATTTTCACTGAAGCAACCCCCTTTGCTCCCAACAGTTTTACTGGATTTTGACAGATTTTGCAAGGCCCACAGAATATTGTGTTCTATTGCTAAAAAACATGGAGGCTACCAAAAGATTAGACTCTCTTCTTTTATCAGGAAAAAAAAAAAGGATATTTGTATCTATTTCAGTTTTGCAGCAATTAGCATTAGACTATAGCTAAGAAAATCTGTTTAAAACACTGGGGAAAAGATCTTGTTGCAACGTGGCCCTGGTTGATCTCTTATAATCTGCTGCCACTTGCTGGCCGTTTTTTGTAATAACTACCATTGCTTTAAGCGGCCTCTTCATTTCAGAAGCTGTATTAAAGCCTTCTGCATGCTCTAGCGTTAAAATAATTTTTATAATAATAACATTAAAAAACATATAAATGCGTTTTTGGGAGTGGGGTACAAATTATTTTAAAAACGTATTAATACGTTTTTGGGTTTGAATGAGTTAAAGGTACGGTCCAAAGGATTTGTTTTGGCTTGTTTCTGGGCGAAGAGTCAACTTTTCCTTCCAGCCAAGCCACAGGCAAGCTACTATAAGTGGCATATGCAAATTTCGTATTACCTGCTACTGAATGGTGGGCTGTTTTCATGCCAGTTCCTGGCTGGCTGCTTTCTCGAGCGTCAGTTTTGAATGTTGTGTTTATAGACAGCAACGGAAAAACTACAGACCCTTATTATTATTATTATTATTATTATTATTATTATTATTATTATTATTATTATTATTATTATTATTATTATTATCAAAAATATATTATTATTTTTAATCACTTGATATTGTGGACATGTTAAGCTTGACAAGATCGAATTTACTATAAACGGAAAATTATGAAAATTATAAAACATTAAGATTTATTCTGGATTCTGCATAATTCAGCCATCATCAGGGAACATCTGAATTCAGTTGGCTGCACTGAGAGAAAAGGGGGTGAATATTTTTGTCCTACTTTCAGTGTATTATATGAAAAAAAAAAGTTTAAGATATTGTATAACTTTCATTCCACTTAACGATTGTGTCCCACTTGTTGATTTGTCACAAGCAAATCAAATTTCATATCTTTATGTTTGAAACCTGAAATGTGGCAAAAGGTCAAGAGTTCAAGGGGGGCTAATACTTTCTTAAGACAGTGTATAATATGAGTTTTACTATTCTGCTACATTTTCATGATGACTTAGTGGTTTTGATGAGGACACCGAAAGCAATTTAAAGTGATATTGACTCAGTTGTCATCTTGTAATTTGCTGTGCTTTTAATAAATGTTACCACTGCAATATTCTCACGGATATCCAGCAGCGATGGTGTCTTTTTGTTTATCAGCTGCATCAGAGATAAACCCAGCAGCTGGTCCCTCCCTCCTCCCGCTACTCATTTGCTCATATCGCCCTCACTCGCTCTATCTGCCTCTCTTTTAGCCCATCTCTCATTCTGACAGGCGTGACATGGAAGCAGTAAGCCTCACTTCTGCTACCAGGTGGCTTTTCACTGCACCTCTGCTTCAGGAGATAGAGGCGTTTGCATTATGTTCCTCACCGCGCTGGATATTCTTATTATGAGTGGTATTAAGAGTGTGACGCTCTAGTTATATTTGGCATCTAATGTAACGTGAGGGCTACATTTGTGCGGCATAAGAGGGTTTTGTTTGTGTGTCGCGAGAGGGTCAGGGCGGTTTGACATTTTGTTATGTGGCAGTGCCGATGTGCTGTTTTGAAAGTGATATGCCAAAGGGATCAATGCACTCTGCCATTTCCTCAGTCATTACTATCGGCAATTAGTGACTCAGCCATGAAACAGCAACATGTTGCTGCTACACTGGTGATGGAGGAAAGGCCACCAAGGTCATTTTGTAATTAAGACTCCTTCCGCCTGCCTTTATATTCTCTGCATAATCGGCTCCGTCAGGGCTGAAATAATTGATTCTCCATTTATGCTAATGGTATGGATCTAGAGCATGGAGGGGCAAATACTCAGCTGAGTTTTCTTTCAGGCGTGACATTTAAAATAGGATGAAGAAAAATGTTGCTTTCAGATAGCGGGATGTTTTGAATCGGGTGTCAGAGGCAGTCATGAGACAGGAACTTGGTCAGACATTCAATGTGACCTTCGCATGTATTTCATCAATCCCTGTTTGGAGAATGAAATCATGCACATTTACAGTACCTCATGGCTTAAGCTTCTACCAAACAGGTGGATTTGTTTCCTTTCAGTTTGAAGCTACAAAAGAGTGCGTCGCCCACCGTGTGTTATCGCTAATGAGCATAGAGGCAGTACAGTTGAAAATAGCAACCGGTGGCTGAGAGAAAAACAACTGATTTGACCTTTGACAGCCACTGCAAGCTTCTATGAATGTTTGAAGATGAACATAAATAGTAAAGTGCTGAAACATTTGCCTGAAAGGAGCCAGACCTTATACAGTCGTGGAACCTGCCAGGGACTTTGATTTACACTGATTGTTATCAAACTTTTGTACTCAATGCTTATATTTGATTTTTAAAATGGGCTAATTGTAGATGAGGTTAAAAAAAAAAGTTAAACTGTGGATTTAAAATATTTTAAATCCATCTATCAATTTAATATCCCACTGTACGCATCACTGAGAGTATACACCATCACTAATCTGGTTTATTTGAATAAGAAAATAATTCATGCTTATTGATTAATTTCATTTTTAATTGATTAAACAATTATTACAAATATTTTTTATATACATTTTAAAAACATAAATAACTAAATAAATCCATAATGTCATAACCAATTATAGTGAAAAAAGTTAGATTTAATGAAATAATTCATGTTAATGTTTTTGATTAATTTCTCATTATCATTTTTAATTTTTGCAATTAACTGACTACCGGTATTTTAATAAGTTAAAAAGTAAAAAAATAAATGCATGCCATATTAAATTGACCAATGAAAGAAATAATTAAAAAAAAAAAAATCAATCAGTCAAGTTTAAATCATTATAGCAAAACACAGTTAAATAAATGCAACCAATACATTTATTTGAATAAGAAAATAATTCATTTTTAATTGATTTAACAATTATTACAAATATTTATTTCGATTTAGATTTTTTTAATAATTAAATAAATCCATAATATCATAATCAATTATAGTGAAAAAAGTTTGATTTAATGAAATAATTCATGTTAATGTTTTTGATTCATTTCTCATTATCATTTTAAATTTTTGCAATTAACTGACTACTGGTATTTTAATAAGTTAAAAAGTAAAAAATAAATGCCTGTCCAATTAAATTGACCAATGAAATAAATACATTTAAAAAAAAATCAATCAATCAAGTTTAAATCATTATAGCAAAACACAGTTAAATAAATGCAACCAATACAGACAGGACCACAGAATGGTTTGGCCCAACGGGCTGTAGTTTGGCCATCCCTGATTTAGACAGACAGCTGTGCCAATTAGATGACTCAAGTCTTTCAAGTCAAACATATGAGTAAATAGTTATTCTTGTGTTTATACTTGTCTATCTATGTTTGTTTGTATGTTTTTAATTGATTGAAAGTGTGGGGCGCCACCACGAGTAACTGGAGTATAGCCTACTGTGTTCACTTTATTTTAAGCTCCAATTTGTGTTAAGTGGTGTGTTGGAATTGTCTGTGAAAGTAACTTGTGTGTCTCGTCATGTCCCTGTTATTGACCAGGGTGTAGGAGTTTGCACCGTTTGCTTGCGACAGGCTACGGCTCCCCACAACCTTGAACAGGTTAAGTGTTATAGAAGAATTGATGTTGCTAGGTAGAGGTTGTGGGGCACAGCCAGTAAAAATTGCTCAATCATAGTCACTATTGCTGTGTCCTTGGGGCGGCTGTCCAAACCCAGGGTGGAAAGGACGGGGGCGAGGCAGCAGGAACACATTTTACGCAGACACACGCTAAGGGAAGTGAGGTATGAGAAAATGATTACAGTGAGTAACTTGGGAGTCTTTGTTTGGCTTTGCTTGAATCCAGTAAGCTTAATGCTAACAAACAATACAAAACACCATAGATGGGCTAACGATTAACATCTATGTGGTAGTGCTGTAACGCTTCAAGCAACGGATATATGAACAGACCATATAACAACGCTAATTAGCATATATTCTTAATCATCCGCAAAGAATAACTAAAACTACCACATCTTACGGAGTCACTTTTTAATAGTTGTGGAATTCTTTACCTATTTGAACGTTGGAAAAATTTCTCACAGATTTAAAACCACAATCCTTTTTTCACCCCAGCGCCATCTAGTGTAGTTAAAATTAACACAGACAAGAGACAAGACAACCAATCACGCCGGCAAAGAATTGAGTGGCTTTAATTAGGCATGTTTTTAAATATGGGAGGAAACTCGATTCACAAATAGAGAACCCATGCAATAAAAATCAGCATTGACCTTGAGGCAAATATGCTATCTTATTCAAGCATCCTCAGCAGACTGCTAAATGACACACAATGCAGCCTTTTTATGTAGTAGCAATTCTGAAAAAAATATTTGATACTAGCTTTATAACGGAATCTTTCAGTCTTATAATGTCAATCATTTGCCAGGCCAAAGCTGAGCAGGCTTCTCGGATTGCAGAAGATTGCCAGTGGCAGAAAGAAATAATAGTCCTTTATGAGAGTTTAAATTAAAAAAAAAAATCTGTTATTGCTCAAAATATAGTCAAGACATTTGTATTTATGTATTTATGGATGTTATTCAACAACCGAATCTCAGAAACAATGTGTTGTTATGTAAGAAACCACAATATGGTTCCAGGCCATGATAACTGGCAACCGAACAGTGGCTCTCACTTCCCACTCACTTCTCGGGGGATACTGTTTTTCCATATTCTCGGGCACTTGATCTGTAATAGTATATCAGGAACTTAAAGGAGTGGAGGATGCGGGCAGTCCTCCCCACATGTTCCACCAAGCGCATGGATCAATTGATAAGCATGGTGGTTATGTGAGAATTTTGTTACAAGTGATTATCATAGCATCGAGCAAAGGGAAGCCCTCCTTCAGCCTGACAAATTGTGGTCTCCTTGTCAGGGTGGGGATCTGTCTCTTTGGAATAGTGGTGAGGAAGGTAGGGGTTCCACAGGGTACTGGTCTGGGGCCCTATTCTTTCTTTTTTCTTTCTTTTTTCTTTCTTTTTTCTT
Organism: Vanacampus margaritifer; assembly: GCF_051991255.1. Taxonomy (NCBI): domain Eukaryota; kingdom Metazoa; phylum Chordata; class Actinopteri; order Syngnathiformes; family Syngnathidae; genus Vanacampus; species Vanacampus margaritifer. The sequence continues at coordinate 10,303,626 of NC_135444.1, read as the reverse complement.
TCTTTTTTCTTTCTTTCTTTCTTTCTTTCTTTCTTTCTTTCTTTCTTTCTTTCTATCTATCTTTTTGATTTGATTTCATGTTAAGCACTTGGAGCTGCATTTTTAATGAATGACAAAGGCTGTATAGCTAAATAGAATTTGATTGATTGATTGATTGATTGATTGATTTATTGATTGATGGATTGGTTGATTGATTGGTTGATTAATTGATGGATGGATTGATTGGTTGATTGATTGATTGATTGATTGATTGATTGATTGATTGATTGATTGATTGATTGATTGATTGAATGATTGATTGATTGATTGATTGATTGATTGATTGATTGATTGATTGATTGATTTGGGCATCTCGGCATCTATAAAATGATCTCTTCTGACAGGGCTGATAGTAGAGAGAAAGCATAAAGCAAAATAGGCTGGCTCCTCAGCCCATTTTAGCAGTAAAGTGTTCTGCTTCCAGCCAAAGCAACCAAGTTAAAATATGTGCCTTCAAGTGTCCAGTTAACAAAACCTGCAGACCAAGGACCATTGTCCTCTCAACAGTGTTCTCCCTAGAGAAAGGCCGCAGCACAATGGCGACACGGTAGAAGACGTAAGCAGCAATGGCTCTGTCTTATTTCCCCTGCCACTCACACAGCGAACACATCAATCACGGCTCTTCAGGCACAATTGGCCACAGATCCAAGAGGCGCTGACATGAATCTAAATAGTGGCTTTGATTCTGCTCTGAGTCCAAGATCTTCAGAAAACTGACTTTATTTTAGAGTCTCTTGGTGAAAAAACACAAACACAATCAACACAAGACAAGATATGGACAAGAAATACGGGGAGGGATGATAGTGGTGATAAAATAAAGTTAAGTGAAACAAGAGAGAGGACTAAACGAGATAGGAGATTTAAACCATCCCTTTTGCATTTGTGGTATGGAAAAATCAACACCTGTTAGAAAACTGCACTTGTTTGTTTATATTCAACTTCCACTTGTAGCAAATATGTGAGACGTCATGCACGCCATGATCGCGAGATTATCATTTTAGCATCCCCACGCCCTCATTTGTTACATTATTATTTATTATTTATTATTTATTATTTATTATTTATTATTTATTATTTATTATTTATTATTTATTATTTATTATTTATTATTTATTATTTATTATTTTATGAACAGCACTTTGTTACAGTTGTTGTTAAAGTGCTGTTTTGAGGAAAAGCTAAATTAGCAGTGAACAGAGAAATTTCTAGACGCATTTAATATTCTGTTGTATTTTTGTCCCCTTTTTTTTTTCGCATTGTAACACAAAATTGACAAATTAGTGAAAGGCCAATGAAAGTTGCTTAAAAGTGGGACTGAAAATACTGAGAAATGTCCACCTAACCGTTCCACTTGGTGGAAGTTTAATCTCAGCCATGATTGTCTCAACAACATTAAACAGTTTATGCATGAATAAAAATGTTGAGGCGGTATTTTCAAATGTTTCCGCCTGTGTAGTTGTAGGCTACTCCACTAAGGTGGATACATGTCACTCCTTGGAAAGGAAATTGCCGGTCTGAGTGAGCTTTCCTCGCGAAGCAAGCTGCTGAGAAGGGGATTTGATGGGCCCAATTTAATGCTCCATTATGCAAATTGATCACCTCAATTGACCGGCACGTCGGTAATAGGATGAGCTGACCGGGTGCTTGAGGTTTTTGGATATTTACTAAAGTCCCATGCAGATGCTAAAAATAAGCAAAGTGAGACAAACTACAAGAAGCAGCAAATGGAGTTGGCACCAGTGAGCCGTGACGGAGATAAGTGACAGCATGTTAATGACATTCTTGGTTGACCTCTTTACCGAATGCTCACATTTAAAAGTCACCCGTCTTTTCTCTCAGACACACTGAGAGCTAGGAATTAAAAGCAGCATTTACATAATGACTTTTTGCAACAGCAGTTCTGCACTTTCGGCTGAGATTTTTTTTAATAAAAAAAAAAAAAGAAGGATGGATATTGGTTGTCATTTCAATCTCGTGTGCGCATATATTCAACAAATTGTGTGCTACAGTGGACACAAATGAAGTTACGGCAGATGTTCTTTATCGAATGGGAGATATTCAGTGTCACTTTGTGAGTCGAGTTGCTGAATGAACTGAAACTCATTGCAGGAAAGTCAAAGAATGGGCAAATTAATTCCGCCTAACTAATTGCATTGATTGGTCATTCCTGGCACCGCCTAATCCAGGATTATGATGATGCATTAACAGCTGTGACCGGCTGTTTACAAGGCATTCATTAGCCGCTGTCAACATAACGAGACAAATTCCACCTATCACATTAATCACCCTATTGCCAGGACTGTGGCAGTGTCGGGAGCAGACCCTGGTGACAAATAGAGCCGGCTGCAAGGAAGCTGCTTCCCATTTACCTGCATTAGCCGCTGCTATATTGGAATCCAAACAGCTTCTCTGTAAGCGTTAGCGGGGAGGGTGGGGGGGGGGGGGGGGGTGATAAATCAAGTTAGGGGAATTAATTTGAGGTAAGCAAGGATGAACCATGGAATGTCACGAAAAGCAGACTAAAAACACATTCGATTGAATCCAGGTTGCGAAATTGCTTTGTGTAAATTGTTTTTTTGAGAGTCCATCTCCTCGGCTTGGAGAACACGCAACATTACAGCACACCGTGTTGTGTTGATACTGATCACATAATGACAGAATGGATAATTGATGTTTGATTCTTTTAGTCATCCGTTGCTCATCACGTTGTAATAACAAATTAACACTTTAGTCAAACGATATAACTAAAAAAAAAAAGGAGAAGACAGTGGTCTTTATTTAACCAAAGCTTTTAATTTCATTTTTTGACTCCCGGTTTTATCATCATTTTTTGTCATTGTTGTTCTGCTTTACGCCATCATGCTGCTCAAGGTAGTCTAGCATAAAAGATTTGTACGTTTTTGTTCCTGGTCAAACTAAATTATGTTTCATTATTACAGGCAGGGATACCAGAGGTTAACGGTAAGAGATTCACTCCGCATTCTTGCTGCTGGTGTAAAATGAACATTCATTTTTTCTTTTTTTTCCCCTCTTTCTCTCTTAGCTTTTGTCATTTGGCCTAGAATGTTGATTTGTGGCAATTAAAGAAAAGCCCACATGGCACAGCTGACAAAAGCATTTGAGCATTGACACTGGAGAACATGCTGATGGCCATGGCCTTCTACTGAACAGATGAGTCATCAGCAGTGATTTCCTCTCGCTCCTTAACTCTTTCACTGCCAGACGTTTTCAAAAACGGATTGTCCCCACTGCCAGCCGATTCAAGCATTTTGACTGATTTTTCAAGGTCCACAGAAAATGTTGTGTTTGGACTATGGAAACACACATACTACCAAATGAAAGATTGGACTCTCAGCTTTCATCAGAAAAAAAAGTTTGTTTCTACCTTATTCCGTTCTTCAGTAATCAACAATAGAAAATGGTTACTTTCACCGAAATTCTCTGTTTTGAAACAAAAAACGGAGAAAAAGAGCTTTTTGTGAAACGATGTTATTTCATGCACTCTAGTGAATTGTACACTTCTTTTTGTCCATGAATGATGCCACAAACACCTAAATAGTGCTTTACTTCTGTAAAACGCTTTCACCAACAATGAAAAAGTGTTTTTTGATTGCAAAATACGTTTATTTCCATTCAACAGTGTAACAATTTGACAAAACAATTTCGCAAACTATTTACAAATGTGTGCAACTGTGGTACTACTTACAATTATGTGGATGTTTCAAATACAGTTTTTCCTTTTGTAACGCTCTCCTGCGTGCAAGGAGACGCCAGGACTCGCACAACAGTTTACTTTCACTTTCGCATTGGTCCGTTTTGTGTGCAAACGTTACACTTTCTTGACGGGCTTTTTTTCCGGGGAATAAAAAGCAAGTAGCAGACTGTACACACTTCCTCCGATGAATATGCATTGGACTCGGGGCACTCTCCGTCGTCCGATCGAACGTCCGCCTTTGCTTGCTCAGTTATGCTCCGTGTTACGACACCGTCATAGCCGCCGCGTCAGCGGTTCCAATTTCGCCGTCAAGCTCGGATTCACCTTCATCATCATCGATGATGATCATCGTCGTCATCAATGTACTATTTTAGCGTTGGTCGATGCCTTTCGTCTTGTAAGTGTAGAGCTGCTTGCAAACGCTCGCCATTGCCCGTTCCCTCCTCCATCTAGCTCCATCTAACGTCTTCTACTGCCGCGTCAATGCTTCCCAACCACGGAGTCACCACCCTCATCTTCATCATCGATGATGATCATCGTCGTCAACAATGTGCTTTTTCAGCGATGCTTTTGGTCTTTGAAAAAAACGTCTCGGGCGTGAGCTCCTCGCGACCGGCCGCCATTTTTCCTTTGTCTTCCATTCTCATCTCCTGCTCGACGCTCTAGCTCCGCCTCTACTGACGCCCACCCGATCTTGTCAAAAGAGAGTCATCGCTGCCCTCTAGGGGCCAAAAATAGTCATTAGGCACAACAGACCGGCTGGAAACTTTCACCACAGCTCCGGAAGCCTTGCCTGCACCCGTTTCAAAAAAAAAAATAATAATAATTGGATGACGTCTTTAGACGTCATTGGCAGTGCTCCGTAGGTTTTTACTTGACGTCTATAAACGTCAATGGCAGTGAAAGAGTTAACACTGTTTTTTTTTTTGTTTTTTTTTAGATTTCTTTGATCTACAGTATTTCATCAATGTCCTTGAGCAAAACACTTCTCCCAGTGGACATGGCAGCAGCTGACCACTGGTGTGAGAATGTGTGTGTGAATGGGTAAATGTGAGGTAATGTAAAGCGCTTTGGGCAACCATATGGTGTAAGCACTATATAAAAAAAAAGAAAAAGAAAAAAAAGCACTACAGTATATAAAAAGTTGTCCATTTACCATACGCTCTAAAAAAGAGTTGGTCAAAAATAAACCAACTATGGGTCAAAAATGGATCGATTCTTGACCCAACTTTGAGTCAAGAAATGGGTCTTTTAGTGTAAAACAACTCGTAAATATTGGTCAGATTCTTTACTTGGGTCCAAAAATTGGGTCATTTTGTATAAAACAACCCAGAAAGTTGTGTCAAATTGAACCATAAAGTGGATCGGTCCATTTTTGATCCATAATTTGGTTACTTTTTACAGTGCATAGAAATAATTTCTCCTACTGGCACATATTTCTATTGTATAGAGTCAAAGCTAGGGATGGGTGAGTACTGATACCAGGTATCAGGCCGATACCAGGCCTTATTTCTAGGTATTGGTACTCACGACGGAGGCCGATATCAGTATCGGTTGCTCTCTTATGGCCGTTTTAGAATCAGAAACGTGAGGCAAACTTGTCTGACAGATGCCCATTTAGAATGTTTTTATTTATTGAAACCCATTTAATTGTGTATTCTATACAAAATATATATGTATTTTATGAACTAATAGAGAGGGGAAAAAATTGCCATGCAGTTTTCAGGAAAAATGCAATGTTATTATTTTTGGGGAAATGTTATGGATCAAACGTGCTACTGGTATCGGTACTTGGTATCGTGACAGTTTGGGGCGGAGTAACAAACATCCCTAGCCAAAGCATCATAAATTATTTTGGAATATCAATCTCTTAATTTTATATAATATCTTATATTTTATCACTAGGATTGTTAATCAATTAAATTGCATAGAAACAATTAAAGACTTAGATCATGATGACTTATTCCGTCTTGCACATGTAACCAAACAACACTGTACTTTTATGCTTACGCTTTGTCGACTGCGTTTTCTTAGCACAAAAGCAGGTTCTCCCTTTGGTTTCCCAAATGAATGTGCTTTTGCGATAAGGACTGGATGAGAGGAGCAGAGATATGGCACAATGCAGCGGCACATCTGCCAAAGCAAGCTGTTTCATTGCGCACTCGTCTGCATTAAGGAACTCTGATCGGGTTGACTAACACATTGCAGTTTACCTATCACAACCAGGAAATTTCAGAATGTCCTCTAAAAAAAAAAAATGTGCATGATAGTAAATAGTTATATTTGAAGCCTGTTCTCCTCTGTCGGTTTGTGTAAGTCTTATAAGATAAATGAGGCTACATTGCACGGCGTACAATGGGCACATTTACTTCGTGTTCGGTTAGGACAGAGTGAATTTCAGTTGCATCGTCATCATGCGACCGTCCCAGGTTATTGTTGTGAGAGCAACAGCGAGCTGAAATTTAGTTCTTGCCGCATTGGTCTTGAAAAGACAAGAAAAAAAGGAGGGATATGAAGGAAGTCATGTTTATATCTGGCTATCTTGGGTTGACAGTGTTACAAACAGAGCTGAGTGGTTGAGTCATATTATTAACGTACACCTTTAGCCTTAGCTTAAGCCAGCTAACGTTACCACAAAAGGCAATATGTAGGTCCTCGAATAGACATTTATATCTGTCTAGTTTTGGTTGTCAGCGTTACAAACAGAGCTGGGTGTGATCCACACGATTATCGTACACTGCTAGCCTTAGCTTAAGCATGCTAACATGACCACAACAAGCTTATTGCTAGCGTTGGGCCTGAAGAGGGTCGTCATGTCTGGAGGACCTCCTCTATTTTCAATAGACCATTTGTCTGTGGTTGAAGTCAATGTGTTAGTATGATGTTTTTAAAGTATCTCATGTCCGGTGAACTCCGGGTGGGCTGGTTGCTGGGGGCTTTGTGGTACCACCCTTCAAGACAGTATAAGAATGTTGTAAGTCCTCAACTTGTGAGAGGCTGCAGCCATTGTCTGGAACTCATTTGTGCCCGGAATATTCTGTAGAAATAAAAGCTTCAAAGCAACTGTTCATCGATCTCCAGCCTGCATTCGGATAACCAACATTCTCACTACCCGAAAGAAAATGAACACGCGGAGAAAAAGATCATTTTCTTCAACAGGCCAAAACCTCATATGTCACAATTTGGAAAATGTAATATTTTCTCAAACATCTACTTTTGGTCAGTCTACACATGTGGGTGTCATTTGTACGAATTGTTGACCAATCTAGCTGTTATGATGCACACAAACAGAATAAGCTGCCAAGATAAGTGAAGTCAGCTTTTTTTCCCCCACATACCTTTAATTAAGGTCTTTTAAACCTCAAATTTGGTGTCTAATGTTTTAAAGTTGCCAATGTATGTTCTTTTAGTAAATTTTGTAACCTACTTTTGTTTTCTCTTCCTTGCTTCTGAATGTTGTTAACTGCTGTGTTTGTTGATGCCCCAATGTGTTGTCTTTGTGTGTAATTGTGTGCCTCTAGTTTTGCCTCTTTGCATGAAACCATTGCTGACAAAGTACCCGATCCGGTGGCAGGATGTCTATTTATTACTCAGGGTTTACAAGCCAATTTAATAAAGTCAGTAGTTTTGAGTTTTGTGCATGCTTGTTGTGATAAAGGTAGTGACGCCTGTCTTTTAGAAGACCATGAAAAGCATGCGTCTGGCTTCAGGCAAGCTGAAGGATCAGGCGTTCAACCATTTCCGCGAAACATTCTAACATAACTTCGCATCAGTTATTGATAGCAAGTTGTTTGAATATCATATGCGTCTTGATCTTTCCCTCCAGAATGCTGAAAGCTGTTAGGAAGTGCATCCTCAGTAGGAAACGCAGAATAGGTACAACAACAGTGCAGGAAGAAACCTAAATGACGCTATTTCAGTAATTATATGCACTTGAGCAGATTGATGTTTGTATGAGCCATTTTGTTCTGCGTGTGAGTTTGAAAAATGATAGTCCAAGAGTCACTTCCTATAACTGAAGGAGGCTGCGTCATAAAATGTGCCTCCATCACCTCAGATACCATCTTTGCGAGGCCCCCTATGTCCTAATAAACCTTGTACATGGCCTCATAAATCTACTGAACATCCCCCTAACAGGTACACGATGATTAAAACAATGTTTGATTAGAAAATCCTGTTCAATTCATTTTGAGTGCACTCAATTAAAAAGAACTACCTTGTCCAAGACGGATAGGACGTGTCTGGGCAATGTCATTTCACTCAAAAAAAAAAAAAAAAACAGCTGGAGGAAAAGGTGATAAACGAGTCATTGAAAGGGCTCCAAATGACGTGCACATCTGGGTTATAATAGTTTGGGAATTTTCATTTATATTTTTTTGTTTTTTGTTTTGTTTAGTTTTTTTAGTTTTTGAGATGTAGTTAGTTTTAATTAGTTTTCGGAGCGTGTTTGTCTGCTACCACTATCATTTCCATGGTCGTTTTCCTTGCGGACTTTTGAGGTTGCAATCTTCAGCACATACTCTCCACCTATGAATGTTTTTGGCCTTTGTAGCGAGTTCAGAGAGAGTCTACTTGTAGTGTTTCTTCACAAGCTCTGCTGAGCTGAATTTGGCATCCTTCACTGATATTTTGCTGGAAGCAACACAGCTTGTGGGGAAAAAGATGATGTAACTACACGTTTGAAGCAGAGGAGTAACACGGGTTGCCGGTGTTCAGGGCAAGTCAAGTAAATGCATCCGCTATTCTGTAGACCGATATTTCTCCCTAGGGCCTTTCCAACAGTCTAATATTCTTGCATCCAATTTATCGTTACCAAGAGAATAAATGGAATAAAGGACTGCAAAGAGAGGAGAAATACTCTCAATTAGTTATTCGTTATTCTCAAAAGAATGAAAATTCAATTATGATTATATTTTAAACACACCCCTTAATTCTAACAACAAACATAAGAAAGTCAAACGTGAAAGCACGTGACTTAAAATGATATTTTTTTTTTACTCAAAAAACGTTTAAATCCACCAAAGAATGTATAAGGGTGTTTGTTGCGGCTGCCCATACAATCTGCTGAGAAACAACAGAAGGCTACTTTTTTCATGCCTTCACTGCATTTAACCACATGAGGGCAGTATTACGCCAATTTTAAACCAAAACTGCAGATACTATACTATACTATGTTATACAATAATTTCAGTTTTGTTTTTGTTCCCATATGTACACCAAACATTGTTTAAAACCGGAACATTGTCAAATGTTAAATGTATGTAGGTGTTCCAGAGAATTTGGCATCTTTTGATCTAGCTGAGTAACTATTTCATTGACAAACAAAATTAAAAAGGCTTTATTTTGAAAATAAAAATAAAAAGATGTATTCATAAAAATGTCAACAATACATTCAAATGGATATAGATGTTATACTTGATTTACAACTCTTCATTTTGCACACGTCCTGTGACATGAAACTTGAACTTAAAATTGGCTATGGTTAGAAGTGGCTGTGTCGTTACTCTTTGCTGTTTCACACTTTAAAAAATATTTCAATGCTAGAGCTGAACTTGGTAATTGTGAAATTCTTGAGCATCATCAAATTGGGAATGTACAAAGAATGTTTTGATGGCTTCAAAAAATGAATTGTCACATGTGGAGCATAAAAGGTTTACTATCGCATCAAGGCTGTATGTAATAATTGTGATAAAATCAAAACAAAACACTCACAAAATTATCTTTCATGTAGCCACTTTTCATCCTTTCAGATTTCTTGTTTGTCAAATAACTTAATTTAGCTCATAAAATCTGAGGGCATTTGAGAATATAATGAGACACAAAATTGTGAAAACCCTCCTAAAAATGTCCTGCCACAAGAATTGAGAATGGCAATGGTAACACAAGCTTTCTTCATTTCTGTTATTTATTTGTTACTTGCCATCATTGAATTGGGCAGCAGTATTGAACCACACCTTCTCCACCTGTTCCTTCCCTATCGCATAAAGTTTGTGTAAAATTAAAGTGTCGCTCTCGGATAAGCGCAACAAATATTCCTCATTTTCAGGGTAGCATTTTGATAAGGACAAACACAAAACTAATTGCTGACAGAAGCGAGACAGGACCAACCAAAAGAGGCAGTCTTTCTCTGCCGCGTTGAGGGGGAAGACACTTTCCCAGCCTGCTAGAACAGGTCCGGCCACCTCAATAGGGTTCGGGTGCAGATGCATCATGTACATGATGGTGATGGCGAGCTCATAGATGAAGTAACCGACATTCATATCCCCAAAATCAATGATACCAGAAACCCTGTAGCCTCTGCTCTCATTAGCTTGTACGAGCACATTCAGATCGTTTAAGTCCCCGTGAATGAGGCCTGAGAAAAGGCAGACATAAAGCAGGATATAAGCAGTTGCAAAATATCACACCAGAGCACTATAGGAATGATTTTTTTTCCAGTGTTAAGAGTTGCAAAAACAATCAGCATTATCTAACAGGCTAATGGCTAATTTAGCAAACAGGTATTAACCAACTTTTACTAGCTAGTTAGTTACACCTTAATTGGTGATTGAAAATGAATATCATATTTACACTTGCGGAAACTGGGGTGCTTGTTGGCGACAGTAGCTTTGTACTGATGGAGGACGGACATTACAACCTCCTGGAGAGGGTCTCCATCTAGTACATGAATGTATTTCTCCAGTATGGGAACATTTGACAAACTCCATTTGAAATTGTCCCTTCGCAACTTGTCAAGTTGTGGATGTTCCATCTGGGAACAAAATAGAAAACACCAGTAGTAAGTATACGGGCAAAAGAACAAAAATGGTGCGCATTTGAATCTGCTTCTGCGAGGCCGCTTGGAAATGACAATTTCGAGCTTAAAGTCACAAGACAAAATGGCGGCCTTATGCTGCATTCGAGGAAGGTTTGAAGTCGGATTTATCCAACTCAAAGTGTTCCAATTTTGCCTCCGAAGCGTTTGATGCAAATGTAAACAACAAAGATGGCTGATTCAGGTAAATTCTTTGTTGCTCTGGTTAACGCAGTCATTCCAAATCACGCGTCACGTGAACATATGTCTTGTATTTTCTTTCACCTCGAACACTTTGAGGTCGGAACAAACACAATCAGAGTGGGATAAATCCGATTTCCCACTTTCCTTGAATGTTGCATTTACCCTTGGTGAAATTACCCTCTCCGTCCATTGAAAAGTATTGGACTTCGGGTTGTTGTAATTTGATTTGTGAGGATTATTTCTGATTTGAAAATGTGATCAAATGTTGTTTGACTACAATAACAATATGCCTGGTTTGTATGCTAGTCACAAGCAAAAGTTGAACAATATGACATGGAAATGAAGCATTGCATTGTGGAAATTTAAGAACATGCCCAGATGTTCGGAATTGTTAACCCCTGGGCGTTATTTTATTTTGAAATGGCTTGGTCAGAACCAACAAAAAGCCAAAAAATGGTCAAATAACGCCATGGGGTAATACAGTGTACCTATGACGGAATATTCAGCCATATATTTTTTTTTAATAATCTTTTCCAACAAGAAGCAGAGGTTTTTCTGTAGTGGTTAGAGGCGCTCTCCTACCAAGTTGACTACATTAGCAGCTGGCTACCAACTCTTAACAAGCTAGCTGCTAACTTGTAACGCTAGCCTGCAAGAAAGCAGGAATCTGATTGTGTAAGGTGGCAATTATGACCTTTTGTTTCTTTCTTTGCTTTGTTTTTCAAACCTTTCTTGTTCTGCCACTTTGTCATGCAGTATCAGTATCTGTACAGTACTCCCTCGTTTGCAGTTTGCATTGCAATGCAATCAGAAAAAAGCATACCAAAAAGGCAACATATGAAGTATGAACATTTAAACATAATGAAAATAAAACATTAGGGTGTGTTCTGTGAATGATGAAATTATTCATGTTTGCTGTCATGTAAAATACTCATAAGCATTTCAGGTGGACAGCTGAACAAAGTGGGACTTCTTTACTTAGTAGCACAAAACAGTAACATAAATGTTTGAAACTTGCACCTCTTTGAGGATGTTGTCCATTTTGGCTGCAGTCTGGCCTACTTCATAAAGTAGACATGACGAGAGAGGAGCCTTGGAAATAGTGATTCCAGGTAAATAAGTCAACAGGCGCACCAGGCACTTCTGCAAGCCATTGCCACAATCTGTCAAATGTAACAATCCAACAATTATTCTTTCAGTTGTCTCTACAAATATTGCACAAGATAAAAAGATGACTTACTCTATACTCACTTGTACACCTCTTTTTTTTTTTTTGCATTGTATAAGTGCCTTTCAAGGGCAGCTGGGTGGGTATGTTTAAAAGAAAGGTCGAAAGAAACAAAAACATTTTTTAATAAAGTAATTATTTGTTTTAAGCTTCTAACTGTGTGTTTTTTTTTAATTTATTTAAATAATTGGGTTGATTTTCCCTTTAAAATTATTTTAATTTCATCTACAAATATAGTCTTGGCGGAGAGTTAGGGGTGGGCAATTTTTCGTCTTCTACCTACCTATTAAATAATAATAATAATAATAATAATAATAATAATAATAATAATAATAATAATAATAATAATAATAATAGGAAGAAGAAGATTGATTTTGATTTTGAAAAAATACATTTATTTGCCGCTCTTATTTACATTATTTTCCTAAACACACAGGTCGGCAAAGAACAATTCAATAAATAGACAAAAAAATAAAATGCTTTCACAGCAGAACATCACTAAAAAGAAGAAGAAGAAGAAGACCTACCTATTAAATAATAATAATAATAATAATAATAATTGAGAAGCACTGAATCATATCAATGTGGGTGCACAACTACTGGCACCCTCCCCCTCGATCTTTAGTAACTGGTGTCCTACCAATGTCTTTCAGGATCATGTCCTGTCCTGTGGTTGTTTTCAGGACTGTTTGGGTCGGAAGTCCATTCTCACGCAGGAAATTCATGGCATAAGTCTGCAGTTCAAACAGGATGGGGTCCTTACTGTCCTCTGAGTTGATAATCTTCAGCACATACTCGCCACCTTCAACCGTCGCAATATAAATGTTCTGGTCTTCAAAGCTGGGCAGACAGTGGAGTTCAGAGGGAGTCAGGTTGTAGTGATTCTTCACCAGCTCTGCTGCCTGGGACGGACTGAGGGTGGGTGTTACAGGCTTCACTGACATTTTGCTGGAAAAACAATACAAAAGCTATAATGATGCACATATGTCATGCTGATTTCTTTACCCATTCACAAGCTTGTTAGGTCCAGATGTCTTTGGAAAATGAGAGATTTCGTATGATTTTGCTTGTGTGAGAAGATATGGGGAAAGTCAAATGTAGGGAACACAATTGTAACATTTTTGGCATTTGTGTTTTTTTTTCTTTACCTTGAGTGTTCAAGGTGTTCAAATTGCTATGTAAAGTAGTTTCAAGTGACATGGAAATTGAAATGCTTGCATCCCGTTTTGCTGGCTTTACAGGTGTTATGTTCACATATGGTTGGTATTTCCTTTACAAGGTTTAGCTGTGGAGAGTAGACTTCAGTTGCTTCCAGAGGATAGTACATATTAAAAAAAAAATTGTTTGTCTGACTGTGCATGCATGCACAAAACATAACACTATGCATTTGACAGTTCCAAGCATATGCCTTGGAACCCGTTCAATTACCTGCCATTCATGCACAAGAGAAAACTATGCCCACCTTGTTTAATACATGTTGTGGTATGCTTTGAATCAGAAGTTTATCCATACTTGTCTCTTAACATATTCCTATCAAAAAGACTTCCTGTCCAAAAAATTGATTTAAGAACACTGAACAAATTGTGAGCAACGTTTCACTACATCTTATAGTGTCGATTCGAGTTTGGATTTTCCAGAATTATAAAAACTGTAACTAAATAGCCCTAATTGCTCAACTGGGGTAGCATCACTATATATAATGCATATAGGCGATATAATATTAATACACAAAGTATATTTAAATGTTGGAAACTTTTCAACTCACCTCAGATTGTGTGAAGGTGTTCCGTGGTGCAACTCCTCAAATAAATTGTCTAGAACACAGCACTGTACCTTTGCGGTGTCATGTAGTAATAGCATTAAGTGACATCTAGTGGCCGATTATGAAAACAGCAAATATATTAAAAATAATAACAATATTTGTTTTAAAATTATTTTGAGAGTGAAATAATACTTTGTGTCTGAGTAAATTAATCATTTAATACATTTAAATAGAAATTTCTCAATTTTCAATTAATTATAATTGTGAGAATGCTGAGGCCTTCACAAATATGTTATTCCTCTTTGTTACTAAACGTATTATTATTCCTCCTACTTTTTTTTTTTTTTTACATACTCAACAATTCACACCCATTCGAAATTCAAAATGCTCAGCTCATTCAATTCACCTTAAGATACATTTTCAACATTCCCTCAATTCCCACTTGGGAAAAATTCTGCTTTTTTATTTTTATTATTGTTTTGTTTTTGTTTTTAACCAAAAATATAGCAATTTTTTTAACCAAAAATATAGCAATTTTTTTCACCAAAAAGATTCCTCATTCATTTCTGAGGTGGAAGTTAAGGTTAGGATTTAGGGTTAGGGCTTATGCCATTCCTATTCAAAATTCAAAATGTTCAGCTCATACATATCACGTTGCTATTCATTCGGATATATATATTTCTCAAATCCTTTCAACATTCAACATAATTCAACATTTTTGACCCCAAAATTCACTATTCATTTCCAATGACACATGGGTGTGCCCTGAAAAGTGGTGATTTTGTTGGTAGCTACAAGGATTCCGCCCAACGCCAGCAATTTGCACCTTTGAATTTGATTTGAGTATAAGATAATTGACTGCATATGATCTATCAATATCATAGATTAAACGTTCGAAAACTACCCTTAATATTTCGAAGTTGTGCGTTGACGTCAAGCGCAGAGCAAGACGATATCGAGGTGACCAAGAGCCCCTGAATGCAGCATTGGGGGCGGGCGGCTGTGTTAGACCACATTGAGCACATTTGGCTAGCAATCGCCACTTACGCACACGGCGCTGAAACACGAATCAGCATGTCGGGAAAGAGCTTTCGAGTAAGCGACGGGGACTGGATATGTCCCGATAAAAAGTGAGTTATCGGACAATACAATATGACCGCAGATTTTTGGCGTAATATGTTCGTTCTTTTTTTAATGGTGTATCTTGAAGAAGCTGCAGGTCAACTTTGTTTAGCTTGCTAGGCCCTCCCACGTTAGCCACAAAGTAGCGAACGATCCTCATCATTCTTATTATTTAGCCACGAAATTGAATAGAATCAACCAAGGAAGTGAGATTTGGTTTACGGTGGAGATTCAGTGTGATTTAATTTTTGCCGATTCTATTTGTGTTTACTGAATGGCTTGCAAGCTAACGAGGCGGCTAACGTTAGCTGCTTTCGACTAACCTCTACTAATGATTGTTTTTGTTTAGTTTTTGTTGTTTGGCATGGAGGGCAAAGTGTTGTGTGAGTTTTAATTCTGGTCATAAATATCATTACGTAGTTTAGATGCATTACTAGCGTCTCAAGTAGCGGACAGCTGCAATACTTGGCTGTCTTGCATAATGGCAGTGTGTCAAAGTGCTGCACCAAGTCAACACATGTATGCTCTGTGTATGTTTTGCTTACTAATGTGCTGAATGTTTTTTTTTTCCTCAATCAGGTGTGGAAATGTAAACTTTGCCAGGAGAACAAGTTGTAATAGATGTGGAAGAGGTGAGTCTGCTGTGAAATGTATGTTTAATTTATAAGGCAGCGTTTCTCAGCCATTGAGTCAGAGCACATTTGACATGAGAAACATAATGAAATCCGGGCCTGCTTAGTCGAACACAAAGCTAGCATTCTGTTTGAGTGGCAACAGGTGAGTACACAGGTTAATTGTGCCTTCTGCCCTCTAGTGGAATACCATTTAATTGACATACCTGACTAAATATATTATTTGTAGTAGATAATTATTGGACCAATAAAGTGGAATTGAGTAATTTACTGCTCAGTGTTTGGGAATTGCAGATCTAAGAGCTATTGGAAGTCCTGAGCATTTCTTGTTTGTTTCTGTTTTTTTTGGGTGGGGTGCAGAGAAAACCACAGAGGCCAAAATGATGAAAGCAGGAGGAACAGAGATTGGGAAAACTCTAGCTGAGAAGAGTAGAGGTCTGTTCAGCGCTAACGATTGGCAATGTAAAACGTAAGTGTCAATCATGGCCGCACACCCATTAAGTTGTATTTTTATTTATTTTATGTTCATGTTTATTATCCTCTCTCTCGCCCTCATGAAGATGTGGAAACGTTAACTGGGCGAGGCGATCCGAGTGCAACATGTGTAACACTCCCAAATATGCCAAGCTGGAAGAAAGAACGGGTAATTTAGAAAAATGTGCACCATTCTAGCATCTCTTCAATTATGCAAACCAATCTCTCATCCGTGCCTCTCCGATGCACTTTCAGGTTATGGTGGTGGTTTTAATGAAAGGGAAAATGTGGAATATATTGAGCGAGAGGAATCTGATGGCGAATATGATGAGGTACGCTCTTTCTCATGGTGCTTTTTCGTAAATGAGTGTGCATATTGTTGTTCAATGACAATCATGTCGCGTTATTTTTTATTTTTTTAGGTTCAATAAGAGGCTCATTGTAAAGTCGTTAATAAAAATAACACAATAGACATTTTCAACTTGCATGTGCTTGAACAAGGGCATAAATCACAAGATTAGGGGAGGAAAATGCTGTGATGCCACAGGCCATCCAGACTGATTGAAAATGCAAAGAATAACTGGCAGCAGAAGAAGAAATAGAAGTTAGCTTAACTGCTAGCTTGTCATGCTAACTATTTCAGACTCCAACTCTCCTTACACATCACTTATACGCTATACACCACACATTCATGGCATTACAAAAGTTACACACTACTCCTTTACTAGAAAAGCACATAGAATGTCTTCTGTTGTGAGTTTGTCGTCGGACAGCAATATGATGATGATTTTGTGGTTGCGTGTTAACACCATGAAATAAACACTTTCATCCACGATTAAGTAAATACCCGTTTTATGTCACAGTTTGGCAGGAAAAAGAAAATGTATCGCGGGAAGAGCAGTAGCAAGACGTCGTCCTCAAAAGGAAATGATAAGAAAGAAGCCGCGAAAAAGGTTCCGCCACCACCACCGGAGGTGGACGATGAAGAGGATGACGATGATGAAGACGGTGACCTGTCCAAGTACAAACTGGACGTAAGCACAAAACATGCAGCAAGACAATCCTTTTTAAAAGCATCTTGGCAAAGGTGTGTGAAGTCTGATGTTAACGTCAGCAAAAACTTGCGTTCAGGATGACGATGAAGATGACGGAGACGGCGACCTGTCCAAGTACGACCTGGATGCCAGCGATGAAGAGAAGGAGCAAGCTAAGAAAAGGGGCAGCCGCTCGGGCTCGTCCCGTTCCCGCTCGTCCTCGCGCTCATCCAGCTCCAGTTCTCGGTCGAGGTCCAGGTAAACGGGTGCAGGTCAAAGGGTAACGCCGGGCAAAATGTCAGTATCAGCTCTCCACTTTTCTTCTGATTAACTGATCAATATACTTTCCATGTTGCTGTTTGCTGTTTTTCCGATTTGTTTTTAGCATGGTTTAGTCCCTCTCAGACTGCTCTTTTTGATTACGGTTTAGGTAAAGATACATTTAGAAATGATTTGACTCGGAGAATCCATTTGCAAGCTGCAATTGACCTGCTAAAACAGCAGATGTCGCTATAGCCAAGTTTTAAAGCCTGTTTTGATACAAATTGTGAGGTCATACAAAGAGACCAGCCAGAATGTAAACATTGGTGGTCTCATCCTTAAACCTCACATGTAGCATATGGTTAATATTGATATGCCATCTATAGAGAGGCTTATGTCCTTTTGTTGTTTGTTTGGTTTATGGCCAAAGTGTAGCTCAATGTTAGTTCTTCCTTTTGAAAATATTGGAGAGTTTTTGTGTCTTTTTTGTCTTTCAGATCCGGTTCTAGGAGCTCCTCTAGTTCCCGATCCGGATCTCGCTCGAGGTCCCGCTCCAGGTGAATGAGGTGACATGCACTCTCTCCCCGCAGAGAGTGTTTGTATGAGCCCCCAAGGCTCCGCAAACAATGTTGTAATCTAAATTTGAGTTATTTATAGCTGCATAGGGATCAGTTAGAGCAATACAAATTTGCTTTTTTCTTTTTGGGTTAAAGGACAGATAACATTGGTAGTTTTAGGTAAATATTTGGCCCCAATGTTATCGGTAATAAGTTGCAATTCGGTCCCAGTTTGAAATCTTCCTGTTTGGCTACTTGATATGATCACGCATACATACAAGTGAACTGATGGGAAACCTTTAAAGCCGTAGTTTGTACTCTGAGGCTTCATCCTGGTACTGATCTTTCCCAGACCCTACTGACCTCAGTGCTTGGTTTATCCCTCCAAAAGATCCAGCTCCAGGTCTGGAAAGGGCTCCTCACCCCGGAAGAGGTCCGCCTCCCCGCCCTCCTCACCCGAGGGGGGCCAGAAGCGCAGTCGCTCCAGGTCGTCATCTGGAGGGAGAAAACGGAGGCGCTCTCGATCCCGTTCGTCCGAAAGGTTTGGGTTTAAAGTGGAATACCACAGTGGCACTCACTATAGCCGTTTATCGCCTCGCTCACGACCTTGTCGTGCTGGTTTTCAAGCTCTGATCTTGATACAGTACAAGTACACTGAGGTGAATGTTGTTGACTATCGATGCTAATGTATCGCCCCTTCCCATCATGTTGTGTGCTTTCAGGCGCAGCAACCAGTCCTCCGGGTCCTCCCATTCTGGCTCCAGTTCTAAAAAGAAAAAAATAATAATTTTAACGCCTCCGTGAAATGAACCTCAGTGCAAGTGCATGTTTCCCCTCACAGGAACAACCACATCCATACAGTATGCTGTTCACACAACCCCCCGGCACCCATACATTACAGTAGCTACTCTGCCTATATTTCAACACGCTCTCTGCCCAACTTGTGTCTACCAATATATACATGGCCATTTAATGTAAATGGTTGGTCCCTTATTTAGGGTAATGTTGGTGACAGTATATCTGTCGATCTTTGGGGAGTTTTAGAATTTCCCGGGACACTCCCCTTTAAGTGCAACTGTTTAGGGAAAAGTACATGTAGGATTATATACTGACTCTTTACTTTGTTTTTGAGGTAAGTATTGCAAAGTTTTTGTTATTCACAAACAGCAGAAAATTTCCATTTAAACCCCTTCAACAATTAAACACTTGTGTTTAGTGAGTATTTATTAAAATACTCTCCATAATAGTGTTCCAAAACTTTTTTTTTTTAGTACATCGTGACAATTCATGCTTTATATATGAAATACATATGAAACAGTTGTTCGTGTGTAAATAAAGTCTTGTCAACTTGAGCCCGTGTCATTTCTCCTAATAGTTCCAGCATCCAAAATGTTAAACCTTACAATGAGAAGTTCATTTGAATCATTTTGACTGCAACGTTTTTTTGTTATTTGAAACAGCAGTTTAGCGTGTAGCCAAAATGCTAAGTTACCTAGCCTAGCTGTAAAACCTATCTTAGATGGATAACTTGATACGACACGCGTTGGGGTGTTCATTTATTTATAATTCTTAAAAATAATAATCCACGTCATTTGATTACTTTGAAATACATTACAAAAAATTTCCACGTATAATTTAGTTGTCGTTACAACCAGCGGGGGGCACTCATTCTCTAAAAACTTGGTATTTTTACGCCTGCATATTTCCAAGTTTATCAGTATAGTTTTTTGTTTTGTTTTTAATATTATAGAAATGATCTAAGGCACTCCAAACAAACTAAGCCGGATGTTTTTAAAATAACATTTATATTCTGTTCGACGTCGTGCACTGCCAATCATAATCAAGACTGCATATACATTTTTTAACGTGTTATTTGAGTTGCTCCAGGCCGCTGTGATACAGCCTATGTGCCAGTGTCACTACAAAATCCTTTCCATATAGCTAATATGGGATCTCACGAACACTGTGTCTCGACCTAATCACGTCTATCGGGTTAGGGTATAGTGTGCAACGTAGGTAGTATATGTTACTTTTTTACTCAAGTCGTGAACGAAGCAAGCAACAAACACTAATGAAAAACGTCACTGCCATTCATACACATTTAAAACTGCAATCATCCTCTCAACCATTTCATTCGGAGGAGGCACTAAGCAGTCCCGCCTCCGGCGCGTAAAAAGACTGGGGGCGCTTTTACGCACGTAGCTGCTGCTCATCTCAGCCTCAGTGCGATCTCTGAAGAGATGGTGACCACGCGCACGGCTTTTGTGATTCTTCTCTGTTTCTTAGCCCTTCCGAAAGGATGACTTCGGACAAGTGCGACTTCGTGGGCTCGCAGAGCAGAATAGGAGCCATGCTGACGTCCAATGTCACCAAGTCAGCGGGGGAAGAAAACGCAACCAGGACGGACTCCGGCTGCAATTACGTGTCGGTGGTCTTCCCCATCACCATGATGGCCACGGGCATGGTGGGCAACTCTCTGGCTCTCATCCTGGTCTACGTCTCCTACAGGAAGAAGGAGAACAGAAGGAAGAAGTCCTTCTTGCTTTGCGTTGGCTCTCTTGCGCTGACGGACCTGTTCGGCCAGCTCCTGACGAGTCCGATAGTGATCTCGGTTTATCGCGCCGACCTGAGATGGGAGCTCATCGACTCGTCGGGCAACCTGTGCGCCTTCTTCGGCGTGTGTATGACCACCTTCGGCCTGTGCGCGCTTTTCATGGCCAGCGCCATGGCCATCGAGAGGGCCACGGCCATCACCAACCCGCACTGGTACTCCAACCACATGAAGACCAGCGTGACCAAGCAGACGTTGATGGTCATCTGGTGCCTGGTGTTGCTCTTCGCCCTCCTGCCCGTAGCCGGTGTGGGCAAGTACACGCGTCAGTGGCCCGGCACCTGGTGCTTCATCAGCACTGGGGACAGAGAAGTGCCCGGCAACATCTTTTTCTCCTTCACTTTTGCCTTACTGGGGATTTTCTCGCTGCTTGTCACGGTGTCCTGCAATGTGGTGACCATCCGCGGCCTGATTACTCGCTGTAAGACCAAGTCTGGCACGTCTCAGACCTCCAAACACTGGGAAAGACTCACCACGGAGACCGTCATTCAACTCATGGGGATTATGTGCGTTCTGCTTGTGTGCTGGTCTCCTCTACTGGTATGTTAAGTTATCATTTCCTAACTTTTTTCCCCAATGTGATCTGTAATGTGCATCCATAATGAGGTGGAAAAAATAAACAAACAACTGATATAATGTGTTTGCACAAGACTTGTGTTTAGAATTTAACCCTGGAAAACCCAAGAACCCTTTTCTTCTTTGGAAAATTATGAATTATACATTAAATGACTGCTATAAATTCACTGAACACCAAAATATATGTTTTTTCAATTTTAACCCTTGTTTTTTGAACTAGCTCAGAGTTGCTAATTTATCAATATATATATATAAAACATACTCCTTGGCATTCTGCAACATGATATGAAATAGATTTTACCATCTGATGGTTTGCTGAGAAGATGGTTTTGTTTGGATTGATTTCCAGCTCAACAAAACAGCATGTTGCCAGCCATCTTGTCACCACCACTCTGGCTCATGTAAGTGCAATATTCATCCACTAGATGGCCCCATGCAGGGGTCAAAAGTGGCACTCTGGACTTTTGAAGTTAAATTTGTAAAAAAAAAGAAAAAAAAAAGGTCTTTGTTATTTGAGTAGCAGAATTTATTGGCTTTTCCTGACATTTTGGTAGCCATGCCCTACAGCAAAAATCATTGTATGCAGAGAGCTTCCTCGGCATCAGAGGGATCTCGTTGCGCAAAGGTGTTAGTCAGGAGAAGTGTCAAAATAATTTTCAAGGCAGTAAATATACGATGGAACACAGTGACAGCTATCATCAGTTGGAAAAATGGGCTAGTGACACCTGGATATGGACCAAAAAGTGATGAGAAAGGGAGGCTGTCGAGAAGCCAACAGTGACATTGAAGGAGCTGCAGAAATCTCTGGAAAGTACTGGCTGTTTAGTAGGCACATGTCAACAATACCATCTTTTTCATATGTCTGAGTGACCAGACGGGAGCCTTATCTTGCAAAGAATAAACATCAGCGCCTGCATGGCTCCATTTGCAACATGCACACAGTTGAAATCTCCCAAGTGCATGTGGGGAAATGTATTATGGGATAGTTTCCCAAAATTTCAACATAGCTGAAATACGTTCACTTATTTGTATTTAATTTCTTTAAAAAATAAAAAATAAAAGTGCAATCAATGGATTCTCAGTGTCGGCAGCATCGTTAAACAAACATTTAAATAAATCAGTAAATAAAAAGCTACATGACGAATGCTTGTAAACATGGCAAATTTGATTTGTTTTTGTCAGGGTTTGTAAAAGGGTTTAAAAGATGTTCTCAGGCAATGAAAAATTGACACGAAAACATTTGTGACAAGTCCAAACTGTCTGTGAACATCTTTGCAAGTTGCAACTTTTTGCAACATTTTATGAACACTGACGAAAAGTTTATTCGCTAAGTTCCCAAGCATTCTTTTCAGTGCAATACCAGCTTTATGGTCCTTCAGATTTATATGTAAAAAAAATATTCAAATGCTAAATATCGAGTGGGTTAGGGTTTGGGTTTTATTTATCCCTCATATCTACAGTGAAGCATGGTGTTGGCAGTTTCATGCTTTGAGGCTGTTCTTCTTCAGATGGAACTTGGTTTATAGTCTAGGTGGAGGGAGTTACGAAAAGTTCAAAATATTAGACAGCGTTAGCACAAAACGTCCAAAACGTCCAAAACGTCTGCTAGAAAGCAAAATAAATGCCAGGGAAAGCCTAATAGAACAGATGGACTTCGATTTAACATGAGTTGTGTGTGTGATTGGTTAATTTTGAACACTGCCGCACACCACTTTTAAGAGGGTGTGCATACTTTTGCAACCAAATGATCTCTAGTTTATTTTTAATTCTCCTCTCAGTAAGACTTGTATTCAAATGTGTTGTCACAAAAATGCCGGGAATTTTTTTGGAATGATTTATCTTGGTTTCATGTTTTATATCATAGGTGTCAAACTCCGGTCCTCGAGGGCCGCAGTGCTGCAGGTTTTGCAAGTTTCCCTCTTCCAACACAAGCTGATTCCAATCAGCAGGATCGTTATCAGCCTTATGCAGAGCTTGCTGATGAGCTGATCATACATCAGCTGTGTTGGATAAGGGAAACCTGCAGCCCTCGAGGACCGGAGTTTGACACCTATGTTCTATATCACAAAAACCTGGTTTTGAACAAGCGTGTGTAGACACTTTATATCCACGATATTTGACATTTGAAATTTTTCACAGCACACCAGCACTAAAATGAAAAAACTATTTCGATAATGAAATAAAATAAATACAAAAAAGCTTTTAAAAAACAACTAAAAAAAACTAACTGAAACTACGTTTTATGTTTACAAAAGTAACTCAAACTCACTATAGTTATAGCCAAAATGTCCTTTGTTTTAGTCTTTGCTAATTCATTTAATATGTGAACCTTTGCGGATGATTTTAAGTATATTTATTTTGATATGAACCGGAAAAAAGACGTTTGAAAGGAGTGACGTCATTTAGAAAAGCGTCTTCAGATGATGTCGCTCCTTTAGGTGACAAATTTGCCTGTTTGACTTTTGGCTCCAATGGCTCGCCCCGCCTGCTTTTTCATTGAACTCAGCCATAATGCAACTCTAAGTAAGTTTTTTAAATATATTATTAATTATTATTAAATATTGTGCACAAGTAATGCACATTTAAAAAAGCTAATACTGAAACTAACTAAAACTAAGCATTAACAACAATAAAACTAATAAAAAAGAACAAAACTAATTAAATTTCAAAAACTAAACTCAAAACAAAATAAAAACTAACTAAAATGAAAAGGGTGGGAAATGGGGGGGGGGGGGGTATCCAGAGCTCAAAGCTGATGATAAATGGGTTTATTGGAACAAAACCACAGAATGGTCAAATGTGCACACTGGACTGACTGAAAAAAGAAATGAAAAGAACAACTCCTTATATACAGTTTTACTAGGCCAAATCCCTTTTTTTTCTGATTGGACAAAACTATTAGACAACCTTATTTAGCCCAATGCCAAAAAAAGTTACACTAGATTTTAATGGTGCCCACATGTCCTTCTATGTTGCAGTTGTTGTTTATGAAAGTGTCAGTTAGGCCTTAAATCTGATGAGACGGCAGGCTCGATTTGGTTAGCAAAGAGGCCTACAATTAGTTTGTTTCTACTCTTACTGTATGGATGCACTCAGCATTTCGTTTGTATCAACTAAGTGATATATATTTAGAGATGGGAAAATGAAGCCTCATGAAGCACTTTTACTATTTTTTTTACTCCTCTAGATGGTGCTCTTGGTTCAAATAAAAAGGCTAGTGCAATGAAAATTTATTACATTTCCACTGCCTTTTTAAACCAATAGTGCCATCTAGAGGAGTCAAAAAATATCACAAGTGCTTCATGAGGCTTCATTTTCCTATCACTAAATATATAGATTTTTTTAACCCTACAAAGTTCCCCAGAAATTGTGAATATTAAGACAAAAATGTTCTGCATTGATTGTGAGTATAGCGTCTGATTGAACACATTTTTAAAGATAAAGTCAAGTAAAAAAAAATCTTTATTTTATTTAATTTTATTTTTATATGTTCTATGCAACTACTACCTACTAGTCTAAACATGGTATTCTGATTAATGTTGCTTTTGTGGAATATGAATTAACAAAATCCACCCGTTTTTATTCATCTCAGGAGGCAGCCATTTTGCCACTTTTCACTGAAAATGACATCACAGTTGCTCATGTATTGCATAAATGTAATTGTACTAGGGGTGTGAATTGCCTCGTACCTGGCGATTCGATCATGATTCATAGGTCACGATTCGATTCCGATTAATCCCGATACGGATCTATAAATTGATTATTGCGATTTTTTTTAAAACCAAATTTAGAAAATACAAATCAGTAAGCTTGTACATGTACACTGTAAGATTTGTATGAAAATGTATTTATTTATCTGAAAATTCAGGCTTATAACTGAGCCACTGCATTTAACAAACAGGTTGCAGTCCGTTTCATGTTTGAAGAGCACAGAAAAAAATATTAAGGCTTAATGTTCCATTAATATAACATTCTTCCATGCTTAATGTGTGAATCCTAACCCTAAGTAAGACGTTTTGTTGAATATTTCCATAAAAAATTGATGTCTAAAAATCGAATCGATTCAAGAATTGCGTGCTGTAATATTGCGATATATTGGCAAATCGATTTTTTCTAACACCCCTAAATAGTACATTCCAAAAGAGCGGCAAATCGGAAATGTACGACATGTGCCTCACATAGAAAAAGTGTGTGCGGTTGGATGTGGTGTCAGGGAAGATTTCAACATAGTTTGCCATGTTGGAACAGGATAAGTGGTCTAGAAAATGTAAGGATGGATCACTTTGAGGTGGTTGATGTTTTTTTACTTCCTTGCACAAAGTATAATAATAGTGTAGGACATTGGCCACTATTTATTTATTATTTGTAGATGTGAATAGTCGTCAAAATGTAATACAGGCACTCGATTTGAAGCAGTCATGCTCTAGGTCCAGGAAGTGGTTTGTGCTCAAGCCATGACATCATTGCTTTTCTATCCATGATCTCATCTAGTGAATGATGACAATGCTAACAAGTGCAATTTTAAAAAGCCTCACAAGAAAAACAGTTCATATTTATTTCATGCAATTTTATGATTTTAACGTAATGAACCGCCGCGACACTCTACAGTATTATGATAGCGTAATCCGCACACAATTGGACAGCCAGATATGGACACGCATGCACACCGACACACACGCACGCGTTTGCAGCTGTGTCTTTGAGCGGCACACTAACAAGAGCAGACACCGCAACGTTCCGTTTGATCCCACACCGGCCGAAAAAAGGTGCCCATTTATGTGCCTCAAATTACAAAGCCATGATTGCCCTTCACACCTTAAAAGGTGCTGAAAATGTTCTTGTATATTTCCAAGCTGACAGACTGTACTTTTCAAAGTGTGTTTCTTCCCATTGCCAAGTCTCACCCTCGCCATTCCTGCCGAAACACTGGGCCCAGCGCGCTATCCATTAAGGGCCAATCCACTTAGCGGAGTTCTGTTTGAGGGGGTCTGCTGCATGTGTTATGAGGGCAAGGCATTGTCAGTCACATGTGTAATTGTCCGACCAAGGACATTATTGGAAAGCACGTCTGAGTCTGTGTGGTAGCAAAGATAGTAAAGCTGCTCATTGTCCTTGTAGGAGCGTATTGTTATAGTATGCATTTTAGTCATTTGGAAATTACAAGTGAATCCTGGGGGATGCCTTTAGGGATTACTCCCTCGAGTCTCATCATTAGAATGTAAAACGCATGCTCTATAGGGTTTAAGTCCGCCAGTCCAAAACCTTCCATGCTGTGCCCCTTTATTGATTTGCTAGTGTCAATATCTTTGTTGAGGATTCAACCTCTAAACGGATTATTTAGGATGAATTAACCACCACAGGGCGCTCCGGTAAGAGAGAATGTAAGTCTTCAGGTGAACTAAAGCATTTAATCAACTCAAAATGCAGCCAGATTTACAGTTTCTGGAAAAGTAAAAGAAAGAAAACAATGACATTTGAAGCAACTATCTGAGCGCTTCTATCATTCAAAGCAAATTACACTCCTAATGAAATTAAACTCAAATAAATAAGTTGTTTACAGGCTGTTTTGTGATATTAACTAACTATATTGTTAGTCTAAATTAGATTACATTGGCAAATTACTAACAGCCGCACGCTAGCAGTTAGCTATCAACTACTGATACAAAGTGCAAACATTAGACAAAAAAATGAACATATAAGAGACATGAACCCTAATAGTTCCTGACTAAGCACAGATAAGAACTTATCAGCATGAATTAAAATTGGAACGAGTCAGAATGGACACTCACGTCGTCATTTACTACTGCACGTGCAAGCTGCGAGCTGACTGACCAACGGATGACGGAAAAACGGGAAGCGGAAATACGGCGCGGCCTTTCAAATTAAAAGCACACAGTTTCAAAATAAGACATGATACGTATAAACATTACAAACGAAACCATTTAATGAATTCTTAACAATCTTGTTGCATGATGATGAATGACCTCTTATTGAATTGGGTTGCGTTTTTATTTAAATTGGTAGACGGAATGTTTCAGTAGACTTCTGAGTTGTCACATTACATCAACGAAGATTAACGAGTCTGTTCCAGAAGCCCGAGCTGTCACATTTCCTCCATGGAGTTTCACAGATGATATTAATCATGTACTCCATCTTTGTCTCATTAGTCCACATTTCTCCCAGCATTGTGGCAAATTCCAGCAAATACATATCTTTCATGCTAATGAGTTATTAGCATATGTACTTTGTTCATATTGAAAACCGAATTTCCTGCCCTCTGGGGGTTGTTGCAGATGTCATTAACCGTTATTTTGCTGTCTTTTCGTCATCAACTGCTACTTTGTTCCTCTTCAGGTTATTCCAGTTGTGATATTGGATCATACATCTTTAACTTTTATGAATGTAGTCTTCACAAGTAAAAACCTAGTCTGAGGGCCTTATTTTCATGCCCAGAACAAGTCTAGTCTATTTTTGGACACCCTCACTTCACACTCTATTTTTTTTTTTGTCATAAAAAATGAATGACGGGGCCGCAAATGGCCTCAGGGCCATAGTTTGGACACCCCTGGATTAATCGATTGAATAATCAATACATTAATCGATTCCAAAAATATTCGATAGTGACAAACACTAATCTTCTCTTGCAGATGCAAACTATAAAAGCATGTAGACGTATTATTTCAGATATTGTTTATGATTCATATTCCCATGTAAGGTCAAGACTGAATAAGATGCCTGTCTCCCTCCACAGGTGCTGATGCTGAGGATGATTTCCACCCAGGTGTCCTCTCATGAATGTAATTCATCACCCGAGAGCTCCCATCCGCCGTCCTCCGTGCGGGACGTCCAGTTGGACTGCAACTTCTTCCTGACCGCCATCCGCCTGGCCTCGCTCAACCAGATCCTGGACCCGTGGGTTTACCTGCTCCTCAGAGAGATCCTCCTCCGCAAGTTCTGCCTGGTAGCCAACGCCGTCTCCAATTGCTCCATAGAGGATCAGAAGGAGACTCAAACGGCCCTGGACGCGCTTAATAAGCAGAAGCAAGAAAGCCTCCAGCAATCTCAAAGTAACAAAGGAGACTTTTGAATGAGATTTTCCCGTTTCATGACATATTGAGTGGAAATAAACCAAGTGGAGATACTGCAAGTGGAAGCATATTTTTCTTTTTTATTCATTTACTCCCGAAGACGGCTATAGACGTCAAAAATTCATTTGAACGATTTCTATTAGTTTAACATTTGTTTTCACTTTTGTTAACAAGAGTATGAAAACTTTTTTAATTGTACTTTTAGAACAAATGTAAAATTTGTGATTAAGCGTGAGTTAAGTAGTGAAGTCATGCGATTATTTACGATTAAAACGCCCCTAATTTTTTAATAATCTTTTTTCTAAAAAAAAAATGTTTATTAAAAAATAGGGGCATTTAAAAAAAAATAGTTAACTCACGATTAACTCATTCACTGCCATTGACGGCTATAGACGTCAAAAATTAATCTGAACTAGTTCTATTAGTTTAACATTTGTTCCCACTTTTGTTAACAAGAGTATGAAAACCTAGAACATGTACATTTAGAACAGATATAAAATTTGTGATTAATCGTGAGTTAACTATTGAAGTCACGGGATTAATTATGATTAAAAGATTTAATCGCCTGACGCCCCTATTTTTTTCTATTTTCTATTTTCTTTTTCTCTTAAAAAAAGATGATTAAAAATGAGGGGCGCAGGGGATTAATTTTTTTTCGTAATTAATCGCATGACTTCACTAGTTAACTCACGATTAATCACAAATTGTATATCTGTTCTAAATGTACACATTTTTTTTTAGGTTTTCATACTTTTGTTAACAAAAGTGGAAAAAAATGTTAAACTAATAGAAATAGTTCAAATGAATTTTTGACGTCAATGGCAGTTAACGAGTTAATCACAAATTTTATATCTGTTCTAAATGTACAATAAAAACATTATAGGTTTTTATACTCTTGTTAAAAAAAGTGGATTTTTTTTTAAACTAATAGAAATAGTTCAAATGAATTTTTGACGTCTATAGCCGTCAATGGCAGTGAATGAGTTAAAAGTCACCTGACCATCATGTGAATATACGCCATATCATATCCCATCAAGAAGTCTCCTTTTGTTACTTTTCAATCATATCATTTCCAAGAAGTGACTCTAAACTGGAGTGATGCATCTCTTTCGTTTGTCATCACTTTTTTTTTTTTACACGAAGATATAAATCATTTAATGTACAGGAATGTAACTATTTTTTATGAAAATCAGTTGAAAAGAAAAATGGAATGTAAGATTGTTTATTTGTGGTAAATCGCTTACAATGCTACCTATTGGATATCGTTGAATGTGAATAGTTAGACAAGCCGTACTACTGCGAAACTCACAAATCAACATCTACAGTGTCACAGATGGTTTGCTTCAAGTTTATTCAAGATGTACAATACATTTTTTTTTAAGGATTGTGAAGTTTGTTGTTTGTGCCAAACGCCTCACAGTTGCTCAGCATGAGCAAAAGGCAACTGTTGCTATTCTATGTCATGTAAAAACGGCCAAATACTTCTGATTACAGTTTGATATTTATTTATTGAAGTATTTATTGGGGGGGGTTGTGCTGCTGCCATTTTTAGCTTTTTCACGGAGGAACATAGTAAACACGATTGTGCCTTCTCAGCACATTAGCCAGCTGGAGGAGCTTTTGCTGGCCTGTCACGTGTATACAACGCGAAACGGGAGCTGTGTGCTGATTAATGTAAATTTCACATTTGCATGCTCATCCAGACAATTAAGAATGGTTCATCGTTTCACCTAATCTCGCCATTAAGATGGAACAAACGATGAGTTAGTACATGAATGTGTGATGAGCTTTACACTTGACCTCTTGATTTTTGAACGTGCAGCTTAACGAGAAATCGGCACTCAGTTTAATTGATGCTCCGTTCTTTTTAAGTGCTGCTTTAAATTGAGAGCATCGATTGTAAGAACATGTTCAGATGTCGAGAAACACATCCGTGATATTTTTTTGTCACGTTTGACAACAACGTGTTGACAAGTTGGTTTGCCTCGACCAGCGAATCTGAGCCGTGCGAATCTCATTTGACTTTATTATTGACATTAATTATCATTTCATCCAAAGACAACTAAATAGTCTTTTTTGGGTTTTCAGATGAAAATGCATTTATAATTTGTATGTCTGGAAAAACGAACAGTGTGGTCCACCCGGGTGGGAAAAATAGAAAGAGTACTAATGATCTATGTCATTAGTACAACATTGAGTGCATGAGAGTGAACTGAGGAAAAAGAGGATGTTTTGTCCAAATATTAACCACTAACGAGTTTGCCAGCTTATCAGTTTACAAAACTTTAGAAGTAATGATGTTTGGCTTCATTAAAAGGTCACTAATGTTGTTACTTTTTTTCTTATACAAGCTTCATTTTGAGCTTTAATTCATTCACTGCCATCGACGGCTATAGACGTCAAAAATTCATTTGAACTATTTCTATTAGTTTAACATTTTCCCCACTTTTGTTAACAAGAGTATGAATACCTATAATTTTTTTAATTGTATTAAAACAGATATAAAATTTGTGGTTAATCGTGAGTTAACTAATGAAGTCATGCGATTAATTACGATAAAAAAATTTAATCGGCTGATGCCCCCAATTTTTAATCATCTTTTCTTTAAAAAAAAAAAAAAAGATAATAAAATTAAATTAAATTAAAGAACAGATTATTAAAAAATTAGGGGCATCTGGTGATTAAAATGTGTAATCGTAATTAATCGCATGACTTCACTAGTTAACTCACGATTAATCACAAATTTTATATCTGTTCTAAATCTACAAAAAAAATCTAAGCTTTCATACTCTTGTTAACAAAAATGGAAAAAAAAGTTAAACTAATAGAAATAGTTCAAATTAATTTTTGACGTCTATTGCTGTCAATGGCAGTAAATGAGTTAATTGGCAGATCTGTTTATTAAACCTTTCAGCTGGAAATAAAAAAAAACATTTATTATGACAATTTTGATATTATGTTCATGTGTTTGTCTATCTTATCAAATTATAGACAGGTTGACTGATAAACACACCATAGAAAATGTATTTAAGCAAGACTGCACCTTGCATGCTTATCTTAGAAAAGAGTGCAATCATTTCCTGTACAGTATATTCATCCATTCGGCATACATACTCAGCCCATATCTGTAAAATATTGCATATGTCATAAAAAGTGATCATTTTATCCAAGTGAAAGGCAGAGCAATGAAAAACCAACAACAAAAAATGATTCACGTTGAATCTGTCATTACTGACCCCTGAGACCCGATTCTCAGATGAGGGCTATATACACAAACACGTTGCAACATTGCTTTTTATTTTTATTTTATTTTTTCAAGTTCAAGGCCTCCGTGTTGAGTATGAGAGTAAAATAGGAATGATGTAATTATGCAACCTTTGACCAAGTCTTTGAAGTCAAATGCGCATTTTTGATTCATTTGCAGTTGGAATCTGATCTACTTTATGTGGTGCTGTAATGTTGTGAGTATATGTCTAATAAAGAGAAGAATACTTTCAATATTTTTAACAGGTCTTGATTCTTGATTGTATAAATAGACAGCCAGACAGCCGGATGGATGGATGGATAGATAGATAGATAGATAGATAGATAGATAGATAGATAGATAGATAGATAGATAGATAGATAGATAGATAGATAGATAGATAGATAGATAGATAGATAGATAGATAGATAGATAGATAGATAGATAGAAACTCGTTCAAGTCCAATCAAAAGTCATTCACTGCGGTCACCACTAATAGAGAATCTGGATTTTGGACACGAGTCCAAGCTTTATAGTGTTGTAACTGAACAAGTTCACAAAATAAAAGTTCAATGAATTTGTTCACATTTTGAGCGAAAGTGAACTGATTGTAGGGTATTTTTGCTTTGTGAACGTTTTACAGTATTTGTACAAATAAATGGAAACTTTGTTCCAGGGACTTTAAAGATCATTTAATATGTTTTGTGACAGCTTCAACAACACTTAATAACGTGATACAATAACACTGTGTGTTTTTAATAGGATTCACTTTTATTGCATACATTCACTTTAATTATTGAATAATAGAACCCAGTGCCCACAATCTAAAATGGCATTGGTGCACTTTAGCAAAGAAACTTACTTTTTCTGAGGTCATCTCCTTTTTATGGTTTAACCTTTCTCATGTTGTCTGTTTGCAAAGCAGCTCAGCAGATCGATGCGGTTAGTCAAGGATATTTTCCCACGATGCACTGCAGCCCCCTCAATGTTCTTACACAAGAATGGCCATTCGGATGGAATGGAGTAACGTAAAATTTAGAATCGAATCTGACAAAGCTCTTTGGCAGTTTTATGTCATCCTGCTGCCTCGTTTTCACTTCAAAATGGTGGTGACCAGGACCTCGAATGACTCCAGTGGGGGTCTTATTGATGAGTAGGGGTGATGAATTCCCCTTAGGGTGAACCAAGTCCAGGTTGTAAAATGTATACGATGTGTTTGCTGGACTACCAGACTGGGATGAGGTTCCAGAGGAGCTTGGGCGGTAGTAAAAAAAAAAAAAAAAAAAAAATCTATAAATAATGAATACTCGTATACTCGGGTCGCCTTGTGGAATCCCTGACGTGATCCTGCGCGTGTCGGACAGGCTTCAGGAGGTCACTGATCCACAGCGAGTGACACTCCAGAGGCGACATGTCGGCCTTGAGTCTGAGAAGCCACCTCACAAGCCGGGACGATGCGAATAGATAATGGCGGATAAATGCCACTTAAATGCCACCAACTTTATGGCCCATGTCGCTGCACTTGCTTGTAACAGGGTACAAAAGGCACTAATTAGAATGAAATGAAGCTTTAATTGTATTATACTGACAGGAAAGTCCACATGACATAGGTTAAAGGAAAAGGTTTGCAGTCTTGTAATTAAAGTTAATCATTTCTCTCTCAAGCAACACTGAAGTGGAACCTCACAATTTAAATGGATTGAATTGGACTTAAAGGGGAAGTCAACCCAAAAAATTATTTTTGACAATATGTTCTACGCAGCTCCACTAGTCTAAATATGGTATTCTGGTTAATATTACATTAGTGGAATATGAATTAAGCAGCAAAATCCAGCCGTTTTTATCCATCTAAGGGGGCGGCCATTTTGACACTTGCTTTCGACTGAAGATGACATCAATGTTGCTCAGGTCTCGGGTAACAACCAATCAAAATGGCTGCCCCCTAAGATGGATGCGCAGGAACAGCTGGATATTGCCTCATAACTCATGTTCCACAAATGTAATATTAATCCAAATGTCATGTTTAGACTAGTCAGGTCACGTATAACATATTATTGTCAAGAAATTTTGAAGGTTGACTTCCACTTTAAAACTTTTCTACTGCCAAACGTTATCCAGTGATAGCCGATTTTGAGCATTTTCACTTATCTTTCATGGCAAACAGAATATTGTGTGCTACTTAAACATGGTGGATATCATATGAAAGATTGGATTTCATTCTTTCATTTGAAAAAAAAAGGATAATTCTACCTTATTCCGTATTTTAGTAATCACCTTTTGAAAATAGCTCATTAGAGTGACATTGAGAGAAAATTGAAAAGATAAGAAGAAAATATGATTTTTGTGAAAAGATACATTTTCTGCACAATAGTGACTTTGACACTAATATATTTTTTGTTTGGTGACGCTCTGTGAATTAAAGGCTTTGATCATTCACGTCATCCTTGAAAACGTTCTATTACATCAGATCCGTCATGTTTCAGTGTAATTCCATACTACCGGGAGCCCATTGAAAATAAATTCAATGCTGCCTCCTGCTGGCCATAGTTAGTGGCTGTTTTGAGGATTTTACAACCCCAATGACAAGGCAGCGCTGCACAGACTGCCCATTGAGGGGAAAAAAACGCATAGTAAACGTCAATTAACGTTTTTGCCAGCATTCATTTGGATTTTAGTATACGTCATTAAACCTTTTTGGCGGTAAAAGAGTTAATGTTTTAATACTGTTGTCATTCTTTCATTGTAGTTGACTATGCTTCAGGAGTTTGAGTATGAGCGCTTTTAGATCCAATATTTCAACGTCTCAATCGCTTTGAAAAGCAAACTTGAGAAAATGACCCAAATACAGTAGCAAAAGTGCTTCACATGAACAAAATTGTTGACAAAGTTTGAACGTGATTTAATATGCTCATGTTTGCTGTTTTGCACTGCATGAAGTATTTTATTACTGAATCAGCCGTCTGTCTGTGGACAATACATTTTAGTCTGCACCACTGTACCATCATTTATCACTTCTGCTCTCAATGTATTGTATAATATACGCATGAGAGCCATCATATTTTTCCGTAGAGGAGGATTCAAACAATATAAATGTAGGGATAAAGTATGAGGTTATCTGAAAGGAGCTTGTGAGGCAAAGTGAAAGATTATTATTATAAAGTGAGATTTTTGCAGAGGAAATAGAAAAAGTGTTGCGAGTGACCTCGTAATTCTTTTATCTTCACTGCACACTCGCGCGTACACACAATTTCTACTTCGCTTCATAGTATTCTGCTATTCTTCCTCATGTTCAATTATATAATTGCTTCTCCGAGAGCCACTCTGACGAGCAGAGTCATGACTTTAAAGGATTTGATCAATTTAATGCTTCTTGACATTGGTTATGCTTTGAATGCATGTGGAGTGTTTGAAAGGGTCATATCTAGGGCAACATTTTAAATAAGGTATGTGGACCACAACTGCTACACTATGTAGCTAGCTTATTTTTATCGCTTTACAGTATATTCTGCCATCCCTAAGCAGAAGGACTGCAGTTTAGCAGACAACGAACAGTCCCTCCAAAAGAGTCCAATGTTTCAACCTGTTCCGTTCTCACTGACCATACAGAGTGGACGATTAAAGAAGCGACTTGTTTAGCTTGTTTCACGAACGTAGCTAGCTCGGGACTAACGCACAATGGTAAGTGTCATTGACTCGCTAACGCTAATTAGCACGCTACTCGCGGCACTTGCATCACTTAAAAGAACGACTATTCATACAAAACGCTTCGGGAATGCATACAGAGAAGCATGTTAACATTACTCACCAACATATGTTTTAACTACGCTGCAAAAAACAAAAAACAACTTTTATTGGCATAACTTGATCATGACTTTTTCTTTCTACTCTCTAATGTGGCCACAACTTAACAGTGTATCAGAATGCGCTGAACCACACTGCCCCTAAGTGGCCAAATCATGTACAACATAAACAGTGCTCCCAATAAAGACACAAAGGGCAAGACAGTATAAAATGATTTACATAAAATCGATTTTGGGACATTTAAAATCGATTCTGAATCGTACTCAATGAGAATTCTTATGAGAATCGATTTTTTGGGGCACACTCCTGATGACAACATGCCATGCCTGCTCACAATGACCTGAGCATCTGACAGTTCCTGGATGACAAGAATGTTGCCGTGCTGAAGCAACATCACACGACCTGGTTCCATGTGATTCGCCCCCATGTGTTTCTGTCTTGAACCCCTATCCCACAGCACAAACGTTAAGAAAATAAGTGATTATTTTCATGTATACTACACAGGACTTGCTAGGAATTTCTACTGCTCCTTCCTTGTTGCTGTCGGCCTCTTTGCAACCTCCATTCTCATCAATTTTGAAGGGACATCCAGTTCTTTATAATGTCACTGTTTTTACGTATTTTGCCATATTTTCATGTAATTAAATTATTTTATACTCTACTTATTCTATTAAATAGGGTTCAGTGAATGCGTTCAGTACCTCTAACAAGATTAACTCGTTCACTGCCATTGACGCCTATAGACGTCAAAAATTAATTAGAACTATTTCTATTAGTTTGAATTTTTCCCCCACTTTTGTTAACAAGAGTAGTAAAAAAATATTGCACATTTACAGATATAAAATTTGTTCTGTGCTGAAGTCAAGCGATTAATTACAATAAAAAAAATTAAACACCTGACACTCCTAATTTGTAATCATCTTTTCTTCTTTATTTTATTTTTTAAATTGTGAGTTAACTAGTAAAGTCATGTGATTAATTACAATGAAAAAATTTAATCACCTGACGCCCCTAATTTTAAATATTTTTTTTAAAAGCGTGAGTTAACTAGTGAAGTCAAGTAATTAATTACAATAAAAAAAATGTTAACACCTGACACTCCTAATTTTTAATCATCTTTTCTTTTTCTTTTTTTAAATTGTGAGTTAACCAGTAAAGTCATGCGATTAATTACAATACAAAAAATTAATCACCTGACGCTCCTAATTTTTAACATTTTTTTTAATCGTGAGTTAACTAGTGAAGTCAAGCAATTAATTACAATAAAAAAAATTCAACACCTGACGCCCCTAATTTGTAATAATCTTTTCTTCTTTTTTTTAAATTGTGAGTTAACTAGTAAAGTCATGCGATTAATTACAAGTAAAAAAAATTATCACCTGGCGCCCCTAATTTTTAATGTATTTTTTAAAATTGTGAGTTAACTAGTGAAGTCAAGCGATTAATTACAATTAAAAAAAATTAAACACCTGACGCCCCTAATTTTTAATCATCTTTTCTTTTCTTTTTTTAATTGTGAGTTAACTAGTAAAGTCATGCGATTAATTACAATAAAAAAATGTAATCACCTGAAGCCCCTAATTTAAAAAAAATCTTCTTAATAATGAGATTTAAAAAAGAAAAGATTGTTAAAAATTAAGGGCGTCAGGCGATTAAAATTTGTAATCCTAATTAATCGCATGACTTCACTAGTTAACTCACAATTTTATATCTGTTGTAAAAATACAATTAAGGTTATTATAGGTTTTCATACACTTGTTAACAAAAGTGGATATATTTTTTTTTAAACTAATAGAAATAGTTAAAATGAATTGTTGTGAATGAGTTAGAAACCTTACTGGTATAGACTTTCTATCCACTGCATGTGTCCATTCACATTATTACATAATCTTTACCAGTCGTTTCACGTCCACAATGAGAAAATGCGGCTGTAGAGTACAAAAGAAGTATTTTCTGCTCAGAGAAGCAGCAAGGAGGTCACCAGAGAGAACGCTGCACAATAAACCCATTTCCAATCTGACATATAGTGGCAGTGATGTGCTGTTGTTCCACACTATTGGATTACATTGTCACAGCTGTATCGCTCAGTGGATCATAATGAGTCCGAGATGGGGCGATATGTAAAGTTTGTTTACTCACAAACAGTGTTTTATAATAATCATCCACTTGATTTATGTTTTTTATTAGGACACTAGGAGAATTGTAGCGGGTCTTTACAAGATTCCTATCAGGCTCGAACCTGCTGCCTGTCACTGGTGCTCACTGCGGTCCAAACACAAACTAATGAAGCCATAAATCCAGTCCAGACCTGTTTAGGGATCCGACAAACACATCTGTCTGTGTACAACTTCTCCCATTGTGCTGGCTTATGTTCATTAAGCCGATTACAATATTTGATAGGGTTCTTTTTTAGCAAAACCGCCTTTGATTATTTAGAGAACCCAAAAATAATTTTGTGTGTGCTGTAGCTGTGCTGTAATGAGTCAGCGTGTTGACTATACAATACAGCTAGTAATTTAACTCATTCACTGCCATTGATGGCTATAGACGTCA
Source organism: Vanacampus margaritifer (assembly GCF_051991255.1). Lineage (NCBI taxonomy): Eukaryota > Metazoa > Chordata > Actinopteri > Syngnathiformes > Syngnathidae > Vanacampus > Vanacampus margaritifer. The sequence continues at coordinate 10,265,932 of NC_135444.1, read as the reverse complement.
AAAATGAATTTGAACTATTTCTATTAGTTTAATATTTTTCCCCACTTGTTAGCAAGAGTATGAAAACCTAGAACAATTTTTTTTATTGTAAATTTAGAACAGATATATTTTGTGTGATTAATCGTGAGTTAACTATTGAAGTAATGCGATTAATTACAATTAAAAATTGTAATCGCCTGACGCAATTTAAAGATTATTAAAAATTCGGAGCGTCAGGCGATTAAATTTTTTTATTGGAATTAATCGCATGACTTCACTAGTTAACTCACAATTAATCACAAATTTTATATCTGTTCTAAATGTACAATAAAAAAATCTAGGTTTTTATACTCTTGTTAACAAAAGTGGAAAAAAATGTTAAACTAATAAGAAATAGTTCAAATGAATTTTTTACGTCTATAGCCGTCAATGGCAGTGAATGAGTTAATAATAGGTATGAACTGTATATGTGTATAGTATGTTATTTTTGCATTTGCCAGAGATTTGGTACCTGGTTCAATCATGGATCATGTACAGTAAATAAATCAACACATGGAGCCGTATTTCCACCAAAATCGAGTTTCGCCACCTACACCACTACATAGATCTGGTTTTACCGAGTCTAAGATCTCATCTACTTTTTGTCACCAAATTGGAGATGCGATATATCTACCAAATTCACCAACACGCTCAAAATAGAATTTTGAAAAAATTGAAAATTTTGAATTGGGTAAAATAGGGTATTTAACAATAAAATATTTTCAAGATGATAACGACAATAATTCGTTAAATTAATTGATTTTTACAATGATTCAGAGGGATTATCCCACGCTGTTTCCATATTTATGAGTGAAATACTATGACATCCACCATGCACAAACCTATCTGCCTGCACTTCGATCAAATCCAACAAATTCGAGTTATACCACTTGGGCCTCTAGATAGACCTGGTTTTACCGACTCTAAAATCATATTTACTTTTTGTCACCAAATTGAAGATGCGATGCATCTACCAAATTCCGTGTCCGCCATAACGCCTAGAGAGGCTTGCCTATGAATGACTACTGAGATGCGCCCATTTTTATGCCGAGCGCACAAAAATAGAGCCCATGAACATCAACATGTAAAAGCATCCAACGCAAACAGGCGAAAAGTGATTTCCTCAGAAAGCACATGATAATGGTTGCAACACACCCCACTCAACTTGATAACCCCCTCTATGTAGGTAGGATGCAAATATCAAACAAAGAACAAACCACAAATGCGTTCTACAGCATATCATTTTGTATGGCGTAGATTAGAATGTATGTGATTGTACTTTGGCATTGAACAAACCTGCTTTTGGTTTGCATTTTGCCTCTCCTCTATTCAGCCCTGACCTTGGAAAGCTTCATCATTGCAATCCTTGCAAATATCTCTCCTCTGCAGTTTCTTTCAGATAAGGTTTGAAATTCACCGACATTTTGCTACGTCTTCATTCAGTTTTCACTTTGGCCATGCAGTGGAAAGCTTGAGTTTCTCTCTTCTAATTGACAGCTCACCTTCCAAGCTGTCCAAGACTCTTATGACGTACACCTCACATACTGCAGCGTTTTAGGTCCCTTTTTTTTCCCAGCTGTTGATGTTATAAAAAAAAAAAAACACTTCACAATCTTGCTTGAAAGTGCAATTCAAGAAAGGATTTCACCCGCCTTGTCGGGTATACTTCACCGGCTATTGAATAACGTTGTTTAAAAGAAATTCCTCTCAGGAAACAGCAGGGAAGGCATTGAAAGCACGCTGCTATGGTAACAGTGTTGATGCCGACAAATCTTGTGTGCCGCTGGGCAAAATTATGACAATATAACAACGGCGTCTGAAATAAAACAGACATGACAAGTGTTGTTGTACATGCCCACGTTGATCAAATAAAGTGTGATGTCATCCGTCACAAAGAAGCCACATGGTTGCCATGGTTTACTCGACCAAGCAGCCTGTGGTGCGCTTACAAGGAAAGCTCCGCAGTGTAAAGTGACTTTGCTGCAGACTAACAAAAAGGCTGCCTGTGATAAAGAGGGATCTATTTAATTTTTACAAGGAGGGAGTCATAAAATAAAGCAGTCGGCGAATTGTAATCTGCTAATAGTGTTAAATAGTAGAGAGCAGGAAAGTGATAAATCCTTGAACCTTACATAGTATGTAAACTTTTAAATGGTGCTTGATTGAGCGACTCATTAGCGTTCACCCTGTGGGAACTATGAAGGTCTATTCATAAGGTTTTTTTTTTAACGACATGCATTTATTTTACAAACTAATGCGAGGACTTAACGCTTTCCTCAACTGAATACGGAAAACAAAGCATGTTCGCCTTATTTAAATCCACTCATAAATAAAATGGCAGCACATTATGATTATTGGTACATAAATAAAATAACATGCTAGGCTTCCTGTGACTACATTTTACTCCACTGGTGATTCATTTTTGAATTGCGGAGCAAGTATGTAAATCAGATAGCTAGTTGTTGTTTTCAGATTGAACAACAGGTGAAATAAGAGCGACATTTTCTCTGACTTGGTGCCATATATTGCAATACCATCAAAGACATTTTTTTGATTGAAGCATTTATGCCAGGATCAAATAGATAACAATCTTTTTTTTTTTTTTTTTTCATTAAATGACATTAAGACTTCTTTACTGCACAATGCTTACTTTGAACATCATTGGTTGTGGAGGAAATAGCACCGGGGAAGAGATTAGGCACAAAATGATTTGATTTATAGTCTGTTTGTGGCTTTTTAAATGGTAAACTGGACATTTGTTTTTCAATCTCAATAATGACAGCTTTGTTTGTTATGCACAACACATTGAGTGCGCTTCTTCTATGATTGAGTTTCCTTCCAGATGTAATGAGTTTTCCAATAATCCTAATAGGACCTCACAAGCAGAGAACACTCACAGTCCCCCTCGATTTCTTTTGTGGGGGAGGATGTGGTTTTCAAACTATTGTAAATTACAATTTTGCAGCATTCACTGTATTTTTGTATCCCTTTCAGTGTTTGAATACGGAACGCGAGACAAAAAATCTGACAGCCATAACATTTTTCAAACTTGCATCTTAATTTGGGGTGTGTGGTTGGTGGGGGGATCACGCATATAGAAATATACTATAAAAGCAATAAAAAATACTATAAATAATATCAAAAACACTAACATATAAATAATAAGAAATTGATTGATTTTGGTGTGCTTGATAAATTAAAGTAAAACATTTCAGAGTGGCCTTTGCATAATTAGATTTTTCTCTATGTGGTCCTCGGAAGAAAACATGTGGACACCCCTGGTCTAAACACTTTTTTGGGGGGGAGGGAGGGGTCTTTTTCATTTAGGAGAGGGCAAGCTTTGACAAATTAACCATTTATAAAACCAGACTAATCAAGGTGTTCTTTTATATAATTAGATTTTTTTCCCTCAAAAATAAATTTTGTTCTGCATTGTTTGGCACGCATAAACGAATGTGACAAGTTGACAACCAATAAATAAAACATTTCTTCATATATTTGTTTTGTGTCTGTCAAAGCTACCTCCCAAAATTAATTGCCACATAAGTTAGAAAAGTTAAGACAAATAAATGTTGCTCATTCCTACACCAGGAAACAGTTCATGGAAGATATTTTCCAAACCCAATTTGACATGACATTTTCATTGATTGAAGGGGGGGGAACAATTTTTTGTAATTTTTTTTGTAAAATTGTTTTATTAATTTTTTATTTTTTTTTTTTAAGAAAAAAGAGAGAGAGAGAGCAATGATGATGACATGTTGAATCGGTACGATTACTGAATGAACAATACCGAGCTCTCTCAAGAAAAAACTAAACTATGAAATCAAACAATAACATTTCTCACTCTTTCTGCAATTCTGAAGTCCAGTGGTTGTGCTGATACTTATACTGTATATTCTATTAATTAAGTAGACACGCTAGAATGTATGATTTGGTGTTTTGAACCCTTTAGGGTACTAATTTATTATTTAGTATGTGGCGTGGTCGACCTGCTTCAGTCAGCGCTGTTCCACCCACACACAGATTGGCCGAAACTATGAAATATCATCTGTCAAGGATCTTATTTTGTGTGTGCATCCATCTTTCTCTAAGCAGCATTATCATACAACAACAACTGGGCCTGAAGAACCCTTTTAATTACAGGTGCAGTTAGTTTATCATAAGCAGTAATGAATTTTATTGGCCTCGGTGCAAGTTTATGCTCAGTCGAGTGCCCTTGGGAGATTTTTTATTATTTTTTTTAAGGATGACGAGAAGACTGCTTCATTAATGTGGTGGCCGTGGTTCAGGTCAGCTCAAGTCATGTGTCGTTGTGTCCTTGGGCAAGGCGTTTCACACACATGGCCTCCAGTGCTACTCACGCTGGTGTATGGAAGGTGCGAATGTTTGGTGGTGGTCGGTGGGGCGGTAGGCGCACAGTGGCAGCCATGCTTCTGTCAGCCTGGCCCCGGGTAGTAGTTTACCGCCACCATAATATGAATGTGTAAGTGCATGAATAATGTTTCTATTCCATTCTAAAGCGTCTTTGAGTGTCTAGAAAAGCACTATGTAAATTATTATTATTATTATTATTATGTACTGTAGCTCATGCACTAGAAGTCTGATTAGTTTCACCGGTTCTTGTTAGGATTGATCCCTTTCCATCTCTTGGGTCAGTCTGTGTGCCAACTTTGCCTTTTTCAACTCAAAGCATAATGTCATAATAAAGACCAGATTATCATTTTGCACATGCTGAATTAACACGCTTTAGCCCAGGGGTGGGCAAACTCGGTCCTCGAGGGCCGTAGTCCTGCAGGTTTTGGATGTTTCCCTTCTCCAACACAGCTTATATACGATCAGCTCATCAGCCAGCTCTGCTTAAGCCTGATAATGACCCTGTTGATTTGAATCAGCCGGTGTTGGAAAAGGGAAACCACCAAAACCTGCAGGACTCCGGCCCTCGAGGACCGAGTTTGCCCGCCCTTGCTTTAGCCATTGTTTATAGCGGGACGTTGTACATCCAACAGACGTTCTCTCTGGAGTAAATTATTAATGAATGGAAGGATAAAATTTAATATAAAAGATTGTGCCATAAGCGGGTTGGTGTCACACATATTGGGAAATAATTGGAACACATAGATCACAAGGTCTATTTCTTATGAGGTAACATTTAACTAACTTCACTTCAGGGCTTGTTTGGATGGCAACCATGCAAATTAAAACGACGTGATTCAACAACAAGCTCTCTAATGTGGATGTCTAGCCAGTAGATGGCAATTACTTTGGGTTAGGGTCGGGTTTTGGCAAGTATTAAGATGAAAAGAACACACATTGTAACTTGTTTTTGAACTCCCTCCTTCCTCATGTTGCTTTTTTCCCCCCCAGCTAAGAAAGTCAGTGCATTAATTAACGAACCGCCAGGCTTCCTGTTCAATCTCCCTGTATTGGTTTATTGGTATTTTTTGTGTTCCTCAGACAGGTTGCAACAAATTCTTTGTGTGTTTTTACATACTTGGTCAATAAATCTGATTCTGATGAAAATTTTTAATTATCTGTTTCAGCTATGTCAAAACACTCATTTTAGAGAGAACGTAACTATAGTTTATTAATCTATGACAAATAAACATTAAAAATGACTTAAAAAGAGTTGACAGGGAAGAGGAGAGGTTATTGTTTGTAAAAGGAATCAGCCATTTTTGTTTCTTGCCATCTTTAGGAAAGGGCAGGCACACCCGTGGTTTCTTATTGAACAGTCACGCTCAATAAAAATCAGCACAAAAAACAAAATCGAAAAGCTTTTGATGAACTTGCAGAGTGAGGCTATAACTCAACAAGAAAACGCTCAATAAAGTTGGAATGTTTTGTGTGGCTGACTCTCACAGGTGGAGTCTTTTACAGAACATTTTCGGGAGTGTGAAACAGGGACAAAAAAATGAAGGAGAACCGAATCGTGCAAAAAATAGGAAATATGGTTAGGACTCAGATAAAAGGTTGGGGTTAAGGGTCAGCGTTTGAGTAAGCTCTAAACGGTTTGGGTAAGGGTAGGTTGAAGCTTGGACTCCCTTCTTATCCAAAACCATTTTTGGTGGGTTTGCGGCTCCTCACTCACAACTGTCAACACATGCACATATACCACCGCCAATAAATAATTTAAACTTCACAGCCTCAGGCAGAGCCTGGGATCGCAACAAGAAAAACAAGAGCAGACATCATCTAAAATCGCCACTCTTCGCACAATCTGTTTCCCAAAATTGAATCTAGAAGGTGTTTTTATATATTGTTGGAATGTTTCCTCTGAGAAGTACAGGACCAAATGAGTTCCATGCCATCCCTCTTTTCATGTCAAGACTTCAAGCCTATTCTCAGTCTGGCAGTATGCAGTATGCATTTCCTTGCCAAGACAAGTACAAGAGCTCCCAGTGATGTTCAACGAAAATGTCCCGCCTGCACTTATACAACAAAGGGCAAAAAAATTATATAATGCTGACTCATTTTTAAGAGGACTAAATTGTTTTTCATCCATATTTTGGACTTTCAACGTTCCTGCTTACTGTTTGCCACTGCTATCGCTGTGCTCCAATACGAGTCATTTTACAGTATTTAAATGAGTCAGCAGATTTTGATTAAATACGGTGCATCCAAAATACCATTCGACCATCTGAACTCAACAACCTTCGGACAAAATCCCACCTAATGTAAAATAAACACATTTTCCGTCAACATAGAATTAAAAAAAAAAGGGTGGGGGGTCATCCAATAACACAACTACTCATGTTTACTACCTAAAATCAGGCAACATAAATTCAATCAATAAAAATAGTTACAAAACACAATACGATCGATGTATTTGCTACCTAGCCAAGAAGAAAATTATAGCGGTTACCTCCATGTCACAATTTTTATTACGTTTCAAAAGCACTAATGCTTTGTGTGTGTTTGCAAAAATCATACTTGTGAGGCATTTTTGAGTGTCAAATCCAATTGCGGAATTGTACCAATATAAATACAAAATGTGTTTACATCAAACATTTCTTCTCGTGTACTAAACCGCCAATGAAATGGCCTTCTCCTTTTGATAAAATACATCGTAAAGATTTAGTGAAAGACTCAAGAATGAAATATTAATGATATGTCAAGAATGAATAATGCTCACAAGTGGATCGTTTGTTAATGTAGTAAAAGTTTGATTGATTGCTAAGGTTATTAAATAATAAATGAAGACTGCATGAGAACATGTACAGTGTACACAAATCACTTCACTAAGTACACACAATGAAATCAATTACAATTGCTGTTTTCCAAATTTAGCCAAACAGTTTTGATTACAACAGTATGTTGCAGTGCTTCCAACTACCCAGTAAGGAAAGTAGTTATTGGCTTTCCTTAAAGTCGATAGAAGTAGCCAGAAGTCGCTAAATGACAGCATCACCTAATTTGCATATTTCAGCTCCCGCTTCTCGTTGAGGACAGCAACTGCAGAACCAGATGTCAAGTCTCCAGAACACCAGAAAAAGTTGCCAGATTTGTTGCTAGTCGCTTTTGACCCCCTCCCACCTCCCAAAAAAAAAGTCACAAAGAAGCTTTCAAAAGTCGCCAGATTTAGTGAGATTTAGCCATTTTCATGTAAACACATCACGGAAAGACCCTCGTCAAAGCCAAGCTTTGTTAGCGTATTTGCTTTATTTTTTATTTTTGTAAATGCAGCAGTGTCAAAGTCCAGTCCTCGAGGTCCCAAGTCCTGCATGCTTTAGAGGTTTCCCATGTTCAACACAGTTGATTCATTTTTAAGCTCATCAGCAAAATCTGCCGGATCCTGATAATGATCCCGATGATTGAATAAGGTGTGTTGGAGTAGAGAAACCCTCGAGGACCGGACTCTGACACCTATGATTTTTAGCTGGTTCCTGGTTGTCAGTGGTAAGAGTTTTTTTTTAAATTTTTTAAATACAATAATGTTCAAATTAAATAGTGACAGACATACTAGAATAAAGAATGAAGAGCTGTCAATCCCAGCTGCTGAAATAAAATGTAAGTGTTGAGCAAAACTGTGTAACAGAAGTAGTGCATTCACAAACATGACTTTGTTTGATGGCACAATATAAATTAAATTGCACTTTATTCTTCCTCGGTGCAGAGTAAAAACAGCGGAACAGCGCAATGTTCTCTGCCAAGTGTGATAACACATTCTAAAAGGTGTTTCTGTTTCAGTTGTCAAGGCTCGGAGAAACTCAAAGAAGCCACTCATTAATTTAATCCTACTTATATTATTCATTGAGAAAAAAAATGATGAAGTGTTTCATTATAATATAAAAAGAATAAAAGGCCACATGGCTGTTTCTCTCACAGGTGCATGTTGGCGGAAGCTAATGAGTCAAAGTGATATAATGGAATTCAACTTAGAATGTTTGAATCTTATTATTAGGTGATTGTGTTCACACTCACTGACTTACCAGAATGCCAGTGAGGAAATGAAGCGCATAGCTGCATATGTTGCATTTACAATGCGATCACGTGGATTGCTAAAGCTGTGTTTTTGTTTTGTTTTTTCCAGCACTCATATTCCCCCATACTCAACCAATCAGATGCCATGCTACTCACTAACAGGTCACGCGAAGCTCTGAGCTGTTTAAAACAAACACACACACACACACACACACACACACACACAACTATCCTCTTTGCCTCCCGGCTACTTGTGAATTGGGAGAAGCTAACTTGCTCCGCGAACCTATTATGAGTTGCACTTGCTATCTGGCCTGGCTAAACAGTACACCATCCCTCCATGATGTAATTCTCTCCTCTAAGTAACTAATCCTAGCTTGTGGCAAGATACACTTCTAAAAAGTAGCCTATCGCTGTTACTAAAGGTGGATGAGGAGCCTCTAAGCATGCGACACACCAAGCAACAAGAGAGAACAGGATAAGATGGAGAAGCCATGCTAATCGCTAAGCTAATGTGTGCAATGCAGAAGTGCGAAAGACTATAACAAGTGCTTAAGTGCACAGTACACTTTTTACAAACGTCTGGCTAGATTTGGATTTTGGATGGAGAGCCACCAGCTATGAGCAGCAAATTTGCACGTATATTGATGTCTAGAAAAAATTACATGCTCTGGAAAACCTGGAATCAATCAGTTAGCAATCTCAAGGAGCTTGTAGGGTCAAAAATATATTATTAGTATATTTAAGTATTTATATCAGCAATGTTATTTGCTTTGATTACACCATGCTGAGTTTGTTGAGATCTATGATAGGCATCAAAATTACGTAATATATTCTTTTTTTGTCTTTTTTATTTTATTTTATTTTTACATCTACTTAACTTGGCTAAGAGACCACATTATGTTTTTTTTAATTGTTAAATTAATTTCATTACATAAAATATTGTTATATGAAAATGCTCAATTTGAATGAAAAGAAGCGGAGAGAATAAACCTGACCCTTTCTGACTCTTAACAGTACATATGTCATAGTATTCATCTTTAGGACTCAAATGCAGGGAAAGGCATGACTGCAAGATCGTCCAAACATATCCCCCCCAAAAAAGCAAAATAAGGAGCGTGGAAATAATAAGAATGCTAAATTGATCAAATCCCCACCTAAAAATAAGATTTAAAGTAACAAACAAACACAAAGTGACTCCGAAATGTAACTACTAACACAAACCGAGACAGATGAAAAGAAGAGTTCATACCAGGAAGTGTGTACGGGAACTCGTGGATCTGAGTTGCAAAGTCGGAAAATGGCGACCCCCATGGAGAGGCAGACTGTGAATGCAAAAATGGTTAGCAAGATTTTAAACAGATATTTATTTATTGTTAATCTAGTTATTTGACAGGAATGACTGCTGCGTTAACCAGAACAATTTATCGGAATCAGCCATCTTTGTTGTTTACATTTGCCTCAAACACTTTGAGGTCGAAACAGGGACAAATCTCTCTCTCTCTCTCTCTCTCTCTCTCTCTCTCTCTCTCTCTCTCTCTCTCTCTCTCTCTCTCTTAAGTTAAGTGAGAAAATAAGTTTTTTTTAGTTTTTTTTTTAGACATGATCGTATTTTGATGTATGATTTGTCAGTAGTTCTTGCTTCATTGGACAAATTTAGTGTTAATGAGATGCATTACATTTCTCACATCTCATGAATGTCTGCATGTGGTCTGGTTCTGTGTGGTGTGCAACACAAAATATATTGCTAAAGTGTAAATTTAACTTCACCATGAAGGGATAATAAGCAAGAGCTACGTGTCATCAGTGTGAGGATGTAAGTGAGAGGGGGTTTGATGAATGAAAGATCTAATTTAATCTGCCACTCTGGTCACCTGTTTAGTCCAGTCAGGGGAAAAAAAGGCCAAATGGCGCATTATCTTGGCAGGATCATACTGCTTTGAAACAGGTGGCACTCCCCACTGTGGCACTTTCCTGCACAATTGGAGTGACTGGAAGCCATTAGCTGGGTGTTTCTAGTCAAAGGATGAGAATGCATTTTCTGGCCGTGAGGATGATAAAACCATGTGGAAGGGCGCCATCTCAGTTTACACAGTATCCTTGCTGTAAGTGCCCCTTCCTAAATCCATCTGGATGTGCCATTATAATTTGAGAATCTTGTGAGGAGAATAAAGATGACAGACTAATGTCTGACCCAAGGGAAAGAGTCTGTCCTCTAATTGCGTATTGCCTGCAAATTTAAATGGATGCTTGCCATAGGCTGTTAAAAGTTTTACACCACATATTTTAATTTGTTCCTTAATATCACTTTTTTATTTTATTTTACTCCTTTCTGTAAAGATTTAGCCAGAATTCATCCTTCTGTTTTCCACTACATATCCTGCTCAGGATCAAAGCTGAGCTGAAGACTGCCTCAACCGACGTTAGGCAAGAAACATGTCGGCCTCTTATATGACCTATGTAATATAATGAATGATTAATTTACTAGAACTGTGATTATTAATTATTAAAAAATGTAAATTGGTTCGATATAACTTTTTTTTAGTGCATATTATTGAAATCAATAATAGGTTTTTAAAATAAATTAATTATTGGTTCACCCCTGGATGGCGCTAAATATTACACAATGTCCTTTTAAAAGAAGTCAAACAAAGCAGTCACACACCAGTGGATAATTTCGATTGCAGGGCCGTTTCCTGGTGGGCCAGGCTGCAGGGTGCATGGTGGGGGGTGAAAATATGAACCTTTAACTCATTCACTGCCATTGACGGCTATAGACGTCCAAAAATTCATTTGAACTATTTTTATTGGTTTAACATTTTTTCCCACTTTTGCTAACAAGAGTATGAAAACCTAGAAAAAAATGTTATTGTGAATTTAGAACAGATGTAAAATTTGTGATTAATCGTTAGTTAACTAATGAAGTCATGTGATTAATTACAATAATTTTTTAAAATTAAAATTATAATTAAAAAAATAATTATTTAATCATAATTAATCGCATGATAATTGTATATCTGTTAAAAATGTACAATAAAAAAATTGTAGGTTTTCATAAAAAAAATTATGAAATGAAAAAATGTTAAACTAATAGAAATAGTTCACATGCATTTTTGACGTCTATAGTCAATGGCAGTGAATGAGTTAATTATATTTTCATATTACAAAAAGGTTTGCATCTTTTTTTTCCTATTCTTATTCTACGCAAGTGTAAAAAGACATTTAAAAAAAAACATTTTTACTTTAATGACCACTGGCATTGCAGTATTAGCAACTTTAAGGGGATATTATTCCTCAAAGTGAGTCCAAGTCCAAAACATCCAAGCTTATTTGACTGTTCCACATTTGTAAAATTTGTGTTCACTGATGAGGTGCATCTACCACAAATTACGATCACAGCAGTCTTATTAGATTATGTGGATTTTCTAAATGTGGCACTCACTGAGACTCCCCTGCTGTCTCAGTACAATGTTGGCTGCTGTTCAAGCAAAGATTGTTCTTGTATGCTATGCTTATTTTCTCTCCTGGCAGCAAACTGAAACAACTATGAAATGTGTAAAGCAAAATCTAATATTCCCTCATGAGCTCCGTGCACAATGGCATAGAATGCTGTGAAGGAACAGTCTGCCTAAATTCAATTGTAGATGCCTAATCTGATATTTGTGACGATGCAAACAGGAAGTGACAGGCCACAGAAAACTGCTGTGTAACTCAGTGTTGACTCGTCAACACTGATTTAATACATTAGCTCAGCTCTAAGCAGAAAACGTGTTATTTTCGATTTTCTATTATGTTTCCACATCGAGGAGTAGGAGAGAGGAAAATTTGATGGTGATCATGATGACGATTATGATTATGGTTAGGATGATGATTATGGTTGGTAGTTGCATTATTTGCAGATGAATCGTCTTTGATTACTGATTCATCTCTGGTTATTGTCATGTGTTGTTACTGTTACTTCTAAAACGAAGGACTAACAGCAGATGTTATTATAATTGTCGTCTTTTGTTATAGCTTTGTGTTGTCTCTCTTCTCTCTGTCTGTCCCCTCTCAAATAAAGAGAAAAATACATATAAGCAAATACATATTAGCATGAAATGAAATGGTGTCTTTTTCTATTGATGTCTGAATCACAGGAGCTGCAATAATCTATATATTAACCGACAACAGACCTCTCGTGCGCCAAATTGACACAGAACATACACTTTAGGAGAGTTTGCACAACTTAGCCAAATGGGGAAACAGCAGGTTCTGCATGGTTGGATTTTGCAGTGTCTACATAATCACGGACATCTTTATGTGTGCTGGAATAATTTCTCGCACTCTTTACACTTTCACAGGGTTGATTTATTTTTTTTATATTCAGTCTGACTTTTTCCTTCCCATTAAATGGTTCTCCCTCACTAACCAAAGCTGCGTATTCAGAAAGAGAGAAGATCATTTAAATCAATTAAGTAGACGGACTAATTTCATTCAACCCATTCATCTGGCTCTGCCGCCTCGTCAAGCCAAAAATATGTGAACGGCGACTAAACGTGGATAAGTGAAGTCAACAAGTCTGTATAACCTCTAGCACTAATGAAAAAACTACACACACACACAAAGTTAATCAGTTTATATGTGAGTACATTTGAAAGCATTTAAAAATGACACTTGAAGACAAAGTACAGAAATAAAAGAAAGCTCATTGAATTACTAAAAGAATATAGTACAAAAAAATTTTTTTTTTTTTAAGTTTTAAAAAAAAAATCTCTAACAGATGTCAGTCATAGGCATGACAACAACATTTTTATTCTGGATTTAAATGCATTCATACTTGGGGCTGACTTCATTTCTCTTGGCAGCTTATTGCATTTGTGTGCAGCACAACTGCTAAATGCTGCTTCACCATGTTTGCTTTTAACTGTGGGCTCCACTAATTGACAAATAAATAAATAAATACCATGTTTGCTTTGAACTCTGGGCTACACTAATTGACAAATAAATGAATTAATTTTCACAAGAGAAAGGTACATACACCACTCCTGAGTTTGGTCTGCCATAGGATGAAGACTTTTCATAAACAATAAGAAAATGTCTGAAGGTCAGTATTGAGGTGTGACTCATCCTTTTTTTCCCCGATGCTCATGAATTTCAAAGAGATTTGATCTAAATGAGCCAAACAAATGTCAAACGTCTGCATCTCACAATCAGTCACGGAAAATTTTTGATCAGTCCGAACAGATGGCTCAATAAACTCATCAAAGAAGTTTACAACCTTGTATGCGCTTATAGATCCCAACCTTTCTCTGGGATGCAAAATAAAGGAAGGACCCAATTGACAAGTTGCTGTCTAATGGCTGTGCAGAGCAAAGAGTCATGGACCACAATCAGCCAGACCCCCGTTCAGCTTCAGACCTTGGTGACCCGTCACTTTGGCTAATCTTGCTGAGCTGCCGTTTCTATGGAAATCCTCCAGCAGCTTTATCTGCTCTGCAAAACAGGTTCCAGTAATTCAGCATGTTTTTTTTTCTTCCCAGCAACACTCTAAATGCATCATTGTTTGCGCACAAGGATTCTTTATTTTTAACTGAGCTCGGGATACAAGATTGCAATGAAATGAGTGTTCCTTACCTATTTAAAATCAGCATCATTGTTGTCATTCCTCACCTTCCTAATTGTGGCGTTAATGGCCAATGTTTGCACATCGTTGGACTTGAGCCCTCCATAGCAACACTGTTTGCCTTGACGATGTTCGTAATGACCTTGAAGATGCTAAAACACAATGCAGCCTGCCAAAGAACAAGCGAGACACGTGGTGGTTTTTCAAATCGGGATTTAATGGAGAAGTGGCCGCAATAAATCAATAAAGGCCCGGGACCAAAACTATGCACTCAAGTTGCAATAAAACTGCTCTGGCACATCAAAAGTTGACCGCGGTGCTGATCGGACCCCCGGGTTTTCCATTAAAAGCCGTTTTTGAGTCACAGGATTCTGTAAATCATAAACTAATTACGCAAAGACACGAGACGGCCAATGGCTTCCGCCATTAGCAAACCGCTGCTGCAGCAATCTCGTCACATCTCAGTGTGCCACAAAATCAATACCAAGCGCATGCAAGTACTGTATTTAAAGGAAGAAATGAATAAATAATTAAGTGTATGATTACACCTTATAAACTGCATTTATTTTGGTTGTATTTTTGCTGTTGTTGACAAAAAGAGAGGCTTCATTTTCTTCCGCTGACTCTACCACAAAAATCCAATGTGTTTTTTCCTGCCTCATTACATAGCCATAGGTCTTCTACTTCCTGGCATTAACGTCTCTATTTAGCTTACAGTGGCTGAATACGAGGTCTCATGCTCCTGACCTGGGACTGAACTGAATTCCAATGAGTCAATACTACAACAAATGGACGCTAATTGCTTGAGTTTGCTCGTGCCTTTTGAGTCAGATTGGGAAAAAGTAATGCATGATTTGATTTCCGGCTTCTATGGATTGGGTCCTCTCAAATGGCTCGCTTTGTGATTGGGCCCTCTCAAGATTGTTGTAGGTCTGAATAGGAGCGGAGATACTGATATTTTCAATCAAATGCAATTGTCTGCAGAAAGCTTTATTTCTTATAATTTATGAAAAAATTTATATTAAATCCTGTGATTTACTGGTGACCTCACCTCTCGCTCAGGTGAGATAGCTTTCAGCTCACTTGCAAACCTATTGAGGATATTTAAAAAAAGAAAAAAAAAAGGGGATGGATGGATTAACCCCTAAAAAATGAAAAAATATGCAGAAAACCTCATATTCAGTGAAGAAAATTATGTATTTTCATTTTATTTTCTCTCTGTATTACACATTCTACCAAAATCATATTATATGATCTTTGTGGATTCATGTGCAAAAAAAAAAAAATCTATATCATCTTTTGCTTCAGTTATATCTACGAATCCCATTTTTTGGTCAGATGAAAGGTCAAGAGGAAATAAATGGAACAGCTCGTGGACCCTTTTACCTGTTACTAATGGTGTTCCACAAGGGTCAATTCTGAGTCTTTTGCTTATTAACGAAATAGTTTCTCCAGAGAGGAAGTAGGCCCAAGTATTATATTGTTACTCTGTTTGCTTGCTTTTCTCATTTTTGTTTTTAATGTTTGTTTGCCCATCATCTCTCTACAAGTGTCAAAAAAAAAAAAAATCAAAACAAGGACAAATATTAAGCAAAGGTGGGATTCTGTAAGAGGTGTTCATTTAAGGAATCATTTTGGAACTACCTGAAAAGATGTGAGTCACTTGTTGAGTTTTAAAAAAAAATGTTTAAAAGCAAAGTTCAAGAAAATTACTTAAATCAGACATGAGCTGGTAAAATTGCGGATATTTTGTAATTTTGTTTAGATGTATTAGTATGAGTGTAATGAAAATTGTATATGTGAGTATGAGGATAAATGGATTATGGTGTATGCCTATGAATTTCATGTACATATGCAAATGTACACACATTCAAAGTGCAGTTTTACACACGAGCAGTTTAAAAAAAAAAAAAAAAACTTAATTTTTTCTTTGAAATATATTAACCTTTTATTGTATCAACAGAGCACTCTTTGCCTACCAAATATTTCTATACAAGTCTAAAATAAAATAAAATGTGGAAGTCAATCAATTTCCAATTTATTGTTGTGTGTTTAAAAGTAAAATCTCCAGGAAAAAAAAAGAAGAAAAAAAAAAAGGAAAATCCTAAAACACAGAAGTCACTGGCCAAATACTTTTGATCTGTATTGTTGTTGTTGAAGTTGGTGTTTAAATGAACTATGATGTATATTCTTTGCTCGTATGTTTAGCGAGCACTAACTGCCCATTAGCAGTCAAGCCTTGACGGATCATAATCGATGGTGACTGTAAGCGGTGCGAATATTGTGGTGATTAGCGCTCTTTCCCAGACGTTACCTGCCTGTTGCACAGATGGACCCCTGCACCGCATAGGAGCTCATGCTTCTGTTTAAACAAATTAGCTCTGAGCAGGAACTTGAATATTTAACCGCTGGCTGCACAGTTGAGTTCACAAAGCCACTAATATCAATGTCCCCGAACCTGACAGCAGATGGTTACAATTTACAGTAAGCCAAGGAGGGGCCAGGGGAAAACACGCACTCTATTTGCTCCACAGGGTTATTCCCGTCTATTGCATTAAAGTCATAAGTGTGCATAAACAGATGGAGAGTGTTTAATTTACCTTTGTAATGATAACATCTGAAAATCAATGCTGATTTAGGGCTATTTTATGTGACCGACAGTACAATTGATTGGTCAGGAATCTTGTAACATTAAACATACAATATCAATATACTGTAATATTTGCGTAATGAGCTCAGTTGTAGCTTCAACTCAAAAAATGTCTTTTTTTTTAATGATTCAGATTCAAAATGTTTTATTGATTCCTCAAAGGGTTATTTGCCCAATCACATCACGTCATGTGCAAGAAACATGAACAACAGTTTATATGTATAAGAAATACAAAAGGAAGGGGGAGGGGTGAAGTTATGGTAAATATTGCAAATGACAATTTTGTTAAGCTGTTTTTTTTAACTTGTATTTGTACTGTATTTATTTGTATTTCATCGCTGCTATGTGAAAAGCACTTATGTCCATTTTATTTTTTACTATTTTTTATTTTTTTTTACATTTGTATGTTTTTGTGTTCTGAATGCAGACTGCCCAAAAATTAAAAAATGTTTTTTTAAAAAAGGGAAAAAATACAACGATTTAATATATTTGAAATTATATATAATACTGTAAACAGTACATCTATATGCTATCAGTGTATCTAAAAAAATAATAATTATTTTGTATATTTGTTTTTTTTCTCAATACATTTTAATGGTGGTATTTTCATTAAGCTGTTTTAAATGCATTCATTTTTCTTTATGTATACATTACAGTACAGTACATATTTTAAAATTACACTAAATATATTTTATGAATAAAAACAAGTTTTTTGTTTTCTTATGTAATATTTTATTACTTTATTGTCTTTGTGTATTATTTTACTGATTTATTTTTTTGTCATCCACCTTATAAACAAAACAAAAACGATATATCTTAAAAAAAATACACTTGATTAACAAAATAGGCTTCATTTTGTTTTACATGTGTATAAAATGTAATAGATTAGGAATATACATTAAACCCAAATTATGCTTTCCAAATATTCTAATTACAATGTATTGTTCCGTAATGAGAACATAAACCAATGACGAGCTGTTGAATGTAAATATGCACGCCAAGGAATTCCCTTAAAGGGATGCTTGGATTTTCTGACTTGTGATGTTCTTAGCCTGCATCTGACTGCATGTGCATTTCTATATGAGGATCTTCAGAATAATCACCTCCCTGCCAAATGGTTAGAGGATTGCCTTTGTGGGGTTCTTATTCAGTGCACATCAAACGTTATCCGAGCAGCAGCAGCAGCAGCAGCAGCAGCAGCGTGGGCTTTATATAAGGGAAACGTTATTACTGGTCCATTTCGGCACAGTGCTGTGCATGTGTGTAAGGCCAATGCCATTGAGGGCCGCTGGGCTTCTTCTGGAACGAAAATTGGCTCCATGAAGACAAATATTGTAGTCCTTCATTTTCAGATCGATTGTTGAAGACACTTGGAATTAATTGTTTTGTCTTGGGGCCAAATACGAACCTTCTGCAGCTGCTTGTTCGTGCACAGCTGATGATTTCCTTCACAATGATGCGTGGTCATGTTTTGGTTTCAATCCATCCGTCTTACGTCCCGATTGTTCTCATTTGGGTCACGGGTGAGTTGGAGCCGATCCCAGTTGGGGCCAGACAATCTCAGGTTACATATAGACAAACAAACTATTTATGCTCACATTCACTTCTGGGCAATTTTGAGTCTTTTGGAATGTAGGAGGAACATGGTGTGCCCATTGAAAATTCACACAAGCAAGTGAAATTCAAACTCCAAATTTTTAATAACTGTGAGGGAGACGTGCAGTCCACTAGTTCACCACCATTTTTCCTGAGATTTTGTTTATGAATATTAAATGTTCAGCATGAGCCTGTAACCAGTTTTTGAGAGACCTGAATACTGATTTTTAATAAAGGAGATCTAGTGACAAAATCATTTGAATTAATAATGGCTGAATGCTTTTTCAGTGTTTCAGATATTTGTTGAATGATATTTGCATCATTAGTGGAGTCAACATTTTGTGAAACGCTTCAATGCAGTGGTTTGCTAATGCATACTTTGTCATTTACATGAACGATGGTAGAAAATATACCAGAAATGAACGTAACAATTTCCACTTAAGAAGTGGCTAATACTTTGTATAATGAATTACGTAGTAGGCTATAGTTATGGGAAGGTAACACAGAGTCAAGCCACCCACTTGTTATTTTTGCATGTATTTGATTAGAAATTAACAGCAAATTGATTTGCATTGGAGACCTTTGTCTATGGTACGGCAGTGGTTCGTTCTGGCCTTATATTTAGAAAGACTGGCCTAAAGAGCCGTGTTGAGAAGAATATACGAAATGAATATATATAAATTATATTACAGTTAAGAATCTCACTTTTACTTTCTGCCATCATTATTTGTCATAAAGATGAAGCCTAAGTGCTATTTTTACACTATGAAAGTTAAAAAAAAGAAAAAAAATTATGTGGGGAAAAATGGCTTAGAAACGCAAAAACAGGCAAAACACTAAATTAAAGAAGTCAAACCAATGAATGTACTACTACTACTAGAAAGGATTGCTATGGCCGGTCCATCAATATCACAGACCACTGAAGTAGTTTATTTGTGTCCAGCATACTTCAGAACATTAGGAATGCAATTTGGATGAGATTTTGTTTGTATCTTGGTTATGAGCCGAGCACCAACGGTTGAAAGAGTTGGTACTGAATCCATATCCAGAGGATTTGTTGGATGTCTGCGCTCTACTGGCTTCCATTTTAATGCCATTACTGCCAATGTATTGGGTCTTGTCTTATAATAACATATTAGTTGGGCTAACCATGAAGCTTGAAATGAACACAGCATCCAATTAGTCAATCCGGATGGCCTTGTATTCTGTGGCTGCTGAGTGATGAAATTGATTGGTTTTTACAGCACCATTTGACTTTGTGTACCTTGAAAAATAAAGTCACTACATAAAGGGCACGAGGCTTGAGAGAAAGCAAAAACAGGGCATTCATTTCAATTTTACGCTGAGTATTGACGAGCACATTGGATCAAAATTTCCGTGTCCAGCAGAATATGCAGTGCTCTAATGAATAGCTTTAGTGGATCGGTGTCGTCGGTTGGTGTCAGGAATGCAAATTCAGCAGTAATGGAGAGTGACTTCCATCTTCGTAAAGCGGATCTTCGTCATGCTCATGCTCATGCAAGGAAAAGCGCTTTGTGCATTCAGGGAGGTGCAACAGGTTAACGCTCAGAATGCGCAGCGGCAAGCATTTCTCACTCGAATGGTCGTGCTAATAGCAGTATTATGACTAACAATATTTGTCTTTGTCAGTCAGCGCTGTTGTCTTACTAAATACTAATAGGCCACGGATCAAAACAAACAAGAGAATTTAGTTGTAATATATCACTTGGTAAGTGATTTCATTAAGTTGCAAATCACCACCTTGTCTACAGGGGGCCGAGGGCCCGAATTTACATAATCAATGATGGCAGATTGTGACACCATTGTCTCACCAGTGCAGATCTTTGCCGAACAATTTCAAAAGCATTGATTAATTACTACAGAAGATTTTGTCATCATTATACAATATTTGTTGACTGTATAGGTTGTGCTTAAGTTACGGTTTAACACTTACCATACAAGGGAGCAAAGCATTAGGAAATAATCTATTTTTATGCACTAAGAAGGTTTTGATCCCAAGCCCAAATTTGATTGCACTTTACTGAGTGCTGCACTTCTTGTTGGTTGCATTTGATTTCTTTGTTTGAAAAGATTGCCTCAGAGTACGCTGAAATTGGTGAAGCTTCTGAGAAAGTATGACACTCATAACAAAGCTTTGATGCAGCTACACCCTCTTGAAAAGCAAATTTACGACTGCAGAAAATCTTTTCTGTTTCAGTGAGGATTGTATTGCTGTGTCTTCTTTCATGCTGCCAAAGCTAAGGCTGAATGCTATGTTACACCACGTTTCTGATCAAATTCCAAAAGCGTTCTTGTTTCAGCAGCGCTTGAAATTAGATTACATCAAGTGTCTTAACACAAACATTTTAAATAAATCATCAGAGGACACATCAGTGTGCATGCAACTCAAAAATTTGCAAGTGTGTCTCATGTTATTGATCATGTTTTGCACCTGCTGACATCTGATATATATGTATATATATATATAGCAGCACCCCCCACGACCCTCACAAGGGTGCTGGAGCCTATCCCAGCTGGCTTCAGGCAGTAGGCGGGGTACACCCTGAACTGGTTGCCAGCCAATCGCAGGGCTATATATATACTGTATATATATTGAAGGATTCTAATAAGTTTTGTAATCTTTTGCGTGTTCAAATAAATCAAAGATGAGATTCTTGTGAAAAGGGTCCTTGCAAGGTGGATTTATTACAGAGATCTCTGGTCACACAATTGCATATCACCCAAGAAGTGTCATCCAAGAATGTGTGTCCCTCCCCCCAGGGGACACAGCCCTTTTTATTACAAACAGAGTTTGTACAGAAAAACGTCTCTCTCCTACCATCAAATACGAAAATCAGATTACATTCTCACAGTATGCTAGGTTGTTGATCTTTCACATTTAGACAAAACAGAATCTCAGTATGCTAGATTGAACTTGAATTTTCACAAACAGGACAAAACAGGGAATTTAGACAAAACAAGATAACAGATAGGTTAAGGTCGAGTTATATTGAGTTTGACATTATTACACCTGTGTAGATGTGCATCTACAAAGGTGTAACTAAATTCAAAATGGTTAAAATATAAAATGTTGAATTAAAAATGTTAACAATGTTAACAATATATATACATACATATATAAGCAACTAGTTGTGCTGAGTATTTGTATAATCTGTATAATAAGTCATTCAAAGGGCTAATTTGACCATAAGGACAAGTTTAACCAGTATGTGTCCTCAAATTAGCATCACAGGCGTCTTCTAACTTGTAGGCAGTCAGTCGGTCTGTAATGGTGACAAGTAACCACCGTGCTGTTTGGTACCATGATGTGTACACACACTTAACATGGACTACAGGAAGCAAAGGAGAGTTGTCTCAGGAGATTTGAAGAAAAATTATAGACAAGAATATGAAAAGGCTATATAGGAGACCATTTCCAAGCAGCTTGATGTACCTGTGACTGCAGTTGCACATATTCAGAAATTGATGATCCACATGAATGTAGCCAACCTCCCTGGACGTGGCCATAGGAGGAAAATGAATGATTATGATGGGGTATTTTGTCATTTAAAGAAGGTCCTCTGATGGCAAACTTGGCAAGTTTAGGCAAATATATTAAAACTGATTTTGACAGTTGTACAAATGGAGAGAAGTCGCCAGCTCAGTGTGTGAATAATTGAGGAAGCAGCAGCTCACCCCCACGGGGTTAGGAGCTGGGAAACGTCCCCTCCAGCTCAACTTGCTCAAGCATCCCTCTCCTCCATGTTAATACCACCTCATGCAGAAGTCACTTAATTTTCTTCTCTAATCCGACACCTACCTCTTACTCAATTTTGTTTCCGGAAGGCAGTGTGTGAGCATGTGGTGTATTGATGAAAAAAAAAACATGGTTATAATACTGAGAAACAAGATGCAATTTTCTGCTTGGCTCGCTCCCATGCTTGTTTGCAGTTGAAAGGTTGTCATGCTGTGCCACTCCACAGATTTGAACCTCATGTTAAACCAAACATGGACGTGTATTGACCGTCACTTGATAAGTGTGAGTTGAAGCAGTGCACTTGTATTGAGGTTGTGAACAAATAAATTACATGTTTTTATTATTGTTTTTTCTTGTTATAATGCTGACTGTTAA
The DNA here is from genome assembly GCF_051991255.1 of Vanacampus margaritifer. Taxonomy (NCBI): domain Eukaryota; kingdom Metazoa; phylum Chordata; class Actinopteri; order Syngnathiformes; family Syngnathidae; genus Vanacampus; species Vanacampus margaritifer. The sequence continues at coordinate 10,243,513 of NC_135444.1, read as the reverse complement.
CAAAGAAAAAGCATTAATGGGGGGGGGGGGGGGGGCAAAAGTTTTGTAATCAGTGGCGCTTTTTGGTATGTGCATTGCATTATGTGCGGCCACACAGGGCAGCATTTCTGGGGAGGCAACACACCCCAAACCGCAAAAAAATACTATTGTATAATGTATAATGTCAATTACTGGCATTTGTAAGAGGAATTTATGGAGTTGCCCTCTGTAAAAAAGATTCCTTTACCAGGCTCTAGTTAATACGCACCCATATGAGGTCAACCATGTGCCAAGAATGTTTAATCGGCCTCAGCATCATAAGACAGACATCACACAAGGACATCAAGGAAATTTTTGCATCAAGGAAGGCCAGACGACAACACTTTTGAAATATTTTAACAATCTAATTCTCCACATAAGCATGTTGGGAGTAAAAAAGTCAAAATGATTGCCATGACTAAGTTTCCTTTTTTTGTGATTTGTGCTATGATAGTCACATTTTTTAGGCACACCAGGTAATGAGACACATTATCTTTGTCAGCATACTATGTTATATAGTTTTTTCCAATTGTATCATATACTATATTTATTTGATAGATTTAGCGCTATTATGGTCGGTACCCTATAAAGCCTGAACAATTCAGATTCTTTGTAAATAGAGTATTTATTGGTCCTTTTGAACAAACAAACAAAAAAAAATGGAAAATCAACTTCCACGTATGACTTTTGATCTGTGTCATATTTGATACATCGGGTCACAGTACTTTAAATTCGTACATTTATAGCTGTCAAAAATATTATAATAGTCAGACATATCAAACATATTAGTATTTCCAAAAATCAGAAAGAACATTTCCCACTATTAATAAGCATAGTTGCTATCATGCATTATCGGGATTTGAGAACTCTATAGTAACTGGAAACAGCATTTTTTTTTTCATCAGCCTGGGTGATTACTTTTTTTTTTTTTTTTTTTTTCTTTTTTCTGGGAGATCTCAGTATTGATCATTTGAAATGTCATCATCATTGTTCTCCCTTTTTTTTTTTTTTTTTTTTTTGTATGTGTGTTTGTGCGTGTGTGCGTGCGTGTGTGTGTGCGTGCGTGCGTGCGTGCGTGAGAAAAAAAATAAATAAATAAATAAGAATTCCCATACCGTTCACCTAAACCGAACACTTCAAAATCCAGCCAGAGTCGTGGGGCCGCCAGGAGACCCAAAGGGGGACCAAAGAAAAGAAAGAAAAGCGAAGCCCAGCACCGACCAGACACCACCCACCGGGCCACTAACCTTCACCAACCCCAAAGACATCCAAACTCCAACAAATCAGGGAAACCTCAAGGGCCCAAAGGAGAAACTGAGGAAAGGTAGAAAGGACAGACGAAGCAGAGTGAGATCCACAGACACCAGCCTCCACGGAATCAATGACCTGAGGGAGAAACAAATTGTGTCTGAGTCTCGATAGATGCTGGTGTGGTGGATCTAGCATGCATGAAAATCTCCACCAAAGAGGGGAGCCGTCGACCCCCGCCAGGACAGAGCAAGCGCAACACCTCAGGGCCCCCCAGGCCGCGGCCGCACCAAAGGACGACCCCCGGGCCCCGCAGGGGCCACCGGCCGGAGAGCAAACCCCGGAGCAGGAGCGCCCCCCACCCCAACGCGGCCCGCGCCCCCAACCCAACGCAGCAGGACGGGGCACTGCAGGCCCACCAGGCACCCCACCGGCCCACAACCCCCGCTCCCCCCGCGACCCCCCCGCCCCCCCACCCCCGCCACCCACCCCAACCCAGCCCCAACCGCCCCCAGGTCCCCAAATCCCCAGACACCCTCCCCACCCCAGCACCCCCCGCCCCCACCCCCACCAACCGACAGCCCCCCAGCCCCCGACCCCAGACCCCGGGGACACACCGCACCCAGGCATCCGCGCCGAAGAGGGGGCCGGGCAGCGGAGCGGAGAGGGCACCCGCGCCCACCCCACCACGCGGAGGGACGGAACACCAGGGGCAGAAGGGGAGATGGGGGCACCGGAGGACGGGCGGCATCCCCGAACCCCAGGCCCAGCGGGGAGAGGCCCCGGTCGTCACCCCAACGATCTAAGTGAAAAACTAACCCTGTTACTAAGTTCGCCAGCTCGCCGACTGGCGAACTCTAACCCTAAACCGTGTGTGTGACCCCACCCAGTGTATATACATAAGTGTGTGTGTGTGGTGCATTAAAAATTGGGGGCAGGTGAACCGGAGCAGAGGGAAATGATATCCCCCCCTGCTCCGATCCACCCGCCCCCCAGGCATGTCAATGAGCGTATGTGGTGCATTAAAATAAAGCCTGGGTGATTACTGTCCTCTAATGGATTATCCGTGCAGTGCAGTTTCAGATCATTCATGTCAAGGTCATGTCAAGGAAAAAATATTATACTCATGAAATAGAGGGCTCAAAATGTCTTGTAGTTAATGATAAGTTTGCTGTTATAGGGTTAAATCATGTAGCTCAGCGTGTCTTGCTTTGTTGTGCTATAATTTTGGCTAATGCTAAATGCTGCATTGGCTGACAGTTCAACAGTTGTAAACAAGCAATGCACTCACCCTTATCTAAAAAATGTTGCTTGGTCATAGCAGCTATTGAAATCTGGCTGTGTTGTTAACATCGCGCCGGTCCCACATTGTAACATCGGAAACTCGCAACTAGAAAGGCTCAAGTTGCACAGCAATAGACTAATATGATTACATTTCGTATTGTTGACATTGTTAACATTTTTACTGTTTTATTTGACATTTTACCTGTTTTGCATTTCATTATAGATGTGTTGATGTAGGTGTAATTATGTTAACCTAATATAACCTGATGACTAATGCTTTTGACATTTCTTTTCTACTGTTTTCCCAGACATGAGAAAGTTAATATGTTTCGTATGTTTATCTAAGAAGTCTAGTTCCTGTTCGTCAGAAATCCGTTTTTCAAAAGTTCAAGGACGATCTAGTTTACTGGCAAAATGCAATCTCATTCTGTACCTCACGGGAGGACAGAGGCGTTTCCTGTTGTTTTGAATAAAAAGGTTGTGTGGGCAAAAGAGCACACACACATATTGGATAACACTGCTTGGGTGATATGCAATTGTGTGACCAGAGATCTCTGTAATAAATCAACCTTGCAAGGACCCTCTTCACAAGAATCTCATCTTTGATTTATTTGAACACGCAAAAGATTACAAAAATAAAGGTAATCTTTCAGTATGATTCTTACACACTCGATGCTCCAAGTCTTAAGATCGACATGGGCTGTCTTCCATGTATTGTCCGTGACGAACTCCTCTGCTGATTTGGCAGTTTAATTTTGTGTTATTGTCTTGCTGCGGCCTTCATGTTGTTGATCGATGATTAATGAGCCTGTCCCAGTAGAAGCACTGCAAGCATAAGACATGATATGACTTCCACAAAAGGTTTTCATAATGCATTTTTTGAGGATTTCCTTAGTTTTTTAAGTTTCATTTTATGTATTTTTTTAACAGCTCTCATGTCTCTGTCATCAACTGCTGTTGTTTTCCTCGAGATAGTCGTTCATCATCTGTTGCTTAAAACACCACTGATTTATTTATTGTTCAGGGCATTCCAAATGAAATTTCCCTCCAAAAAACGAAATTACATTCCACATTTTATTGGCTATGGCCAATGTTTGTGCAATAGCTCTGATTGATTTTTCGCCTCCTTTTCGCTGCACAATGACTTGTTTTTCTAACTACGGACAGCCCGCTGTTAAGCCCTAACGTCTATAAATGTACTCTTCGCAGGAAAAAGAAAAATCTAACTGAGTATTGTAATATTCGTAAATGCAGTTTAATACAATTTGATATCATGCATATTTTTTTATGGATCTCGCTAGCTTTTGCTGGTGGCCATAATGTTCTAGCCAGGCTAGTGTTTATTCAACTCAATGACCTCAGCAACCCGAACCACTGTTGTTCTTGGGGAAAAGCAGGAAAATTGATGTAATTCACGCTCAATACAGGGTTAATTATGTTCTTTTCCTTTTCCAGGAAACAGAGAGACTCGTGTAGGAAAGCTTTCACGTCTGTAATTATTGTTCTTGCTACATCTATACTTGTCAAGAGCATTAAGAGTTAGCCAGGTCTGACATCCAAATAGGTATGTTCCCACAAAGTGCATTCTCAGGAGAAATCAGGCAAATCCTCAATTTTGTTCATTATGTGACTTGACCTGAAACCTGTGCATTTGTTTTAAAGCCGAATGTTGTTTAGTTGTTTTGAACATGTTGTGTTGAAATTGCAGCAATCATATTGTAGGAGTGTTTCATGAGACACAGCCAGTACACATGACATGGACATTGGGGATAATGTATTGTTATCTTGTGTCAATTTCAGCAAATAGGCCTGCACTGAAATGATGACATGCTGTTATCTGGCAATATAAGTCTTAAGTAGCCTTGGATTCAGACGGGAATGCAAACAACGACAAAGCGTCCTTTTCTGAACGCTCTGTGTACTTGCTGTAATTTTACATGGATAATAAAATCCACAGTGCATACACATCATACTGTTGCTTCTCGATTTGTCTCCTGAAGACAAATAGTACCAGCGGAGAAAGAGCAGTCACGTATCATATTCACCAAGACAACCAGTAGACGTTCACAGCAGTTGCTGTGGAACCCGTGACGCGCTTCACTCAAAAATAACACAACGATCAAGAATACCGGCACTTTGCACCCTCCCTGAACAGAGCAGCCAGTGAACAAGTTGGTCTCCAACGCTCCACAAATCTCTCACCCCAATCAGAGTGGATGATACGAATGTCAGCTGCTTTGTCCACAGCTGGCGCTCAACAACCGCCACCGCTTGTTTATAGTCAAGACTTTGGCTCCACATTTAACTGTTTTAATCGGTGATAATGCGTGCGGTGAATCACACTTTTAAACAAACACACACAAAAATCCCACATGGCCACAACATGACTACTCATTTTTATCTAGTAGACTAAATCCAGTGGCTTTTGGCCTATTTATACCAGTGAAACAAGTTTCCCAACAGAGACATCAGAATCCGATTCATTGGCCAAATATGTAAAACCACACAAGGAATTTGTCTTCACAGTCACAACCTGTACAAGAAACACAAACTCCAAAATGACAATTTTAAAAGCAACGCCTATGTATCACAATAAAATAGTGGTGTCCAAACTACGGCCCGGGGGCCATTTGTGACCCGCGATACATTTTTGGTGGCCCGCAACATTTACTGAAAATAATTTTTTAGCATGACCACAGTATTATTATTTTTTATAAAAAGAGGGTGGATTAAACTTTTTTAGCGATGCAAGGACATATATTTACAGCTGAAATAGTATTTGAATTTCTGGAGATCAAGATCATTCAGTCTCATTCACTTGCTGCTTAGTGTCAAGGTCCGGTTTGCGAAAACATCACATTAATGGTTCTTCAGTGTAGTCAGTTTGTTCTTGTTGAAGTTCAGAATATTGAGTTGGGATTCAACTGCTGCTCAGTAGAGAGGCGGATATATTATAGTGGCACACAGAGATCACCCCAAAACCTAAAAAAATACATCCTGAACTATTTTTACTAATTTTATTAACAATATATAATTGTTTCAATGATTTTTACCGTATTTAATTAATAAGTTGAAGTTAAAAGAAAAGTAGCCCTTGCTTCTTTCTATTTCTCTGTATGTGGCCCTCGGAAGAAAACGTTTGGACACACCTGCAATATAACATTTGTCCATCCATCCATTTTCTTTTTTGTTTATTCCTCACAAGGCTTGCGGGGGTGCTGGAGCCTATCCCAACCCGCTTCGAGCAGTAGGCGGGGTACTGAAATGGTTGCCAGCCAATCGCAGGGCTCACAGAGATAAACAACCATCCACACCCTCAAACACACCTGGGGACACCTGGAGAACCGATATCCAGCCATGTTTCTCTCCACCAACACGCCTGATTCATGATCAAGATTGTTTTTAGGCTTCTGCCAAGATTGCTGATCATCTAAGTATACAATTTGTCAGGATTGTGCTCACTCAGCCATATATCTTTTTCACATTTGTTTCCTTAAATCGCCAGACTTATAGAAGGTTATTTTTTCATTCTTGCATTACAAATTATTTTAATGCTTATTGGGCACTGTCACATACAGTATGAAACTTTTTTTTTTTTTGAGTCACCATTGACCCTAACATGATTGTATTTGTAAAAAGGGATGAAGCAAGAGTACACTGAGAAAACTCTTGGAAAACTGATTTAAATAGATTTTTATGTCTCTTCAATGACTCTTACTGGAATGATGTGCTTTAAGGGTAAGAGGTTAACTTAAGACTCCTGATGGAGGAAATTATGTTTTCGGACAGCACCTGTTAAAATATGAATTTAAAGCAATTATGAAACTGTGCATTAAAATAACAGCTTTATCATCATGTGGATGGTTCACTGGCTTCTCATAGTGCAAATACCAGTTGTTGCCTTGGCAGCAGATCACTTTGTCACTTCAGTAGGTATTTATATAGTGTAGGACAAGCCAGGACACAACCTGTGTTGTAGTGTCTGTGTGCAGAGATAATGCTAATATAATGTAGTCTGTTTAAGTCCTTAGCATTGCTAATTGAGCTTCTGAAAATGCCCCGCCTCATTGACTGCTGTTGTGCATTGAGCAGCAGGAGGCCAAAACAACAACAGATTTACTTTATTTATTTTTTATTGTATTGATTAATTATTAAAAAATGATGGGAGTTTGCAAAATAAGACAACGTTATTGATGTAACAAGCAAATCTTTTATTATATGGCAGAAAATCCCAGTTAACATTCATGACAAATCAAGTCAAATGTAGAATATCATCGTCATTCTTGCACACGTTTCAAAATGAATATACAGAAAGTTGTTTTATAAAAAAGAAAAATGTTGTAATGATTGACAGGAAAGACGGAGATTTGCGCTACCGGAGTTTGAATTTTAGCACGAGCGCGGATACATTCAGAGTGGAGTAAGAAAATGCATGTAATGAAATGTAATCTAAACATCTGTAGACGCATTAGACAGAATATTGTGTTCAAGACACTCGTCAATCATGATGGCATCAAATTTTGTATTATTTAGCTCATTTGAAGCATTTCAAAACGTACACAAAAACCAAGTCAACTCTGATAAATAAGGTTGCATTTGTTCCAGTAAAAGTGGAATCAAAATCAAAAAGAAATCACAAAGTGTTTTATTTGTATCTTTTTAAGAACATTAAGTGACATTTTCTGTTTATGCACTTAACTGAGTTGCCTTCATTTAAGCCCTTTCATCTCGAAGAACAAGCCCTGCAGACACTTTAATTCTTCTGCAGATTCTGTTAAAAATAAAAAAAGACAACAAAGACGGATTGAAGTCATCACTCAATAATACACATCCACAAAGCAACAGGCAGACATTTTAATAAGATGCTGGTAATAAGATGAAGTGTTTTCCACACACAAAATGAGGATGGCCCGGGATATTGTTTCTTTCCGCTTATAGCTTGATGAGTGATGGCGGGGGGCCACGGTGTTTCAAATGCAGATTAACAGTCGGCCCCCCACAGTGACAGCCGCTCACAGTTATATTATGAATGGCACCCGCCCCAAATCAGGAGCTCCAAGTCATAAACCAACAGCCAAGTTGCTCGACTTCTTCAATCAGAGCCGCCGTCTGATTAAATTTATCGCCTCGCTTATCACAGGTGCCTTCTCGTACAACCGCAGACATGTGCCAATCCAATTCCCATTTTGCTACAAATGGGCCAGGGAGGACTCTGCAGATACTATTCGAGTCTTGATGAGAGCAGGAGTATTATTACATAGAAATCTGCCGCACAAGAACGTCAGCAGGGCAATTTTCGGAAATGTACTTTACTTCCTGGCAGGGTGGCAGCGAGTGGGAAATGGTGATAAAAGAGCCAAAATCAGCACACTTAAGGAGAATTAACGGTGTTTAAATGTGCTAAAATCTACTTTGAAGTGTCAAATGACATCCAAGAAGTTGTGCAATTTATGAAGGCAAATTCTTTCTATAAGGATGGTTTGGCTTGGAGATGGTTATTTAGAGTGCAGTGGAACCTCAAAATTGGAAGACCACAAAGGTCAAAACCAAATTGAAAGTTTTTCATGGAATCATGTGAGCTGTTAGCAAAACTTGTGAGACCACAATCGAGTTACAAATGTGTTTAGCTTACCATTTCATTTGAGCTTTAAAGCTTAGGGTTCCAAAAGATGAACAGCAATACATTATACGGGTTTGAAGAGTATTGGTTTAAATGTGACTGAAAACAGTAGTTAGCTTGATTTTTCAGTTGTTTAACAATTAAGAATAATAAATGAGATGAGTGATGTGCAAAATTTTCTTTCTACTTAAAAACCCTGTCAAGTGATTACTGAGATTTGTTTTATAAAGTGTATGTCTGAAGATAGTTGTTAAAAACATGCACACACAGAGAACTGTGTAGTACTCAATTGCAATTAAACTTGGGCTATTTGGCATATTCGGCCTTCACACACAATATAAGAACGTTGATGAACCATTTGTGGCTATCCAGCGCAAGGATAATACTTTTCCAGTTATTATCTGGAAAAGTATCCAATTTTCTCACATTTCTCTCGTTTAAACATTCTCAATGTTCAAACCTTCATAAATTTTATATAATAGGTACATTACTGCAAAAAAAAAAAAAAGCATGCAAAATTGCACTAAAAAAAAAATCTGCGAAACAGCGAGGCCGTGAAAAGTGAACCGTGGTATAGCGAGGGAACACTTCTTCTCATTTTACATGGACTGTATTAAATAGAGGTTAACCTATTTAAAGATTTGAATGAATTAAAACACGGTACAGTTAATAATTAATCATGAACTCATTCACTGCCATAAATTCATTAAAAAAAAAAAGATTATTAAAAATTTGGGGCAAGAGGCGATTAAATTTTTGAATTGTAATTTATCGCATGACTTCACTAGTTAACTCATAATTAATCACACATTTTATATTGGTTCTAAATGTACAATAAACAATTCTAGTTTTCATACTCTTGTTAACAAAAGTGGGGAAAAAAAGTTAAACTAATAGAAATAGTTAAAATTCATTTTTGACATCAATGGCAGTGAATGAATAAAAAAGAAGAAAAGATTACAAATTTGGGGCGCCAGGCGATTACATCACTAGTTAAATCGCGATTAATCACAAATTTTATATCTGTTCTAAATGTACAATAAAAAAAGATCTAGGTTTTCATACTCTTGTTAACAAAAGTGGAGAAAAAAAATTAAACTAATAGAAATAGTTAAAAGGAATTTTGACATTTATAGCCGTCAATGGCAGTGAATGAGTTAATGATGGTGACAGATTATTTTATAGACATTGTTTCCTATGGAGGGGCGACCAGTGTCCCGAAACAGATTGTGTTGAACTTTTGAGGGTCCACTGTAATTCTAAACAAGGGGAGAGATGTGATGCAAAAAGCAATGGTGCACATCACTGCACAGCGTTAATGGGAGAAAATCAAAGTGATCACAGAACCTGAGAAGAGGATTCTGGGAAGACGCTTGTGGAGGAGCCATCTGCTGGCCTTGCAAAGACTTTGGTGTCTTTCTGCAGCAAAAAAATTTATCATACAACGCTAAAGCTAAAATACAGAATCGTGGACTATCAATCTGCAAATGGATTGTGTGAATACAAAAGACAGAAAGTGTTTTCTGAAGGCTTTTCTGAGTACACACTGAAAAAGGATTCCCAGAAAACGAAAAATGAAAGACTTGTGTGCACAAAAAGACATCTTGTTCCTGATGGATGGTCATGTGGCAGTAAACGGCTGCACGGCTAGACCACATCATCCAACAAAGTAACACAATCAAGTTTCTCCTCTAGCCTTTATTTTTGACAAACGTGTTGACCAATTGAGTAGGTCAAGTGAATAAATGCTAAATGCTAAAGCAGACGTTATTTCCACAGGCGAGCTTTGTGCCGAATCGTCACTTTTGAAGTGCTGTTTTTAATCAAACTTTTGACTTTTTTTTGTATTCAAAACTGCAAACGGACTCAGTTTTAAGTTAGTTACAAGCTTAAATAAAAATACAAGGATCCATTTACACTGATTAATCATTACCAGATCGGTTAAATGTGTATAAATAGCCTCATCTCTTACATATAGTGCATACTAATGTGCAATTCTGTTGATCTATAGTGCTGTGATTGCACACGACATTCATTTAATTCACAACTTTACTCCCAATGTGAACCTTTATGAGGGCAAAGTATTTTATACACTTATAAAAAACAGCCTGAAAACAATCAACAAATTAGTGGGCAGAAATCAGATGGGTTCATTATTCATAATGATTAAATACCTTTTCCACATTTCGGTTTTACATACGAATCTAAAGATTGTGCTTTTATGAAATGGTAAGCAACTCTCCGTTGTTGCCCTTTTGAAACTTACAATAGCAGCAGCAGCAGCAAGTGCTTGATCCAGATCTTCAATGATGTCCGCCTCGTCCTCCAGTCCCACAGAGAGCCGGATCAGAGTGTCACTAATGCCCAAAATGCTCCTTTCCTTCTCGGGCACCGACGCATGAGTCATAATTGCCCTGCGTTGGAATAAAATGGTGACAGTTTGGTGTGAGTCACTTGCTGCAACAAATGTCGTGTGTGCGCGGGGAGCACAACGGGCACACCTTACAACCCCAAGGTTCAAGCCACTTTCTAAAAAGGTCAAACACTATTCAGGATCGATAAAACACATTTTTGGTAAATTACAATCAAATGACTTGAGAATTACTAGAAATAAAACTGGTGAGGTAAAGAGAGGAACAATAACAAAAACTATTAGGTTTTTACCCTGTTTATGCAATTTGTTACCTTTTATTATCTTTCTTACATGCGGGGAATTTTGCTGTGAAATAAGCATGACAATTAGGATCACTTAAATTTAGGTAGGTGATTAAAATTCAAGCATTGAATAAAAAAACATGGTCTACACATCTGTCAGCGACCTAAAACTAAATTTGGTTGATCTCTGCCTCCCTCTTGTGGCGCTTTGCCTGCTATTACAGTTCTGCCGTTTCCCTTTCCATCCATTTTTTTGACAGCGCATGTTTATGGAATGTGGGAATAAGCCCAAGTATCAAGACAAAACCCACACAAGCACAGGAAGAACATGCAAATGCCACACAGGAGGGGGCGAGCTGAGCTTTGAACATATAATAACCAATAATAAATAATACATAATAATACTTACGGATGTTCTGCTAAGCTTTCATAACCACCAAGACTCTCAGCCACTGCAAACAGCTGAATATAAAAAAAGAGAACACAATCAGTGACGTCACACATTGTGAAATGCAGCAACACTGATCCCAATTTTAAAGACCCTAAATTAAAATGACAAATCAATATACAATATAATATAAAGCTCATCCTATGTGTGTAAAAATAGTTGACAGTTTTGAATGGTTCAAAGAAAATGTTGCTTCCAATTACTTTGAGACTCTTGAGGAAGGCGTTGGCATGTTGGAGTTTCCCTTTAATGTAGAAGGTGATCATTCCAGGACATCCTGTGCATTGTCTTTTTACTATTTCATACTGCGGGTGTGAGCGCAGACCTGTGACATCAGAGGGAGGACAAGTCAGTAAAGTAGACAGCGGTGTTATTACTATGGGTGCACTTCAATTTGCTATAAGATGATCTTTACATCTGAAGCTATTAAAGAGGTCTCAGTTAAATTACTTTCCTAAGCTTCTTAAATTCCACATGCAATTTAACACCTGCTTTGTATATGTGTAAAAGTGAAGACAGGGAAGGTTAAATTATCAGTATGAATTTCTTGTCCATATTAAATCAATGTTAAAAAGTTAAGTTTCATAAATGCAAAGGCACCCCTACTGCCCGAAGCCAGCTGGGATAGGCTCCAGCAACCCCCGCGACCCTTGTGAGGACAAACGGTAAAGAAAATGGATGGATGGATGGATGGATGGATGGAGCATAGTGAAAGTGGTGCTGTGTGTTGATGAAAATATGTTTAGTGGTGACTACAGTTGGAGCCAGGATTCAAACTTGCAACCTTTCGGTCACAGGACGACCAATAAAGACCTTACGTCGTCATGTACTGTACAGATTTGGCTGCCTGCACTCGACCTGGGAAGATGACACGCTCCACTCTAGAATCTGCCTCTAGAAACTTGGCTGCGGCCATGCCGTTCTTAAAGTGGCACTCCATGCGCAGATGCAACGTCTTCAGTCCACGGTTGACCAGGTAGCAGTCAAAAGGGGATGGCACGCCCCCTAGAGCTGAAATGAAAAGACAAGCATGAGGAGAAACCAGTTTACACAAAGCAACATTTATACAAAGTTACATGTTTTTGTGTTAGATGCCTGGCAGATGCTTCCTGTTGTCTTCTCACTACACAGCCACATTCTAACCACTAGAATGTGAATGACTAACAGATTTTGATTTTATGACATGGTAACTTTTGGACCTTGACTTTTGTTGAGGGGAAACAACAGGACAACTTTTTAAAAGCTGTTCACAAACGTTTTACTAAGTTAATGTTTGGTCGGTTCTTCATAATTGTAAACTTGAACAGTTTTTATTCCATATTAATTATGGAAAAAAATCCACAGTGGTTGCAAAAATAACTTAAATGTGACAAAAGTAATAATAAATAACACCAGGAAAATTAACCCATCAGATTTTGAATTATTGGCCAAAAGATTAAAATAAAATAAAAAAAACTCATGTAACAGCTGTTTTGAAGGATGCTTTCTCCAGACGGCAACTTTCAGCTCCACTTCAGGACAGTCCAATGTTGTGCTCTGCATCTGTGAATGTGGAGCTGATGTGCCTTCCAAAAATTTTACAGTTTTTTCTTTTCTGTCTATTCTCTCAGCTTTTTGGATTGTCAATTTGTAGTTTGGAAAATTCTAGTCTCGTTTTTTTTTTTTAATGATTTATTTTTTAACAGCGATGTCCTTGGTCGTCTCCCAAGTCCACTTTGGCTCAGATGATGATGGATGGTGAATTCTGACACTGATATAGCTTGACCTTGGAGTTAACCTTGATGTTGTTTGTCTTTTGGTACGATTTGTATAGTCTCTTCAATTTGCCATCAATTTTCCTCCTGAAGCCACATCTATGGAGGTTGGCTGCAGTCCTGTGCAACTGTATTCATAAGAACATAAAGTTACATTTACCTTTAACGAGCTTGTCTACAATTTTCCTTCTAATCTCCTGAGACAACACTATCCTTCAACTTATATGTCTTCACGTCTATGTTTAGTGTGCTACACACCATGACACCAAAAAGCACAGTGACTATTTGTCCTCCTTTCAAAGGACCAACTGACTGATTACAAGTTTGAAAACACCTGTGACGCTAATTAGCAGCCGAACATTGGTTGGTCAAATGATTTTCAATTCTTTTTCCAGGCCTGTTTCATGAATAAAATAATTTTATTGAACCACAATTCAATAGCTATTTCTGATTTTCACTGGTGTGGAGATTATTTTAGCAGAATCGGCCAAAAGTGTGGCAACGTGTTCTCACCATTCTGTAGAAACTTCAGTCGGTCATACAGATCCTCTCGCTTGACAGATATCAGGCCCATAATCACATCACTGTGACCTGCCGATTATTAAAATAAAAAAGACAGAATGTGGATCAACCCAAAGGACACCGAAGCAAGTCAGCAAATATATATAGACTAAGGCCTCCTGCTGCGACAGCTGCTGACCAACTTATACTAAACATGGAGTCGGCTCACGATCACAAATTGCATACAGTTTACTTAGAACATTGGGTTCAAAATGACCTCGGATAATGAGCCTCTTGCTGCTTCACCATGCCACAGACCGGATTATCTGAAGCTATCTAAATTTCTATTACAACCAAAATCTGGCGATGCAAGATTTTCATTGGTTGCTCATGATACATAAAACGCCAACACTTTCATCCGGGTTGCGTCAAATCTTCACACTGGTCATTGCTTTCCAAATAGCACATTCTGTATATAATGGAATTTGAGGGGTGGGGGGGTTCAAAGTAAAATGGAAAATAGATCAACCTTACTTACCGTTCATATATTTGGTGGCTGAGTACATGCAAATATCTGCTCCTAAAGCCAGAGGGCGCTAAAAGACGACACAAAGTAAATGTGAATACATCTATTCAGCTTTTTTGCACTCAGACTTGAAACTTGAACTGAATCGTCTCATCGTCACACCTGAAAGTAAGCAGACATGAAGGTGTTGTCTACCACGACCACAATGTCTTTGTTGTGATCGTGCACCAAGTCTGAACAAACCCGAATGTCGACAACTTTCATAGTTGGGTTGGTTGGTGTCTCGATCCAAACCATCTACACAAGCAGCAACAAGCACATGACAAGTTCAACACAGAAATTTGCTGCTGTGATTACGTAATGGTGCAACAAAAAAGTGTCATGTATTACAAAAACAACAGAAAACAAACAGTTGAGTTATGTAAAACGCTCGCACACACCCGCAAGAAAAGTGGCCGATTAAATAGTTGGGTAAACATCATCTGGAACTTGCTAGGTCAGTATTCTGCACTTACTTTAGTGTTAGGCTTCAGAGCCGCCTTGAGTAGTTCTGGTTTGGTACAATCGACTAAAGTGATCTGCAGCCCAAATTCAGCAGCCACTCTCTGGAAGTAGCGGTTCGTACCTTGTAAATTCAAAGAGTGTAAAATGTCACCACCTCACAAAATGAACTCTCAAAAGTGTGTATTGAGTGAGTACTCACCTCCATAAACATCATCCATGCAGATGATTCCATCTCCCGCCTTCAGCATGTGAGTGATGGTCACTGTGGCAGCAAGCCCTGAAGCAACGGCAAGGCCTGCAGGAAAAATACAATTTAAAAAATAGCAAAAATAATGTGAAACAAGTCTAAAACGCTGTATATTTTGGAGTTTAACAAGACTTTCTGGAAACCAGACAAAAATACAGACTTTGAACCAGCATCACACATTACATCAAGTGTATTCATTTAGCTAGTTTTCTTACAACTGGTCCTTTAAAATCACTGTATTATTTTTAACGCATTTATTAATAGATCTCAAATGGTTAATTGCTTTATTGTCTATAAAACAATATTTGCAAAATACCAAACAAATGCATATGTACACTTATCGTGGTTGATTAACTCATTCGCTGCCATTGACGGCTATAGACGTCAAAAATTCATTTGAACTATTTTTATTAGTAAAACATTTTTTCCCACTTTTGTTAACAAGAGTTTGAAAACCTATATATATATTTTTTATTGTATTAGAACAGATATAAAAATTGGGATTAATCATGAGTTAACTAATGAAGTCATGCGATTAATTACGATTTACGATTCTTTTAAAATAATATTTTCTTAAAAAAAAAGATTATTAAAATGTTTTCGTAAATAAGGGCATCAGGCGATTAAAACTTGTAATCGTAATTAATCGCATGACTTCACTGGTTAACTCACGATTAATCACAAATTTTACACCTGTTCTAAATGTACAATATTTTTTTCTCAGGTTTTCATACTCTAGTTCACAAAAATGGAAAAAAAAATGTTAAATAGAAATAGTTCAAATGAATTTTTGACGTCTATAGCCGTCAATGGCAGCGAATGAGTTAAATATTTTTTTTTTAATCTGAATATAAGTTTTTTTTCTTTTTTTCAAATTTACTGACTTTACATAACATTTTGCTTTAGTAATTTTTTCAAAAGACATCACTAAATAGTAAAAATTACTGCGAAGAGACGGAATATGACAATTATAACCTAGAACAGAAATTGAACTTCAAACTCAAAGTTTCTGTTATTAATTAGAAATGGTTTCTGACTAGAGTAGCATAGTGCCTTAGTGTTTAGCACGTCTACATCACAGTTCTGAGGTTTAAGGTTCAAATATCAGCTCTATCTACATTGTCCCACTTACAGTGCTTTGCCCCATCCAATGCTGCCACGGCACTCTCAAGACAGTTTCTTGTCGGGTTTCCACTGCGGCTGTATTCATAGCCCTGATTAAAAAATGACCATGCATTACAAAAATAAATAAAAAAGAAGCATGCACTTCCCTCAGAGCAATGCATTCTTTCACTTTCCCTTTAACACCAGAGAAACCAAATTACTTTCTGTATTAGTTTACCAAAAGATTATTGCAAACTTGCAATGCATTTTTCTCTTTCAGTGGTGGATGATTTGCCTTGGAGTAACAAAGATGCAACCCTGTGCTAAATCAAAAACAGACACACCAATCTTTATGGGACACATCACAACGTGTTGAAGCGTGAGAGCGAGAGACAATTTAATTTCTCCAATAAGAACTGTATTATGCAATGCATTTTTGTTGCTTCCATCCAGATGTAATGATTACAAAGAATGTTGTGCAACGCTGCTTCAAAACCAAAAAAAAAAAAAAAGTTCTAACCATACAAGTAAAAAATCAACAATGGTCCAAACACATATCACTCATGAAGGCTCAGTAACTGCCAAACATATCGTTTAATTTCAATTTTATATTTATAGCCTTGAAGTGTTTTTCAAACTAATATTTACTGTAATTATGGCTGTACTAGATCGTTATCATAGGTTAGTGATAGACTGCAGCAGGGGTCCTAAATTTCAAAGTTTTCCAAGAACCCCCCTCATAAGCCTAACTAATAACTACCATCATTTGTACCTCGTGATATTTTTAATAGAAGGGAACTTTAGTAAATTTATTTAAATTAAATATGTATATATCAGCACTAGCTAAAAACGTGTGCACGCAGGGACCTCAGATTAATGTGATAGCTTTTAACTGGCCCAAACTAAGGTAGGGATGAATTATTATTTTTTTATTCATTCATTATGTTTGTTTGTTTGTTTTTAATGACGCCTGAAGGTTCTGCAGAGACCAGTTTGAAAACCACTGGACTACAGTGTGTTCCCAATCCGTGGAAATTGGGGTTATCATAAACTGAAGAGCCCCTGTACATATTACAAATGTGCATTTGCGTCATAAGAGTTACTATTTGCTAAAAAGGAACTTGGACTGCCTGGAAGCAACATGTTAACATCCCATGTGAACAGCGCCATGTGTGCAGAAGCAAAGCAGATAAACAAGTTTAGTTAATGTATTATTTCAAACAAAAACCCTCAACAGTCCACAGACTTCAGCCTTCATCCCATAGGCATTGTGACTATGTCTATAGGATGTGTGCCCCATGTAAAACAGGGGCACGCTTGTGGGGTCAAGCATACCAGAATCGACAAAACAATGTCAAAGGTTAGTATGCCATATAAGTGGATTTGAGGATTTGGAACTTGGAAGTTTTGGGTGTTTATGTGTGTGTGTGTGTGTGTGTGTGTATAGTGCTGTATTTTTCATCGCCTCATCAAAGAGAATGATGGACACGTTGGACAGTTTTCTGTAGTGCCTATCTTCACTTGAAAGAAAGAATAAAGAATATATTTTTTGGGTTCATATTTACAGTAAGCATTAAAGCATGACAAATAGCAGCACGACACGTTCATCATAACTGTCTTAAATATGATATATTGTTTTACATTAAACAGAATCATTGTATTGTCGTAGACGTGAGATGGGACGCCTCAAAAGCCACGCTTGCCTGATTAGAAAAAAAGGATTACCGTATTAGAACCATCACCATCTTATACTTGAAGTAACTGAGACAGTGAGACAGTATAGGCATGGCTGTACTTACAAAGTTTTTCCCTGGTTCGCTCTGTTTGAACGTGGTTGACAGCGATATCGGCGGCACTACGGCCCTCGAAGTCCACTGCTCCGGCTCCTGGCCGACGTGGATGGCATCTGTGGCGAACGACTTGAAGGCCGTGCCGAAACCGGCAAACAAGTCGTTCCGGTCGCCCTGAACGTGGTTCTCCATAGCTATGCAATGCACCTGACACCACCAGAACCCCTTGAACTGGAAATGACAGCGCAATCGTGGCGGAAATAGAGGAGGAAGACCTTGTACGTAAACCGGTACGCCTCGTCGCTTTCAGCCAATCAGCATCCGGCAACATGGAATACGCAGCGTCGATTGGCGGACGAGTAGGGGGGCGTCTAAAACACGTTAACCCGCACGTTGTTCCAGCGGGAGAGCACAGTGATGATGTAATGTTTCGCTGTTCCTTTCTTTCTTTTAAAATAATATTTTTCTATCTTTTTTGAAGTTAATAATTATCCGCAGGCAACCTGATATATCAGTATGAAATGCATTTCTATTTCTTTGGGGGGAAATACAATAAGGACACAGATTTTAAATGACTGCAATAAACTAATTTAAAGTAAATAAATAAATAAATAAATAAAATTTAAATTACCATAAAGGAAGAAGCTATATTAGACGCACTGAATGTTGAATGCACTTTCGACTAGATGTAAAATGTGGCTGCGCTTCCATTGGTGTGCCGTAGGGGGAGGAAGTGTTTCGCATGTTTGACCAAGTGGAACTGTGAATCAATGAACTTACTAATTTCCCATTGTATCTCACTTGTAAATATTTATTTTGTTATTAGTGTGATTAAACATTTGTTTGTCATTATGGAAGTGGTTGTGGTACTCATTCAAACATCTCGTCAGACTAGCATTACAGATTACACAGATTTGTTTATTTATTTCATGTGCTCCAGTGACGTTCCCAATGCAATCAATCATTATTCAAAGTAATCCTTTTCTACACAAACTTTATTGCCAATACGTTTAACCCATTAATTGTAAAAATAAAAAAATAATGGATAAACAACAATAATTTAGAATTTTTGCTGGCATTGTGTTGAATTAATTCATACATTTAGAAATAAAACACATTTGTAAGTATTTATTGTTTGTTCAAATCATGTATTTTATTTTAAAAATGAAAAAGTTTGCTATTTTGTTTTCATCGCCTATCACCGTAAGTAACCTTTGCTGTGAACTCTCGCGATAACTTGAGGCGGAAGACACCAAACGAAGTAACCGTGTTATGCTGACAGTAGCGATGGGAGGATAACGAGCTTTTGTTTGTTTAGTTTAGTTTTGTTTTTGTTTTACACACAAACTACTACAAAGAGAGTTGTGGCGTTTTGTTCTTGTAGCGAAGACCCCCCTTTAAAGCGACATTCATGTTCTTTACTTTACATTGGTTGCCTGAAGACTTCCAGCTGGTGAATCGCATCAGTTGGTCGGGAGGGTCCTCGTCACCCTCTGCTCCCTTCACGTCAGCTCTTTAAAAAAAAAAATGACGGGAGAGAAGATCCGATCCCTTCGGAAGGATCACAGACATACCAGTCAGGACGATGACTTGCTGGAACCCGATGAAGAGGCAGCCACCGGGACGTTCACCGCCTCCAAGTCGAACAACAAGAGCAGGACGAGTCGAATCTTCAGCAACCACAAGTTGGTCAAGTCGGCGTCCACGCAGCAGCAACTGCAGAAACAGAACCAGCACGTCAACGCCAACAACACGCTGTCTTCTACCGATGTCGTTGACGACAACAACAAAAACCCCATTATCCGAAGTGGACAAGACTTTCCGGTCCACGAATGTGTTTTCAAAGGAGATGTGCGACGCCTTTCATCGCTTATACGGACTCAAAACATATCCCAGAAGGACAACCATGGTGAGTAGAGCTGTGTGGCAAAACCAACGTGAGGGGAACGTCCCAAAAACACATTATGTTCAACTGTTTCAAGTCGAGGCATGCTTGCTTTTCAACCCATTTCAACTTGGGCAATTACAATTGTTTACAATGGAACACAATGTAATTCACAAATGTGGTATTAGTAAAAGTCACTATGTTACTAAGCATGGGCAACATGAGGTTAAAAAACAACAATAACAACTTAGTTGTTTGGTAGTTCTTTCTTTGTATAGGTAGGCTTCACACCAGCAAAAGTACTTTGCTTGCTTGCTTGCTTTCTGATGTCATGTGATTCCACAACAACCATTACACCCAAAACACCTAATCGACTTAACAAATGAAGAAAAACAAACAAACATATTACACACAGTATATGCGTGCATGGATTTCCTGCTTGTACTTAAGGGACCACATTTCAAAAACATTGAGGTTAGTTTAATTAAAGACTCCAAATTGTCCATCGTTGTGAATGTGAGTTTCAATGGTTGTTTGTCTATAGTATATGTGCCCTGCAATTATGTTGCCACCAGTCGTGGATGTACTGTAACCCGCCTGTCAACCAAAATCACCTGGCATATGCTCCACCTCACCTGAAACTCGAATGAAAACAAGCATAATAAAAAAAAAAGAGTGGATGAATGTAGAAATACAGAGTCACATCTAAATTTAAACCCCTGAATGGTCATACATTTCATAAAAATATAATATATATTCTTGGGAAGAAAAGATCAATTCAACCTAAGAATGAGGACAAGTGGTACAGAAAATAGATGGATGGAATTGTTTAGAATGACCCGCAAAATGGAAATACACTGACTGTACTGTACTAGAAACACCTTTCAGTAAAATGCAAATCTCATTAGGTTTATGATTGGTGTCCAGTTTGTGATGGCCTTGCAAAGTTGTGGAAGTTCCACATGACAGCACTCATTGGGCAAAGTCTGCTCGGATAAAAACAGGATTTCCGACCAAACACACCCTTGTTGCTCTTGTCTGTACTGGAATGCGGCCTGTCCTCATCACAGCTCAGACTACAGCACAAGCCGGGGTCAGACGTGTGTACATCTGTTTGCTTGGAGCGCCAACTTTTTTTTTTTTCAATTGTCAAGCGTCCGTGTGAGTCAAGAGTCTTCGAATCAGATTCCACTGCAGTCGTCCTAAAACCTCATGTGCCCATCATATTACACAGGGCCTTTACATTTACAAATCTCTCTCATTTTTGGTGCAATCACTATTATTTGAGGGAGATGATGAATTCACATTGTATGATTCAGGGTTGGACTTTCCCTGTTAATTCCCTGTGAATCTGTATTCTTTGGCATACCAAGACATATTGGATAATTGTATGCTTGCAGCTTTGTGAGAATTATTTGGGGGAAGTCCCTTTTGTGTTGCTGCAAGACTATGCCCCAAGAAATTGGTATGAAGAACTTTCCAACTAACACCTTTGGGATGAACTACAAGATAATTTGTGAGGCAAACTCCCTCACAATATAGCTAAATAACACAATTAAAATGAGTTTAATTGAAGGCAAGACCACATGAGTAACCTGTGGGCCTGTTTAAAAATAGCTCACCGGTGATGGGGACATTGTGATTTTTTAGGAAAGTTGTTGAAGTGATCCTACATTATTATTTTTTAAATAACATACTATTAATAAAAGTCATTTGACCACATTTGTTATTTCAGAAGTGTGTGTTAAACTGGTAGCCCTTAACACTAATTGGTACTCAAGTAGCTCTCAATAAAAAAAAAAGTATCTGACCTCTATCCTACGTGTATTTGTTCTAGTGGTTTTAGATGATAGATTGATGGGTGAAGCATGAAACATAATGCTGAAAGTACTTGACATGTGTATGTGAATAAATAGCACAAATGGCAGGATTTTAAAGTGGTGTCTGTTGTTGTTGCTTTTATTTGGGGAAAAAGTAGCAGTGACACACCGGCCATTTCATCCAATTATTATCAAGATGGCTGCTGACACAATGTACAGTGTTTTGTTCCCATTCCATTCATAAAATTCCATCGTAACGTGGGTGTGACAATTCATTGTTGACTGTTTTAAGCTCCTCTCTCCACAAGCATACAACTTGATTGTTTAGCACATTGAGTTGCATTTGAATGTATGAAAGGTGCTTTATAACTACAGTTTGATGAATTGTTTGATATAATTCCTCACTATAGGAGGCCTAGCGCTCCCCCTTTTTGTGAAATGAATGATTAATAGTTGTTTCCAGAAATATTTGTCTTAATATCTTAACACTTAAAGTGCCTGTCGTGACATCTGTGTACTGTTCACCTGTTTGCCTAAAGCACTTTTGGACTTTTGTCATCGTATTGGTTGGACGTGTTCCGCTTGTGTTGTCACCCTCACTAGGAAGGCTTTCTGCAAAAGAGAACCTACTTGCTCTGGAATGTGTTTGCCCGCTAATCCTAAAAGAAAAGCTCTGAGAGTGCTGCTTGGTTTTCCCTCTAGGGATGCGCCAAAGCTTATTTTCCAAGAATGCATTTCTAGGATGAACCCTTTGCGCTTCAGTGTTGAGTTACTAATCTCACTTAACAATCCATTTCCTTTTTGTTAAATGCACTGACTGTGCTGTGCTTTCACAGCTGTGCTTCTACGAAGTATTGGAATGGGCAACGCATGATTTTTCTACTCCGATGAAGTAACTTGACATTATCATAGTCTGTTTTTGCTAAATGTAATATATTTGTCTTCTGCCTTCTCCAGGAAACACACCATTGCATCTGGCTGTCATGATGGGGCACAAAGGTGAGTTGGTTACATTTATATTCATGCCGAGTATTCTGGCTGCTCTGTCAGATGTTCATCCATGTAACAATACTGTCAATATTTATATATTATATCTTTATATTTATGTCACACCCTCTTCCCCAGAATAAAATGTAGTTTGATGTTCACAATTAATCTGTTATGATCTAACAAGCATGATGAAACGCTTGAAATGATTTTCGTCTTCAGTTGACTTACTGAAGTTGGACTGAAAGCCAGAGTCTAAAATATTAATTCACTGCCCATCTGATTGTGCAAGTAGGCCATGGAACGCACTGTTGAAAAATGTATCCTCCATTTTTATTTATTTTTTTATTTGTATTTGATTTTTTTACAGCAGGGAACAAATCAAGCATGGTTGCACGTGCTGGCCTTCAAACGTGTTCTTCCACTGGAGCACAGCTCGCAATTGATTCCACTTTTCCACCACAGCCTGAACAGAATTCAAACAGCAGAGTGGGATTAGCCACTGTGGAATTGATTGTGCTAATGAGGTTGTCAGTCTCTTGCCTTGAGCTGCTGCCGTGTCCTCCAGAGATGCTCAGATTAGACAGATGGAGGGCTACAGCATGGCATCATACAGTAATCGCCGGGGTGTGGCTGCCCTGTTGGTGATGGCGAGACTTTGTTTGTCTGTGCAGGCCTCCGTGTGCCTTTATTAACTACCCCACTCAAAACCCCTGGGATGTACAGGTACATTAAAAATGAATGAACAAGAGCACTCAGTGAGTTCAGACGTCCACAAAGATTTAAGCTTGTCCCCTTTGAAATTACTGAATGGCTACCATCTATAATCTTAATACCTAAAAGAAGTTTAAGGTGGAAGTCAACCTTAAATATTTCTTGACAATAATGTTATATGTTGCCTCACTAGTCTAAACATGACAGTCTGATTAATATTACATTTGTGGAATATGAGTTATGCAGCAAAATCCAGCCGTTTTTATCCATTTCAGGGGCGGCCATTTTGCCACTTGCTGTCGACTGAAGATGACATCAATGTTGCTCAGGGCTCAGGCAGCGACCAATCACAGCTCACCTGCTTTCTGAAGCTGCGCTGTGATTGGCTGTTACCTGAGACATGAGGAACATTAGTCAGGTTTACATAGAGACTTCTTAGTCATTGTGATTGAAATCATTTCGAATGAAGATTTCTGGTCACCTGTTTACATGTGGCGTGATCCATTCCGATCTGCTTTTTATATGCTCCCCCGTTTAATCAGATATGCCGCGTGGCAGCCGCGGGACGCACGGACATCGATCACGCGATTTGTCAAGATGGAGTTTGTCATTTAGCGCAGTAGTTGTGATAGTGTTAACACTTTTATTGAAGTAACATCTTGATAAAAGCAAGTTTCAAGTACTTAAAAACAAGCTCTCCCCTCGCAGACAAGCTCTGGGGAGACGCTGCCATTTTAGTGGGTGGAAACAATGACGTCAAGACGCGTTTACGTCAAGACAGAGCATGCGCATGCCGGACGCAGCCTCGCCATTCCGAATGAAGTGTATACATGACGCTTGTTTGGATTGACGAAAGGAACATACCACCCCTGTGATTCCGAATGAAATTTCATTCGGATTCAGCCTTTTCATTCCGATTGAGGTGTTTATATGGAGCATTTTTATTCTGTTTGGATTCATTCTAATCATCTAATGTGTCTCCATGTAAACCATGTATGTATTGATGTCATCTTCAGTCGACAGCAAGTGGCAAAATGGCCGCCCCCTGAAATGGATAAAAAATGGCTGGATTTTGCTGCTTAACTCATATTCCACTAACGCAATATTAACCAGAATGCCATATTTAGACTAGTGGGGCTGCATAGAACATATTATTGTAAAAAAAAATAAAATAAAATGGGTTGACTTAACCTTTAACTCTTTCACTGCCAGACGTTTTCAGAAACGGGATGTCGCCAGTGCCAGCCCGATTTAAGCATTTTGACTGATCTTTCAAGGTCCACAGAAAATGTTGTGTTTGGACTATGGAAACACACATACTACCAAATGGAAGATTGAACTCTCATCTTTCATCAGAAAAAGAGTTTGTTTCTACCTTATTCCGTTCTTCAGTAATCAACAATAGAAAATGGTTAGTTTCACCGAAATGCTCTGTTTTGAAACAAAAAGCGGAGAAAAAGAGCTTTTTGTGAAACGATGTTATTTCATGCACTCTAGTGAATTCTACACTTCTTTTTGTCCATGAACGATGCCACAAACACCTAAATAGTGCTTTACTTCTGTAATACACCACCACCAACAATGAAAAAGTGTTTTTAGATTGCAAAATAAGTTTATTTCCATTCAACAGTGTAACAATTTGACAAAACAATTTCGCAAACTATTTACAAATGTGTGCAACTGTGGTACTATTTACAATTATGTGGATGCTTCAAATACAGTTTTTCTTTTTGTAACACTGCCCTGCGTGCAAGGAGACGGAGCAGGATTTGCACAACAGATACGTTTCACTTCGATTGTCCGTTTCGCGTGCAGACGTTACACTTTCTTGATGGCCTTTTTTTCTGGGGAATAGCAAGTAGCAGACTGTACCCACTACTCCGATGAATATGCATTGGACTCGGGGCACTCTTCGTCGTCCGATTGAACGTCCGCCTGAGCGTGCTCGGTTGTGCTCCGGGTTTTCCGGTGTTAGCATCGCTAGCCCGTGAACCTTTATGACGTCGTCATAGCCGCCGCGTCAGCGCTTCCAACTTCGGCGTCAACCTCGGAGTCACCATCATCATCATTGATGATGACCATCGTCGTCATCAATGTGCTCTTTAGCGTTGGTCGATGCCTTTCGTCTTTGAAAAAAATTCCCAAGTGTGAGCTGCTTGCAACCGGTCGCCATTGTTCGCTTCTTCAGCCATCTAGCTCCGCCTCACGTCTTGTCAATGCTTCCAACCTCGGAGTCACCATCATCATCATGGATGATGATCATCGTCGTCATCAATGTGCTCTTTAGCGTTGGTCGATGCTTTTCGTCTTTGAAAAAAACTGCTCGAGCGTGAGCTGCTTGCAACCGGTCGCCATGTTCTCTTCCCTTCCCCAGCCATTGTCCCCTCTAGCTCCGCCTCACGTCTTCTACTGATGCCTACCCAATCTTATCAAAAGAGAGTCATTGCTGCCATCTAGGGGCCAAAAATAGTCATTAGGCTAACTAGATCTGCTTGAAACTTTCACCACAGCTGGCCAAGGCTTTCCTCCACCCGTTTCAAAAAAATTTTTAAAAAATTGGATGGCGTCTTTTAACGTCATTGGCGGCCCTCCGTAGGTTTTTACTTGACGTCTTTTAACGTCCATGGCAGTGAAAGAGTTAAAAAAAACAAAATACAAGGTTGAATACTACATATGCACAGATCTTCATATATACTGTAAACAAATTAATGGGTCAAATGTGATTTTATAAAATGCTCAATTTGGATCAAATTTGAGAAATTGTGCCTTTTGTTCGCATTGGATAACATTTAGCAGAGATGCTCTTATCCCATGGTAAGTAATTTTGATTACAGTGTTATTATTATTTTATATTTTTTATCAAGTGTTCGTGTTCGCCCAAAATGTATGAGAACTTCCTCTGCAATAAATAAATAAATAAAATCCAGTTTTATACTATACTGTATACCTATTGGACAGCCACTATTCGTGGAGTTAACCCCCTGAAAATGACTGAAGAAGTGGGGATAAAATGCCAATAAGCGTTTTCCACACCACCACCTTTTTGACATGCAGCATGTGACTTTTATTATATATGATATTTTTATAATCAAGTTCAGAAAACTGCTAAGGTGTTGTTGAGCCTGCAGAAAACCATGTATGTGAGACCACTATTTTGCTGATGGCTAAACTACAACAAACCCTGCAGCGCCTGCCAGGCTGTCATGATGTCGCTAATTTCATTTCTAAGCATTTCTTTGCAACAGACGGAGCTTGTAATACATCTGTGGCCTTGGCTCCTGGAAAATCATGATGGGCATTTTTAGTTAGAATGCTTTCACGCTTTGTTTACAATTAGTACCAGCATAGCAAACTGAATACAAATGTGGTCTGCTGATGTTATACCAGCAGCATAATTACACCAAATAAGGGTGGGGCGATGTCCGCCGCATTATTAAATTATAAGCAAAGTATGATTCTGAAACGCTGTTCTGCATTTGCTGACCCACATATATTAGTTAATACGAATTTCAAGTAAATTCTGCTTGTCATTGCTGTGTCAATAAAAAAATAGCTGTTCTGCTGTTTAGGGCAACGAGAAATG
This sequence comes from Vanacampus margaritifer, assembly GCF_051991255.1. NCBI lineage: Eukaryota > Metazoa > Chordata > Actinopteri > Syngnathiformes > Syngnathidae > Vanacampus > Vanacampus margaritifer. The sequence continues at coordinate 10,216,825 of NC_135444.1, read as the reverse complement.
GCTCTCAGGGATTACGTAACGTGTTGACTAAATGTTGTCATTACACAATCATTGGCTAGCATATGTAGATGAAAAGCTTCAGGTAATCTGAGGTTTACGTCAGAGTGCACGTGTGTTTGCTGCTATCAGATGCTTGCTTCATCCCTGATCTGAAATACAGATGTTTACCACAGCTTGGGGCACAGATGTTTGATGTTTTACTTTACTGATATAAAAACCTCATGGCAGCTGCAGACTGATCTTCTGGAAACACTGCAGTGCTTCCTAATTCCATTAACTGGAGACCACCCTTATGGATCGATGGGCGGAGTAAGACTCCTGGAGCCTGGAGCTGTATCTCAAATTAGATTTAGGGTAGATTTACAGGAGAATGATCACGTTGTAAGTATTTTCAGTATTTATATGAGGGCGCTAATGAGATAATTGGGTAATTCTATGCCAAATCTTCCATTGGGTTTAACCAAGCAGATTTTTCATTGAATGAAACTTGGTGTGTTTGTTGGTAGTGATGGCACAACACTACATCTCAAAATTTTGGTCAATTGGAGCAGGGTTTAGGAGCTACGGACCACCGAATTTACATTTCTGTCAAGAGGGGACATGGCCGCCTTCCTTTGAACACTTATATCTCAGGAACTACTGGAACAATCTTCACAAAACAGCCGATTATGGTTAGAATTGGAATTCAACAAGGATTCCAAATCTACAGTGATTTAGAAGACTGGTGCATTTATTGTATTCATTTGACTGGTTTTGTGTTAAACAGTATTTCAATACAAGGAGATTTAAAATGTATCCCTCTCCGTCATAAAGAATGCATGAACGCCCGACCTTTTTACTCATCTATAAAACATAGATAGCTGTGGTACTTGTCATTGTGGTACCCTGTTTTTAAAGGTGTCATCGTTTGGGATTGACAAATTTGGTTTTGGACCGTGGCTTGTAACAGTAGTTGTACTAATGCTGATGCAGAAGCACTTTAGGTGCAACCGCTTGTATTGAGTAGCTGTACTTTTTCTGCCTTAATGTATCTGCCTCAGTGCTCATTTAAAAAGGTGGTGGAAGAGCTTTTAAGATCCAGAGAGTTCTGCCTCATCAAATGAACACTTTATTATGGGTTTAGCAGATGACTGCACTTTGTTGCTTAGTGTTCCGCCAATGAGCTGTCTAGACCAGAGGTGGGCAATCCTGGTCCTCGAGGGCCGGAGTCCTGCAGGTTTTGGAGGTTTCTTACTTCCAACACAAACTGATTCCAATCAATAGGATCGTTATCAGGCTTATGCAGATCTTGCTGATTAGCTAATCATATATCAGCTGTGTTGGAGAAGGGCAACATGCAAAACCTGCAGGACTCCGGTCCTCGAGGCCCGCCTCTGGTCTAGACGTTGCCAATCTTTTAATAAGTGACGTCATCACGACAAAACTGCCAGCTGAGCCTGATATTTGGGCGGGTGTTGTTTTATTTTATTTTATTTTTATTTTTTATTTTTTATTTTTTATTTTTTATTTTTTATTTTTTATTTTTTATTTTTTATTTTTTATTTTTTATTTTTTATTTTTTATTTTTTATTTTTTATTTTTTATTTTTTATTTATTTTATTTTATTTTTTATTTTATTTTTTATTTTATTTTTTATTTTATTTTTTATTTTATTTTTTATTTTTTACTGGCTGCTCACAGAGCAGAGGGTTATAAATCTGGTTTTACTCCTAAGCCGAAATGTGCGTTTTATTTGTTTGTGTTTGTATTTGTAATGTGTTTGCTCTTTGCGTTGTCTTATCCCCATGTGTGTTCAGCAAGGTTATTTTAGTTTACTAAAACTAACTTAAGAAACTAAAACTTAAGGTCAAAAAACAATTTAGTTAACGAAATAAAATCAAAACAAAAATGCTTTAAAAAAAAGAAAGAAAACTAACTAACTAGCTAAAACTGCATTTTATGTTTACAAAACTAACTATAATTATAGCAAAAATGTCCTTCGTTTTTAGTCTATAACAATAAATTTAATGCATGAGCCTTTAGGGATGATTTATTTTTATATTAACCGGAATAAGGACATTTGGAAGTGTGTCACACAAAAGTGACGTCATCAACATGATGTTTTTTAAATATTGCGCACAAGTAATACACACTTTTAAAAAAACAAACTAATACTGAAACAAACTAAAACTAAACTAAAACTAAGCATTTATAAAATAACAAAAACTGATACAAACTAACAGAACCACCCTGAAAACTAACTAAATTTAAAAAACAAAACTCAAAATGAAATAAAAACTAACTAAAATGAAAAATTCCAAAACTATAACAACCCTGGTGTTCAGTTATAGGACACATTGTCATGCATGGATGTCAGTCCTTTGTGATCTACTTTCTGTTCTATGTTGATAGAATAGAAAATAAATTGCATTCATAACAGGAAGAGTGAAATACAAAATCTAGAACAACATTTTTAGGCCTTTTTTTTATTTATCAGAACATATTGTGTGACAACTCATTTCACCAGAGCAAAAGTCACATAAAATCGGTATAAGGTAAAATGACAACTATAAAATGTAATAATATAAAATAAAAACAATTAAATCCGGTACTTTAAAAGAGATACAACAGTACTCCGCTTATTTATATGTTGTTTTTTTACATAACCTATCCTTTCCTATCATTGTAAAATCTTGTTGGAAGGAAAAACTCACATTCGGTATTCACGATTTTGGTGCTCTTTCTAAAATGGCCTACAATGCCACAACATGGCACCAAAGCCTTGTCTTAATAGGATAGGAACTGATCTCAAGAAAGTATGTTTAAGTGATGAATCTCGACAAAGGGAGAAAGGATGTCGGTAAGGAGGTCTGTTTATTGACGTACTGATTCTTTTCCTCCTCCAGAATGTGCCCACCTGTTGCTGGCCCACAATGCACCAGTGAAGGTGAAGAATGCTCAGGGATGGAGCCCCCTTGCAGAGGCTATTAGTTACGGAGACCGACAGATGAGTAAGTATCAGACTGTGCCGCAAGATGACGATATTTTATTAAAAGTTGTTCACACTCAAATTGAGTTTTGCGCAGTGAAAACAGTTAAGAGCAACAGATGCAAATCCCCCAAAATTCTCCCAACACATTTTGCTGCTGCCTGCCAATGAGGCCAAGACGCCGCCCAGCCTGCTTTGAGCATGACAATTCCTCAAGGCCCTCTTTGGTCTTTGGATGAAAAGAAATGCGTGGGTTGTTTTTCTCTCTCCTCACCTCCTAACCTGGCTGGTTAATCCCAACCTCTAACCTCCACCCGCCAGTCAGGTTCTTGAATAGTGTCTCTTAGTAGAAAATGTACATTATTTACAAAAATTAGCTACACATGTCATTGTAGCAATTAAAAAAAAACAAATATTGGCAATGTTTTGGGAATTTTGAAATTTCTGCCACCATGTCATATAAAAGGTACTTTAGGAAAAATGGCTTTTCCCTCTATAGAAATGAAGTCTGTGGCAAGCAGGAACGTATGTACAGGAATAAAAATGTTTGTCTGGGCTTGTCACGCTTTGTAAACGCCACATTACACAGAACTGCTAATAGCAGACGGCATTCAAGCTGTAATCTGAAGCTATTATTAGCATAAGACATTTTATGAAAGCTCTTATTGTCTGAGGTTTTTTTTTAACCAATGTTTGTGACCTAAATTTTCAGCAATCTTGTTTGGATGCCTACTGAAATGAAGGAAAGAATCGTCCCGTAAATAAATGTCATGGGTTTTAGTTTCAGATGTTTGTCGGTTTGAGCCCCGAGTAGCTTTCTCGCCACACTGCGACTGTCAACTTGGGCTCTTTCAGGCAGACTCAGACATGTTGTTGAGATGGTTCTGCTCATAGGTGACAGACACTAATTAGTTGTGGTAGTTGATTAATTTGCCCTCAGGCTGGCTGCTGAACTGCAGTTTTTTCAGAGGCGACATCCTAAATTTACAGAAAAGCTATTCCGTAGCTCAAACTGTAGGTTAATGTTGGCTGATGGGCTGTTTTAATATTTGAAACATTCAGGCTTGTCTGGCATGTTTGGTTGCATCCAAACTCCCAGTTGAGTTGAGTTCACATGATACCTGTGTCAATATTGACTGTTCTCAGGTTCTGGGCTTAGTGCCAACGAGGACTAAAGTAGTGATGGACAGTCTACCCAGAGTGATCTAAACTCCATTTTCATTAGCCGGTGCAGTTGAATGATCGCTTAATTAATGCCAGGAAAGTGTCCTAATCAGTATAACAGTGAATTGGTGTCAAGAGAGTGAGTTTGGTTTTATGTTGTGGCAGTCTGCGGACTAGTACAACGGTGGTATGCGGCGGCTGGGACTGGGTTGTCCGGTCCGTGAACAGATCCCTCTGATCTTGTCCCACTGAGTGGTAGTGAGACGATCAGGAGGAGCCCCAACTGGGCTTGTCCACACTCATTAGGCATGTGGGTCATAAAGGCACCGCCATCCTGTTGCTTTATATGTGTGTGCGAGTTACTTGCCAGCTTGCTCAAGCTGACGGCTGCACTCACTTTGTGTTGCCTGGTGGGATGTACAGCAACAGGGTTAACATATTTGTGTAAATTCTTTGGTATTTGTTATTCAGCCCAAATTGGATATAAATGTAATGTGTTGACTCTGTTGAGTATGATTTTTCTTAACCCACAAATATAAATATATTTTTACAGTTTATGGCTCCAGTATTTTAGAGCCATGTTGCTTTTCATAAGCGGTTCAGATAATGGATAGATGGATGACGGTTTGTAATTGGGATGTGATGATAGTGGCAATATTGCGGTATTAAATTGCCACAATATCGCCGTTGTCATGTTATGATTTTAAACGAAAAGGCCAGATTGCTTTCCATTTGTGTAGTTCCAGCGACCTCTGGTGGTTAGTTTATTAGTGCAGTTCAATTTTATTTAAGCATGTTTTGGCCACTTACATTTAAGACCTATCCTATTCGTCAGATGAAGGAAACGTAACATATTTGTGTTCTTCCACAAATGGAAGTGATTCATAATGTGTGTGCGCATTAGCAAGACAGTGCTGTAATATTAAGTATTATGAGTGAATTTAAGTCATTCATCTACATATGTCATGATACTTCACAGAGTTCACGCCACTGAGCCAATAGGAGCACAAGACAATAAAATGACTGGTCAAGCCTATTTCTTTGTCACTGCTGTTATCATGTACACAAGTACAATATTGTTCTTTTTTTTCCCCGATGTGGGTTCTTTTCCCTACACAAAATTGTGAGTTTTTATTCGGTATTGTGACTTTTATTTATATATATATATATATATAAACAAGCATTTTGTCTTGTTTTCCATGTGTTGTTCAGTAACGGCACTGTTGAGGAAACTGAAGCAACAGTCCAGGGAGAGTGTGGAGGACAAGAGGCCAAAGTTGTTAAATGCACTGAAAGAGGTATGTATTTCCTGTGACACTTTGTTTCTTTCTTCACTTGTTGTCGTCCTCTCCTTTATAAACTTAATCTGACATGGAGCAGTTGACAACAAAAGTATCTATCAGTGATTATTGTTAGCATCAATTTTGAATCAGGCAGTATGCATGCAGGCCAAACCCTTTGCATAAAGAAATGCATCATTACACTTGTAGCTTCATAGCATGATGTTATGGAGGCTAGATGACAAGCGTAATCATCCGGTGATTTCAGTTTCCAGGTCAGATGTGTAATAGTGCACCCCCCTAGAGGGACATGGCGCAGATGGCCAAATATGAGACCTCGATCCCATGTACTTAACTGAGGCATGGACTCACCCTTGAATTTCCTCGTTGCCAACGTTGGATTCTGGTGAATGATGCTTCAACTAAGCCCATGATGGCGATGATAAAGAGCGAACAATCCCACGATTGAGCATCATTCCTCGTCAATATCCCGTGGACCAGTTAGGGCTCACTGTGTTCAGGAAAAGTCTATTTTGAAGATCATGCCACATGTAGGGCAGTTAGTAGTCTGCGGTATCCCAAGTAGAGGGTTTATGTCAAATGTACTGCCCGTTATTCTGCTTTAATATTCTAACTACAAATAATGATGCATTTCACCTTTTTTCAACTCATCTAGTTTAACCCTCAAATGTTCTTTTGTAGCTTGGAGACTTTTACCTGGAGCTTCACTGGGACTTCCAAAGTTGGGGTGAGTCAAATTCACTTGCATCACACTTGTGCTGGGAATTAATTTTTTCTCTCCTGCTTTACTAGTATTACAGCACAAAAATGTACATTATAGCACCAAAACAACAAGCAATGCAGCCCACATAGTTAGAGGGGAGGAAGTATTTTTTCAGTTCATTTGACTGCATTTATGTACAGTAAACGAATGCCCACTGGTCTGGATCTTTTTTTTAAAGGGTAAAATCAAAAGCAAAAAAATCACCATTTCCAGTTCCTTTTACTGCAAATGACTTAGGTTATAAAATATTTAACCTCTCAGCTATGCATTATTGTTGGTGTATTTACTACTACTGGAGCGTTAAAGAGGACAACTGACCTCATTATTGAATTTGTCTTCTACTACAGTATAAGCATCCCTCCCTCGAAAATGTTTTAAATGTCTTTCATCTTCCAATGTTGCAGTGCCTCTGCTCTCCAGAATTTTACCCTCTGATGCATGTAAGATCTACAAACAGGGACTCAACATCAGGCAAGTCATGTCAGCAAATGTGAATCAACTTAATAGAAGAAATAGAAAAGTCATTGCACAGTGTATAATGATTTAGCTTTAAATCTGCATCTGATGTGCAGCTTCCCACAAGTTTTGCTTCTGTACATGTCGTCTATAGACTGGACACCACCTTGATAGACTTCACAGATATGAAGTGTCAACGCGGTGACCTGAGTTTCATCTTCAACGGCAACGCCATCCCTTCGGAGTCCTTTGTGGTGCTGGACAATGAGCAGAAAGTCTACCAGCGGATACACCATGAGGTTTGTGAGGCAGTGTGTGTACCTTACACCCATTAGAATGTGAGGCGATATGATTGAAGAAACGGTAAGGAAATGGTTATGGAGTTCTTTACTAGTACTTGTGTGCATTTTCTTCAGATACACTGGCTTTCGTATATCTTCCAAAAAGATGCATGTTAGGTTAATTGAAGATTCTAAATTGTCTATAGGTGTGAATGGTTATTTGTCTATGTTGCCTCTTGTTTAAAATTACATGGGCTGGGCTCCTGCTCACTTGTTTGTTGTACATTACATCCCAGTGACACATTTCCAAATATAAAACTCTTATTTATTTCTTGATTTACAATCTTTACTTTAAAAATGTAAAAAAAAAAAAAAATGATAATGTAACTTTTTTTTGGTAGCATAATGCAAAAAAAAGTGATCATTTTGAATGTGCAACAAAATTTGTACAGTAAAAATCATGAGTGTGTCCTGGCTGCTCCACCAATATTACACACCACTAAAATATTGAACTTCATCGCAGGAAACAGTATCTCACTTGCTTGCGTTGATCGACATCCACAGGAGTCTGAGATGGAGACGGAGGAGGAAGTGGACATTCTGATGAGCAGCGACGTGTACTCGGCCACGCTCTCCACCAAGTCCATCACCTTCTCCAGAGCACAAACTGGCTGGCTCTTCAGAGAAGACAAGACGGTTGGTAGCAGCCGTCAACATCGTTGCTGGAGACAACTGAAATATTGCTTCCTTTCCATAGTTGAGTTGATTTTTCTATCTCTAGGAGCGAGTTGGAAACTTTCTGGCCGAATTCTACTCTGTGAACGGCCTGGTGCTGGAGTCCAGGAAGAGGCGGGAGCATCTGAGCGAGGAGGACATCTTGAGGAACAAAGCCATCATGGAGAGTCTGAGCAAAGGAGGGAATCTCATTGATCAAAACTTTGAGGTGAGTCAAAGCTTAGCAATCAGGACGCTTGGCAAAAAAAAAACAACTTATGACATCATAGAAGCTATACTACGGTTTCCCAGTGTATGCTTTTACTTGCATACGAGTCATATTGTTGTGTACTTCCCATGACATGTCTTAAACAGTCATAGAAGGAAGCCTCGTTACTAAGAGTGATACGTTTGTCGACAGAAAATGTGTGTCATTTAAGATTAGCGCAAACATACAGTTGACCTCATCCAACCGGTCCAGCCTTGCCCTCAAGTGACCTTTGAGCATCTGGAGGCAGGCAGGGCATGAGTGTCAAACAAAACAGCCTCATGTTGCTCCTGCCGACGTACAAAGTCAACCTTAGCACCTTATAACTTCCATATAACTTAACAAATTGAAATTTGGCTTCTATTGGATGATAGCAAGAGAGATTGTGGTGATTATTATTTATGTATTTTATAGTTTCAAGGTGTGTTATCACCTGTCTGTGACATGCTTTTATCAAAATACTCCAAGAACCTAGACTAGAGTAGGGTTGCAAAATTCCGGGAATTTTCAAAGTTGGAAAGTTTTCATGTGTATTAACGGAAATTTATGGTTTAGACTCCAGAGTAATAGTTGACTATTTAAACATCATATTTCTTGTGTCATGCAAATAAACTAGGGATGGGCATTATTCGGCTTTATTTCAAGGTATTGGTACTTGCAACACTAGCTGATACCAGTACCGGCCATCCTCTTGTGGACGTTTTACAATCTGGAATGTCGAAATTACAATACAATAAAAAAATCGCCATTGATTTCATGCAATTTTAAGAGGAAAGGATGCTATATTGGGGTATACTGTATAAGTCTTTCTTTATAATTATCTGTCATTGCTTTTTGGGGTAAATGTTATATATCAAATGTACCAGTGGTTTCAGCACTTGGTATTGGTGACTTGTCAAGAGTTGAGTACTCATAATGGTATCAGTCTGAAAAAAAGTGGTATCAAACATCCATAAAATAAACGACTGCATACCCCACCCCATTCAGTATACTGTTCAAAAAAGGGAGTTTTGTTTCCACGACAACTGGAGCTAATTTTAATTTGTTTTAAAAGCTTTTTTTTTTCTAGTGAGTTAGTTAGTTGTTATTAGTTTCAGTGTTTTTTGTTTTAATTTTTTAATGGAGTACAGTGTTTGTAGAGAGCACGATTTAAAAACAAAACAAAAACAAAAAAACAAGTGACTATTGTATAATAAAGAAACGTTGACTTCAATTCTCAAATGACTGAGACTGACAAAGACTGACTGACTTCATCTGTAAGGATCAACACAACTACTGAAATAAAACATATTCAAAATGAACCCTGAAAATTCATGTACGATATTAACCGACAAAGATAAAAATGACAACATTTTGGCTATAACTATCGTTAGTTTCAGGCTGGCAAACGTAAGATTTAGTTTCAGTCAGTTTCACTTTTTTAAAAGGAGTAAGCGGTTAAGAAAATGGATGGATGGAAAAGCTTTTTTTTAAATTTTATTAACGCAAAGGCTTTATTATTTTTCCATTTTTGCTTGATTTTTGTTGTCAGTTTTTGCTAACTATAATAACAATGTTTATTACCTTTTTGATTTTGGCAAAATAGCAGTACGTAATTGGGAATTGGGGCCGTGCACGTACATTTCTGCTGATTGGTATCAGATGGAAAAGAATGATTTTAAAATGTTTTCTTCATTTTTAAATGTCATAAAGTGACAAATTAATTCAAAGATACATAAGCCTGATAGTATTTAAGACATTCCAGTCCGATGTCAGGACTCTGGCTATCTCTTGAAAGTAACTCTGGACCTTCACTCAACCTAGCCGATCATGTCATGGGCAGAGAAACTCACTGGGTTATGTAATGTAGCCTCACTGTTATGTATGGCAGAGGAAGACTAATAAGAAACCCAACTATATATGTAAGCAAATAAAATCATGTCACGCTAAATGAACGTTTACATACCACATGAGGGGAAATCACATCACATTGATAAGCAGTTGACAGCTAACGTGAATTTAGTTTTTATTTGTCTCTCATCAGCCTGTGAGGAGACAATCTCTAACCCCCCCTCCAGCCAGCAACATATCCTGGGAAGAGTACATCACTGCTGACAATGGAAAGTAGGTGTTTTGGTTTCACTTTAAGGCTTACTAGACCACAGTCCGCTGGGATAGGTTCTCTACATGGCATGTAAAACGGATGGATAGACGAATTTACGGATGCTTTCCTGAGCAGCCAGAAAAAAAATTGGGGAGAGACAAAATTGGCATTTCAAAACCTCATGAGACATTGCACTAACTTGTTTGTTGTTGCGCTTCTTGGCTCAGAGCTCCTCATCTTGGCAGAGAGCTGCTCTGCAAGGAGAGCAAGAAAAACTTCAAGGCCACCATAGCCATGAGTCAAGATTTCCCCCTCGGCATCGACTCGTAAGTCTAGAAGATGAGAGGAACATAAGCATGTTGTAAATGGGTCATTGATGGATAAGAATTTATTTATTATTAGCTACAAATTAGAAAATCTATTATGGGAAGCTTTACATTAGTCGCGCACCACATAGTTTCAACGTAAATCAAAGTTATGAGGCTAAAAAAATAGCCTTCTAAACAAAGCAAGCTAGCTAGCCACACAAGTACATTTGTAATGACAATATATATTGGTTAGATCAAATTTATAATAATATTTTTTTCCGGTTCACATGATATCCAAATATAACCACTGAAAAGCAATTGCTAAAAGGGTAACTTTTTGATATGGTTTTGAGACAATACAAACTTGATAGCTGCTCCCATGTTGTCTTGACTGGTTTGTGGATGCTACAAACTCCTGTCTTTGAATGTATTTCAAATTTAAAGTCCCAAATTGGTCATTTCTTTTTGATAATTCATAGAATGGAAAAATTGTATCCGTCAATGACCCAAATATGACCGTTGAAGTCGACTTGTGTTTGCGTCCGAGTGGCTCGATTGTGACATCTGACACGGTGCTTGTTTTGCCTTCAGGTTGTTGAATGTTCTGGAGGTGATTGCACCCTTTAAGCACTTTAATAAACTCAGGGAGTTTGTGCAGATGAAGCTCCCGCCTGGCTTTCCTGTCAAACTCGGTAAGAAAACAACCTTGCTTAGCCAAATGACATAGACTAATATTGTTTTGTTTCTCCTGAGCAAATGATAGAAATAGAAATAATTTGTGTCAAATTTTTACCATCATAACAGTTACATGTGGTCATGTAATAATAATAATAATTTCCTAGATAAGTCTTAGATCATGTGATCAAATTAGATATGCATGTACAGTGGTGTCTTGCATGCTATAGATAGATGAACAATATATAAGCTATGTTTTAAATACACATTGTCATTCTCTCGGTTTTATGTTTGACAGTAAACTAAATGCTTGACCTGTTCGTTGCTTATTATTTCACTAAAATTGAAGCACAGACTGGTGAAATGTTGTCTTCTTGCAGACATCCCAGTCTTTCCTACCATCACAGCCACCGTGACTTTTCAGGAGTTTCGCTACGACAGCTTTGACGAAACCATTTTTACTATCCCCAGCGAGTACAAAGAAGACCCCAGCCGCTTCCCCGACCTTTAACCCGCCCTTCAACGGGCTGGTGGTGCGGGAGGATGTTTATGAGGCAACGTTACACTACAAAAACATCAACTCTTCCATCACAACCTAGCTGCTCCCTTCTCTCAACCTGATGGCTGTCTCCACAGCCAGCTGAACAAAAAAACAAACAAACAAAAAAAAAGCAGCTAGGATGATGCTGAGTAAGCCATGTTTCCACCAAGTGGGATAGCAGATTGCTTGATAGTTTGACATTGTTGCAGTGTGACACAATGTAACTATTTACACAACTGTACTGTATTCAATGGTAAAAACAAAGCACAATTTATGTCCTTATTAAACCAATTAAACAAATCACATTGCGTTTAGCTCCACCCATTAGGTAGCATAACCACTGTGGCAGGATGTGCCCCCAAAAAAAGTGGCAGTCACTTTTTTAACACAAAGAAAATGCAAGCCAAACCGTTCTGCTTGGTGGAAACAGGTGTGTAAGTTTGTAAGGAGCGTGCGTGTAACACTGATAAGTTTGTGTGTTTCTGGCCTGCTAACACGCAGCAATCGTACAGTACAGTTGTACATAAATGAAGATGAATACATCTCTTAGCTTTGTAAGAATGTGTCCCTTTTTTTATGTGTTTAACATTTAGCATTCATACGCATTATAGATTAAAGTTACTGTACAGGGTGTTTAAAAAAAATGTAGTAAATTCTCACATCATGGTATGGTTTAAACAAAACGTGTCAAAACTAACCAAGTTTAATCTTAAACTTGAGTTTTAAGGGGTTTTTTTGTGGGGGGGGGGGGTTCATGGTAAAGAATACCATTCACAATGAAAATGCTCAATATGTCGAGTCAAATGAGTGCAATGTGTATTTAGGAAAGTCCATTAAAAAAAACAACTTGAAAGTAGATTTGCACAAACGCTTGAAACTGCCAATGTGGAGTTAACATTTTTGACTAGAAATACGTTTGAACAGCGTTCAATGAACGCACTTGTAGGCTAAATAGAATACGTTTGAATGTATTTGTAGGCTAAATGCTACAAACAGAGCACAATAATATGCCAACCATAATGCCAGGTGGTATTACTGGCGCATGTGTATTATGGAAAATATGCTATGCTATGCTATGCTATGCTATGCTATGCTATGTAGCATTTAGCTTACAAGTACGTTCGAACAACTCAACATTCAAAAATGTTGACTACACATTGGTAAGTCTACACTTCCGTAGATTTGGAAATAAGACCCCAAAAATAAATAAGAGGAAAAAGTTGAACTTGTCACACGCGGTACGCATATTGAACATTAAAGCTTTGTGAAATTGATTTTCTACAGTAAATATGTTTTAATATGGTGGATTTTTGTTAAAGCTTATTCTCATAACGAAGCCTATTTCATTTTGTTTAGGACATGTAGTCACTCACTTTCATATTTCAAATGTCTTTTCTTTTTTAAACCCTGTACACATATTGTATTTTGGTTGATCTGTTTTCATACAATTCACTAAATCTTTTGGTTTGTATCATCTACTACAAGTTTTTGCTTTCAGTTCCTAAATTCACAACAACTCTCAACCTTAAAAGGTGGCATTTGAAATGTTCTTACTCTGAGTCAAAATGCTGCTGTTTTTTTTTAATGGTACCATGCAGTCTGTCTGATGTTTCTTAGGTCACCTTTATATGCTTCAAAACTGGAATTGTATATTGAGTAGCTGTTGTAAGAAAGGAAGAATTGTTTTGTATTGGTTTTCATTTTACACAAACAAAAGCCGTTCTTCTGCACAATCTGTACATGTTCTGACACTTTCTTCCTTTTAATGTGTCCTCTTGTGTGAGCTCAACACATTATTTCTATTCCCCTCCATGTTGTCACATGACTTGATCCAACAATATATTGGATTGTAACATGGTGGAAGTTGCTATTTTTGTATATAGATGTGTTTTTAATGAAAGAGTATCAATTAATTCTCTGGTTTGTTCTTTCGAGAAGAATGTGAATCAACAGGCGACACACGTACTAGATGGTGACAGTTTGCACCAGTTTTATTAGTTTCCTTTGGAAAACATCACACCTGAATGTCCACTTGTAAAGGGCTAGGAATGTAAATGGAACCGGGTGTGTGACAGTAAAAGCTGAAGTGACGAAAAAGGAGTAGGCCTACAGATGGCAAGACATTCTGACACCAACATCAAGCACAAAAAGTACATGGATTTTTAAAACCATGGTCATGTTTAACATATGTAGTCCTTTATTCTACACTTGCTCTGTTTTGTTTAAAAAATAATATCACATTGTACTTCGATTGATCAGGCACAGATACAGTAATATGTTGCCTACACTAAAGATAGCCTGTAAATGGGGATCTTTGTCACTCATTTCTATGTCTTCCTAATGGTGATCATCTCCGTTGACTTTGGACATTTAGGGGGCGTGGGCCTGGCCTCTGCGTCTCATCGAACCCTTTAGGCGATGATGAGAGTCTGAATCGCCATTTCTCTCGTCGTCCTCCTCCACTTCCTTTTCACTGCCAATTTGAAAAACTGATAGAAATCATAAGATCATTAACTAACAATATTTTAATGATGAACATGTTTCAACACGTTTCCTGTCCTGCAAGTGTAATACAGTATCAAACTGACTTAAGTGAATCCCCACGATGCATTGTACTTCTTACCGGTTGACACTACAAGATCTCCTTGCACTGTTGGGTGGTGTCTTTGACCTCTTATTGGACTTTTCCTCCTTCCTGGCCCTGTATGCACAAAAGTCAACATCATGACATTGTGTGATTACATTTCGTACACTAGTCCATGAATGTCATGCCAAATTATGGAACTGTTTTGGCCAAGCGAGTGGTTAGCATGTCTGCTTCAATGTTCTAACTTATAAGGCAAAATAACTTATTTGTTGGTCCCTTGATGTTTACAACAAGAAAGATATCAATCACAGGCAGACCATTTGACGGTTTTACAATACTTCGTCCTTTAGTGTTTAACTTTATAACACAGGAGAATCGATTTTATCGGGTTTTGGTAGAGGGGTGTCTTTATCTTTGTCTTACGTTGTATTGTCTGGAAAATTTAATATATTTTTAAATCCGGCAAAAACAAACAAACTGATTTTCCATCCATCCATTTTCCGAATCGCTTATTCTTTAAAAGGGCTAAATCGCCAGTTGTGGGCCGACCTAGATCTGCTGCTGCTGCGGCGGCTTCTGTCTCGGGAGTGGAACCTGAGACCTCCTCCTTCGTGGGCTCCTCCTGTTCCACGAATGGGACTTCCTCTGAGACGGTCAAACGCTTTTGAGGTCGGAACTGACACAATCCGAGTGACACAATTCCTACTTTCCGCAAATTAGCATTAGCATTTTTTCTTCGGTGAAAAAACGCTCTCCGGTCATAGAAACGCATGACAATTTGGATTGTCTAATTTGATTTGTGATGATTATTTTGATTTGAAAAATGTGATTAAAGCTTGACTACTATAACAATATGGTTTGTATGCTAGTTAATTTTAAAAACAAAATGCACGAGTATGTTGTTGAATTTAAAATAGTAAATAACAATGTGATTACATTGTAATATTATTCATTTCGAAAATGATAAATTTCACATAAGATAATGTATGGTTCCTGAACGTTTGTGTGTCATTCTGATCTCACCCACGAGGGGGGGACAATGCATCGTTTTAGGCAGAGGCTCCCTCTACATTCTCCAACCTAGTCATTACACATAAATGTACCCCAAATGAACTAAAAGGTCAGAAAGTAGCTTTGAAAACTACCAGAGACGCCCTACAGTCAAAGTCCTTTCAGTTAGTTTTCGATTTCTATTTTTATTTTGGAACGTATAGGATTAAATAGGCGGTTGTGAAATAGGATTATCTAGACACACACTCCAGTACAGAAGGTGGCGGTAATGCACCTAAAGTTGCTTGCCAACCGCCTGAAGAAAGTTTTAGAACAAGAAGACGACGATGACGCTTGGAAGACAAGAAGCTTGTCACTGCTTGAAATGTCGCAGCCCTTTTGAGACGACACGTTTTTTGGGGGGGATTTTTATTTTATTTTTAGTGGCAACAAGGTATGCGCATTCACATCACAATTCTCATTAGTTGCATGTGTTACACTTGAGTTAAGTTATTCGTTATCTTTTAAAATTTGGCCAGATCACCATCTGATTTGTTTTTTCAATTTTCCGGGTAAATAATCGTTTTGGTTTACTTCTAGGTCACTCAATGTTGATGATGTCACACTAGCTACATTTAACGGAATACCAATATTTTTAGTGTGAATTCTGACAAACAAGTAGTTGTCAAGATGAAAATGCAGAGAGCATCAAATATTGTACAAACAAACATCCAACTCAATTTCAGCTTCCCATCAACACTCGAAATGGCTAAGAGAAAAACATTGGACTATTCTGAAGGTCTTCTGTGAGTCCAAATCTAAATTCCATTCAACAAGGAGCTGAAACTCAGACAACTGGAGCAGTTTGCTCATGTGGAGTGGGCCAAAATACCTGTTGACAAGGGCAAAGGTCTCATTGACAATATGAGTACAGTGACTGCAATTTGCAACAAATGGTTGTGCAGTAAAATATGATGTAATGGGTAGGTACCATAATTTTTGTCCAGGCCTGTGCCACTAGTTAGTTTTTTTTGTAAAAGTAATGGCTCATTTTGATTGTTTAAAAGGGATTTCAGTGACCAATACTGTTATCTAGTAAGACAAGTAAAAGGATCCAGGAAAGGGACCTGTGTGAAGCTGGTCCTCTGTAGGCCTATTTATTACTTGTGAGGTTTGGAATATGAGGTATGAATATGAACTCTAACTGTTGATTAAAGTATAGTTGAGTTAGAAGTGTTTTTTTTTAAAGTAGCATGGAATAAGTTTACTCTTATGTTTTTTCTAAGCAACAATTTGTATACATTGAAACGTCTCGTGTAAATGGCATGACAGTGTGTAAATTCCATTGAATTGTGTTTGTTTTGAGCGATGAACTAAAGTGTGCGACTGTGCGTGTTTGTTTTTCAGGAACTGAATCGAAATGCCCCTCAAATTCGGTGACAGTTTTGCCTCCATTTTTCTGACATGACTGCACAGACATGCGCATCCTCAGGCTAGCATACATAATCATGGCCAATGTCAGTAGATTCAGATCCCTTCAGTTTTTGCTGCTCCTGGCATCTCTCCTGGCTGTGGTGACATTCTACTACTTTGGCTCCAAGAATCATGACTTCTCCAGCACCACCAAGTGGATCAAGCTCTCTCAGGCAAGGCGCAACACAAAAACAAATGACGCAGACCTGACCATGGATACCAGGTTCTCCCAGCGTGACAGATCCGAGGAGAAGGAAACGGGAGAGAGCGATGCTCTTCGATCCGAAAAGAGTGGCGACGAGACTTTGGACCAACGCTACAATGCTCTCATGTTGTTCACGAAAGTGGACAAAAGCCGCAGGCTTCAGGACAAATTTAGGGTGGCCATGTCGTCTATGGTCAAATATGCACACTTCTTGGAAGGAGAGATTTTGGTGCTTCATTTTGTGACTGATCCGGCCAGTAAAGTCGTGGGAGAGAAGATGCTTCAGGAATTGCTCACAAATGCACAATTCAAGTATGAGGTAAGAATTCAAATATCTGCATTCGTTGCTTCTTGTGTGGTTCCGCATGACCAAATAAACATATGATTGTGTTAGATTGCGTTCAAAATACGGTGGCGCCATACACATTAAATTTGTTGCATGACCACACTTGTAACTGGAATCACTCATTTCCCCATTGAAATAAATACAAATTACATCAATCTATTCCAGATATTTGTACAAACATTTGTGTAATGTTTTTAATGTTTTGTACTGTAAAAAAAAAAAAAAAACTACTAACATAGTTAAATAGAATGCTGAAGAACTAAATCATCTATGGACTGTTAACTCATTCACTGCCATTGACGGCTATAGACGTCAAAAATTTATTTGAACTACTGTATTTCTATTAGTTTAACATTTTTCCCACTTTTGTTAACATGAGTATGAATACCTAGAATTTTTTTATTGTATTAGAACAGATATTAAATTTGTGATTAATCGTGAGTTAACTAGTGCAGTCATGCGTTTAATTACGATTAAAAATTTTAATCGCCTGACGCCCCTAATTTTTAAATAATATTTTCTTAAAAAAAAGATTATTTAAATAAAAAAAAATCTAAGAAAACATTATCAAAAATTAGAGGCATTAGGTGATTAAAATTTGTAATTGTAAATAATCGCATGTCTTCACTCGTTAACTCACAATTAATCACAAATTTTATATCTGTTCTAAATGTCCCAAAAAAATAATTATAGGCTTTCATACTCTTGTTAACAAAAATGGGGAAAAAAATGTTAAACTAATAGAAATAGTTCAAATAAATTTTTGACGTCTATTGCTGTCAATGGCAGTGAATGAGTTAAAAAAAAAAAGAAGGTAATTCACATAAGAATCTTTGTTGAAAAAATCTCCAAGATGCGCTAAATTATTTGCATACACCAAAAATGTATGTTAAAACAAATGAAGCAACAAAGTAAAAATTGTCCATAACTTATGCTGTTATGTTGGAAGAATTTATGAGTTTAGGCCACGCTGGTGACTGTTCCACCAGCAATTAGTGGCAGATAGTAGACTGAACGGTGTGTTCTTTCGTCAAATTACTGCCTTTGTTCAGAACTTGTAGGATGATAGTGTTTGTTTATAAAAGTATTGATTTGCCCGATTAAAAGCCACATAATATTAAGTAAAATGTTACTTTCAGGCACTATATGTGCAGCACATTAATATGGCTATAAGATCCAGTTTGTACTTTTGAACTTAGCACATTAAGTCAAGTTCACATATTCAAATTTGACCTTTTAGTTTAAACAATCCACCTCAAAGAGTTACTCACCTTTGAACATGTGAGTATACGTTAACAATTGAAAATATATTGATGTGTGAAAATTAAGGGCGTGAATTGCCTCGTACTTGACGATTCGATCCGTATCACGATTCATAGGTCACGATTTGATTAGATACCGATTAATCATGATACAAATCTATAAGTCACATGACCTCACCCATAGCTACGTGTGTGAGCTCCCAATTTTCAGATTTTACTTCAAGCTCTTAGGAGCTGATGACAGTCATTGCTCTTAAATGTCACACAAGGGGGCAGTGTTGGCTAGATAAAGTCCTACTTTTGCAGGGAGGTGGTGTTGCTGTTGTCTTGTCAGCAAGGACACTCCCCTCCACATACAGCGTTATGCCCGGTTTTCTTTTTTGGGGTCTACATGCCTCTTAACCAGGGTAGGCAGTGCTGTCTATAATGTCTTGTTTTTCTTGCTATAAGGTTGTAGCATAGTGTGAAATTAATTGAAGCTTCATTAAAAGCTTTGAAACAAATAGTGGTATTGACGCCAGACCGTGACTGTTTTCTGTTTTGGTATTGCATTCAGTAAAACTCAGAAATAAGATTTGTTTGTAGTTTTTACTCTGAAAGCAGTTGCACTGACTGTGTAACTGTCCACACAGGTGGTGTTCCACGATGTGGAAGCCCTTTCTTACAAGCTGCTCCCTCTCGTGGAAGCCTTGCGGAAGCACTTCAGCGCTGGCTCCGGGTCTTATTACAGCGATGTCATCTTCTACCTGTCCGTAGCCATGCACCACATCTTGCCAAAAAGTAAGTGGAATACTCAAGTTGCTTTTTTGTAAGCAACAATATTAGGGATGTCCCAATCCAATCACGTGATTAGAAAGACATGCTTATCAGCGTATTGGTATTTTTTTATTTACTGTATATTTTTTTACAGAGCAGCTTCATGCTTTAAAATATCGATTTGTAGTTTTAACTTTATTATGCCGCTCCATGCACGCCCACACAGCGTAACTCTTCGGGTCCATGTAATGTAGAGGAGGAGACGAGAGGAACAAAAATTCATGTCCACACCAATTATTGGATTTCAGAACACTTAGTTTTTGTTTACACTTAAAATCAAATAGCCGAGTGCGCTACATGGTCTACTTAGTTCTACTGAAGCCCAAGTAAAGAACACACTTAACCTGGCGTCACAGGTGAGTTGATTGTTGTTTGTTACAGAACGCTCACTGTATGGCAAGCAAGAGCGAAATCTGATTAGTAAAATAAATAAATAAACCTATTATATTGTTGTGAATTATTCTATTATTTTTTTGGAACAAATGTTTGAATTTAGCTTCTGCCATATGAAAGGCCTTGCGGCTCTTGAATCTCACCACTGTTGGGCAACATTTGCATTACTAACGTGACTGTTAATGTTACTTTTGTGGGCAAGTTTTGCTGTCGAATAAAACTACTATAATATGTACCTTTTGAAGAAAAATATTATAATAAAGACTGTCAGTGATATTGATTAACATCAGAAATGCATATTTTTGTTATCTGAGATTACATTACATCTGAGTATTTAAATTATGCCATATAGATGACCAAGTGGAGGTGGCAAATCCAAGTCCAGAAAATAAAAAAACTACCACAGTTTTGCTTTAGCCCCATGTGCTAGCTAGCTAGCTCCCTAGCTAGCTCCCATGGTGTTCGTTTACCTTTTAGGGAGATAGCTAGCTAGCATCAGGGGCTAAAGCCAAACTGTGGCAGGGTTTTTACTTTCTGGACCTGGATTTGCCACCTCTGTGTATATCATTGCAAGTGTACTGCATTGATTTAATCTGACTCGCATGTTTTAAACCAAGAATACATAGCGGAAATCAGACGTCATATTTTCATTCAAGATGCTACTTGTTAAGGATTGATTAATGAAATGCATGTCTTGAATATTATTATTATATTTAATATTTTGTGTTGGTTTAAGTTGGCTAGTCACTCCTCCATGCAAGGTTTACGGTTTAGGAAAGAAGGATTTGTTCTTTTGCCTATGTTGTTCGACCGTGCGTTGGTGTTGGTTGATTGCTGTGATTTACCGGTGCCTTTTGGAAATAAATGTCAATGAATCACTGGATGGAAACAGGACATCCACATAATCTTCTCAATAGCCCTTTGACTTATCAAAATGTTTTTGCACTTCATGTTCATGCAAAGAAGCACATAGACCCTCTTTCAAAAGCAAAAAAAACAAAACACTTTTATTACTTGGACACATTCCTCAAATCAGAAACTGAAGTACAAGTTTTTTCAACTAATCATGAAAGTTGGGTTATGATAGCTTGCATCGTAAAAAAAAAAGGTGTTTACTTGAAACGGTGTACATTTGGGATAGCCTATTAGCATTTCATTGAAATGTGAAATCTAAGGATCGCTATATATGGGTCAAATTTATTACTGCTGTCTGACGTCTGTCAATTCTGTTTGTGTAAGTTGTAGTTGATGCGTCACATAGCGCTCATAAAATAGATATTGATCATGAGTTATTGGCCATTTGTCGTCACAGTAGACATAAAACACATGGAATGAAGTGACACTCAAAGGGAAATTGATGTCCACACAGAGACGAGTGCTTTGTTGGACCCTTGTAGATGACGCCCAGAATGCCAGACAAAATACCGTGTACGTCATCATGCGTTAGTCAGACTTTGTTTCCAGTTGAAAACAAAATGTTTGTTCAGCAGGGAGACCTTATTGTTGTGACTCAGTCAGAAACGGAGACAAATCACAGACTGATCAAGCTCAAAAACATCCTAAAAAATATCAGGTGAAGAGGTGTCTAAAAGCTATTTTTAGCTTCCATGAGTTTAATTTACACGGTGGAAATGAGTCACGATTCCTAACTCGGTTCCAAGGAAACCGTTTTAGTTCTCCATGCATTCCCTGTGGAGATATCTGCATGCGAGGACTTGTTGCAGTATGGTTCTTTATTTTCCATTTTATTATAATTTGCTCTTATGGGACAACCTTCCATGGACATCACTCACGTTGCAGGACAAATTGTTCTTAAACATCTTGTCACAAAGCATTCTTAAAAGTGTTCGACCAATCAACATGTTTTGGGCCCAAGTGTGCTGCAAGTCATGTGAGTTAGTCCCCACCAACATTCAATTAGTGGTCACACTGTGATGCTCATGAAAACAACATAATTAGATTATATTCGAATAGGTTGCTAGTAAAAGAAATGATTGTAATTAAATATAAAGCGTGATTAAGTTATCGTAACAGCAGGTTGTTGATCATTTTGCAATGAAGTGGCTGTAGAATTTTAGAAACCAAAAAAACATCCTTAATGCATTTTAAACCCCTCTAAAATCCTCCGGAATTAATAAATTAACTTTAAAGCTGCTCTATGCACTAGATAGAATTTTGAATCACTACTGCCGCGTGTGGCCGTAAAATGAAACTGCTCGCCCTCGTACGAGCACAACTTTATTATGAAGACTCAGCATAGCGCAGGGGTGGCCGAGTTCAGTCCTCGAGAGCCACTATTCAGCCTGTTTTCCATGTTTCCCTCCTTCATCGCAGCTGAATCTAATGATCAGCTCATCACCAAACTTTGTAGAAGCCTGATAACGATCCTGATCATGAATCAGGTGTGTTAGTGGAGAGAAACATGGAAAACAGGCTTGATAGTGGCTCTCGAGGACCGAACTCGGCCACCCCTGCTCTATGCTGATTCTTCATAGTAAAGTTGTGCTCGTACGAGGGCGAGCAGTTTCATTTTACGGCCACACGCGGCAGTAGTGATTCAAAATTCTATTTAGTGCATAGAGCAGCTTTAAAGTATCACTAAGGAACAATTCAACCTTAATAAAATATTTTCATAACTCTTCTGATGAAACATCGACTTAAAACTAGTACTTTGAGGAGCATGGTAGGAACACTGCCAGACAAAAAACTACCGCTGACTGCTATATGGCAAATGTCACTTCCCCCTTTACCCATTCGTTACAAAGACGGCAGTCAATTTGAATGTTGAACGACGCAATGCGCTTGTCCTCATGGGAAATGTGGTCTTCTTTCAGGCACAACATTACCTCTTTTGTTCATAATCAACATAAACTAAAAGTTCCTTAGTGTTGCTTTAAGTAGATGACCCATTCCAATACCAAACATGAAACTTAGTATGTTGACAGTTACAAAAAAAAAATGGAAGAAAACTAATAAAACAATGCATATTGTAATGTTATGCAATGAAGACAAAAAATAACGTTAGAAAAATCATTTTAAAGGTAATATTTGTGGCCTGTTAACGTATCCTTGATGTGTCATAAATCTAAATTGTAGTACTCAACTCAGCTTTTTTATATAGCACTTTCACTACAGCTGCAACTGTAACAAAGCACTTTACATGAGGATATAATAAGTAAGAAAATGATTGCATGTGATGTTGGGTTTGTGGAAAATTGTGTCTATTTACTATTGGCTAAAACAGAAAACAATGACCCTCAGTAAATAGGCTTTAAGTGCTCACATAAGGGGGGGCATTAGGGCCTAATTAGATTGACCCACATTCTTCCTAGAAAAAAAAGTGTGCTTAGATAACAGTGTGCCTTTTGTTTTGTAGCCAATTTAGGTGTTGCCACATAGTGCTATCTCCTCTGACCAGAGCCTTTAGCGCGCCTATGCGCTACTTTAATGACATTATTCGTCCAGTAAACAATCAACGTTCACACAAAGACTTTAGTCCTTAGTCTTTATTTTGTTTTGTTTTGTAGGAGTCTCAAATATTGCATTTTTCTTTAAAACAAAACATACAATTTATAGCGTTATCAGAGAGATATAGGGAAATGATTGATATCTGTTTAGTTGAAGAAAAATGACTCAAAAGAAAATGCAGATGTAGCATAATTTTTTTTAAAGTATTTGTTTGCTTGTTAATTACAAATATTCAGTCAACGCAAAAACAAAACAAAAAAATGCCATTCATTCTACAAAGCAGCAGTGGCAGCATAAAACAAGCGGATGATGCAACTAAGTGGAATGCCAGGCTAGCTAGTGGTTATTTTCACGTCCATGTAAACGTGGTATGTTCCATTTTTACTTTAGACACATACCGTATGACTTTTGCCGTAGTAGTCATGTTGTGTTAGTACAAGCCAACAAAGCTAATCACAACTCTGCTTCCCTCTCTGTTGAAATAGTACACAATGGGATTGTGATGTGCAGCTAGCTTCCTTGTTTGGATAGCACAAAAAGCAGTGTAGCATGCCCTTTTGTTTTTCAGTTATTTGCCTTCCATGTTCGAGGTGTCAGAAAAGTTCTAAAGAGATATTTGAAATCCAAAGTACAAATTTTCCCCTTTGAAGAGATGCCAGATACGAGTTTAACTTGTTCTGTGACCACGTTTGCAAATTAAAACACATCTCAAATCTTCTTTTACCATTGAAATGAATGGAAATGCCATCAATCTGTTTCAGGCTCCGCCCAAAAATTGAACAAAATGATGTAATTTGTTATTACTGAGGAACGTGTCACTCTATGTTGTACTTGTACTGGCACAAACCATTGCAAAGCTTACCGCTTGTACAATTTTTGCAGTGCTTTCGTAGCTCAGTGCCTCGACCCGAATATTCCCAAGGTTAAGGTGAAGATATCTGGTCTGCAGCTCCTTGGCTTGTCACGGAGGTCACTCAAAGCAGACTCTTATTTTTCACCTTTAATCCTCGTCAGCACTTTTTCACTGTGCAATATATCGCCTATCCTATAGCAGCTCATTTTCCAACCTTTTAAAATGTTTAGTGGCATTCCTCTACCAAAGCAAGATTTTTCAATCACAACTCTCTGCTTTTGAGGACAATCTTAACCAAAACTGAAACAAAAAAAGACATGAATAAACCTCAAACGCGTATTTAAGAATGGTGATTCTGATATCATTTCAAAAACGTGATTTCAAACTGTCTTTTTGTGAGCTGTGATGCTACACGCACAATGTCAGACCTACTTTTGGTCGTTTTTACACAAACTGGACAATGGAATTTTACTTATCTAAACATGCCCTAATTGTCATTTTTTATCAGTACAATAATTATGGTCGGACCATGACACCATTATTATTTCCCATTTCATTACCATGCCAACTCCAAAAACATAGGAAGTTGAAACAATGACCAGATGAAACTTGAATATCCTGGATACACTTGTATTCACAAACAAGTTTCATCATTTAGCATCTGTATGCTAGAAGCTGGTCAGTGTGCACTTATTTTGCCTATACCTGACTTTTTATTTATTTGCAAATTCTCAAGGCATTTCCTCTTTTTGGGTCATTGGTTTAAAAACATTTTAATGACTGTTTTATATAACAGCTTTAACTCCCCCACGTCGGCTCTTATTTCCTGAATGATTTGCTTGTGTTTACACAGCTGCTTCAAGGTCATACACATTGTGATTATTTTTTTCCTTCTTTCAGATTTGACACGCATTGTGCAGCTTGACATCGATCTGAAGTACCGGACCAACATCAAGCATCTCTTCCAGGAATTTGACCACTTCCCACCAGGAGCAATAATCGGCATCGTCAGGGAAATGCAGCCAGTGTACAGGTATCATGCCGCACAGCTAACCACCTTCTAGAGATGACTCTGTCTGGGAAACATACTTCATATTATGCAGCAATTGCTTTTTTTTTTTTTATAAAATTGATTGGGCGCATAGTTTAGTTACAGATCGGACAGAGTACTAAAATCTGACTGTGTTATGTTGTTTGCGTGTTAAAACTATGAACACTTTTATGAGAGTTTCCGTAGTTAGTAATTTTGGTATGATGATGTGGCTATTGCTGATTCCAGGCGAGAATCGGGCGGGGTACACAATAGACTGGTACAGACAAAGATCTATTCACACTCACATACACAAAAAAATCTCGATATTTTTTCAAAAAAGTTGGATAATATTTTACGATATTCTACAACAACAAAAATCTTGTAAATCTGCACTCGCGTCACAGAATAATTATAGACAGCATTTTTGAACATCAGCGCTTGTTTATATTTTAATATAATATAATAATAATATATTTTAACACATCTTCTGCAATTCCATAATAACAGATCTGGTAAATTGACTCCTTTTTATATAACACTTTTAACCACACAATATTGTTCCCAAAGCGCTTAACAATGCCTCACATTCACCTATTCACATCATCACATTTTGATCTACAGCAAGTACTGGTGCACCACTGTCAAATGCTACAGAAATCACAACAACAAAAACTGTTTACTACAGCAGTCAGATGGGGGGGGGGTGGGGTATATATTTTTTATATGCGGTCATTTGTTGGTGATGGTAGAAATATACTGTAAGAGAGAGCCAGCATCCTGCATAAATTGTAGTGACAACAAATGCAGCCACAATCTTTTGACAGGCAATTTCTGAAGTTGTCCTGCACATAATTAACACAATATACTAGTTTTGTCACAATACCAAAATTTTGACTTCGATACTATACCTGCATAAAATACCTCGATACCAGTACTGAAACGACATCAGCAAAAGCAGCAAAATTTAAATTGACAAAAAAACTATTATTTTTATTTATTATTAATTGAAAATATTGGTTATGTATACATGTTAATTTATGTACATACTGTATATATTTATGTTTATACTGTATGTGCTTTCACATTGCATGCCATATTTTTGAAGTATTGTATTTGACTGCAAAATATTTTCTCTTTTTTTGTATAACTGAGTGAATGGTAGGCGTTAAAAACATTTTAAATTAATGAACGAGAGGTTTGGGGATCAAGGGTGGACATTCGGACATAGCCCTTGAGTCTATGAATACATTTCTACGCTTAACCACGATCATTTTTTTTTGTAGTAGTGTTTAAAGATAAGTATCTGCAATATCTAATCTATTACTTAATTGTCCTCCCACGTAAATGCACAACTGCCATGAAGTTCAATTTATATTTGATCAGCTACTGTTAAGTTAAATTGTCAACCTAACCTAGCTATCTTAGCTTCACAGTTCACACAACTAGCTCACTTACGTCTGGCAGATGAAGGTAAATATTGTACAATCTTGTCTCTTATTCATGAGTTACCTTGAATGTTATTTTCTTTTTCCCGGTTTCACCCAGAAGATAATCCAAATCCTTGAATCGATTTTTCTTCGGAGCATCCTCCATCACATTTGCTAAATGAGGCAGCCTCAGACCTCGGCTACACAATACACAGTATATTATTTTTTTTTAAATGTAAAGTGACTTTTTTTGGTAATCATCAAGTTCATTGCATGCCAAGTCAAAGTTTCCCAAGTTTTTTTTTTTTTCATAAAAATCATCAACTTGAGTCCAAGTCATATACATAACTCAAGTCTCCCATCTCTGCTGGGAAGCATGGAATGACGATGTGAAGTGAGGTCAGTTGTAAAGTTAGTATTTTAGCTCCTTACTGGAACACTTAGCTTGGTCGTTTCCTCCAGGTATTGATCATCATTGTTAAAGAAACAATGGACTAGTTAACTTTGTTCTCAAGATTTTTAAAGGATAGCAATAAAATGTGTGCAGACGTGTCGCAGCTATAAACGGTGACGTAGGAGACCACTGAGTCATCTGCCATCCTATTGTGACTAGACCCCGTAAATTTAACAGAGAAAAACAGCTCTCTCATGAAGAGCAAATACTGGGTCAGGATCTTTGTGGCCCTCGTTTGATAACCGAGTCTAGTTTCTGAAGGAAATTAAAGTGTCCGCAACAGTACGTGGTCTAACGTCACTGAGGATATTACTTCTGTCTGCCTTTTACCCACGTAAGCAATGTCATACACAATGCATTGCATAACCACACTTTATAAAGGACTTTGTAGACAAAAAATATGTGGGTGATTAATTAATCATTTCTTAATTAAAGGCTGCACCCGGAAGGAGTGGTTAGCACATAAGCCTCATAGATCTGAGGTTGGTGGGGGTTCAAGTATCATCAGCAAGAATAAATCAAAGAAATAGAAGTCCCAAAATCTCTATGGACCAATTCATTACATCAGGCAATTCAAATTAGCAGAATGAGCACAGCAATGTATGTGGCAACTGTACATGAATAATAAATACGGTGTACGCAGATGTGAATTCAAACTGTACTTGAATAAATATTACATACAAACCCAATTCCAAAGAAGCTGGGACACTATACAAATTGTGAATAAAAACTCCAAAGTTTAAACTGAGAAAATGTATAATTTTAAACAGGGATGTGATTTTTCCGCTAATTTGCGGAATTCCGCTTTTTTTATCTCTCCCCCCCCCCAAAAAAAAAATCCGATTTTTTTTTTTTTGTATTTCATTGTGTATGCACATGACTCCGACAGATAACATCTTCTGCTATAACAAAGACATTTGTGGTATGCTCTAATATGAGTTACTTTTCATTTGGTCATGATACAATTATTTGTTCATGAAATTTGAACTCTTCAACATTATTTATGTGTTAACTTAGTAATCACATTAGTTAGATATGATGATATTCTCAGTGATAGTTTTTAAAAGCAAAGGCAGTCCAATGTTTTTGAATGTGACTGATTTTGAGTTGACTAAAACTGCCATTTTATATGGGATAGTTCAATATACATTGAAAATGTATGCTGTTGTTTTGTCTATTTCTTTGTCATGTGAGTGCATTGAAAGTACTTAAAAACACGGAAAACCCATGAGCGAGTGCCAGCGGCCCCCAGACCCCCGGCTAAATTTTCAGATAATTTCACTTTGGTCAAATCACATCCCTGTTTAAAGGAAAACTATGTTGATTTCAAATTCCATGGTGTCAACAAATCTCCAAAAAGTTTCTTCTTCTTACAACAGTCTGCAAACGTCTGGGGATCGAGGAGACACATTTCTCAAGTTTAGAAATAGGAATGCTATATCATCACAGATGCAGGCTTATAAACTGAGTGCTGATAACAACTTGGGTTGTCCTTGCCCTCTTTAGTCAGTATGATATTGCGTCCCTGTTTTCCACAAAGAACTTCAAATCGTGATTTGTCTGACCACAAAACAGGTTTCCACTTTGCCACACTCCCTTTTAAATAACCCCTGGCCCAGAGAAACGCCTGCGCTTCTTGGTCTGCTTGAGAAATGGCTTCTTCTTTGTACTGTCGAGTTTCATCTGGCAACGGCGGCTGGCACGGTGGATTCTGTTCACCCACAATGTTTTCTGGAAGTATGGCTGAGCCCTTTCTGTGATTTCCCTTACAGTAAGCATTCCTGCCATTTAAGGGCCCGAAGATCATGGGCATCCAGTGTGATTTTTCGGCCTTGATCCTTACACATAGCGATTGTTGCAGATCTTTGGATGATGTTATGCACTGTGGATGACGATTACTTCAACCTTTTTGCAATTTTTCGCTGAAAAACACCTTTCTGATATTTCTCCACTATCTTTCTGCGCAACATTGGAGGAATTGGTGATTCTCTACCCATCTTCGCTTCTGAGAGACACTGCCACTCCGAGAAGCTCTTTTTATACTCCAATCAAGTTACCAATGGACCTCATTAGTGGTAACCGGTCTTCCAGCTGTTTTGTGGTTAATGTAGTTGATTCTTCCAGCCGCTTATTGCTACCTGTCCCAGCTTTTTGGAGATTTGTTGGCACCATGAAATTTACAATCAACATATTTTTCCCTTAAAATGATACATTTTCCCAGTTTAAACTTTTGACCAGTCATCTATGTTCTATTCTGAACCAAATATTGACATTTGGCACTTCCACATAATTGCATTCAGTTTTTATTCACAATTTGTATAGTGTCCCAACTTTTTGGGAATTGGGTTTGTATATATTATGTGTTTATGGAAGTCAACATTAACAAATCTAAGATCACTGGCATTCAATGTTATGTCATGAAACTTGTTTCAGGCATCACATTCAAATTGAGAACATGTTTGCCAAAAAAAACAAAACAAATAAGTTTCATCAATTTAATAAATTGTATTGAATCGAATGTAGGTTGAAAAGGATTTAAAATCCGGCCAACAAGAGCATTGAGTATGTACTGGCAAGCCATAGTGTGCATCCTCTCCTCGGGAGAACTTTCCTGTTTTGAACAGTGAGCTTGCACCCCTATTGGGTGCTAATGGACAGAGTATTATTCAGGACAATGCTTCCTCTAGCTATTCAGACCACATCCTGCCACTGCGTGTGTGCGTGCCCGTGTGTATGTGTGTGTGTGTGTGTGTGTGGTGTTGAGTGTGGGGGCCGAGGGGGAGCTTTATCTCTTTACAGAATGAATTTGGTATGTTCTAAAATCCAACAAGATGAGACCTATTTGTGTAACTGTCCTGGATGCATGAAGAACTTTAGCAGGTTTCGTGCCGGTAATGGAGATTGAGGTGGGGAAAGAGAGAGAGGGAGATGCTGCTCGACGGGGTTGTGGCAGCAAGGGGAACTACAATACCATAATGTATGATCTGGCGCGCACTTAAAAATATGAACTAGCGATAAGGCTTTTGTTCACGTCTGCGAATGTTCGTAAGTCGGGCGTTCGTAACTAGAGGATTACCTGTGTAAATTAGACAGATTGAAATAAAACGATTAATGTAAACCAAAAAGTGACTCTTTGTTGGAAGAAAACAGAATGCAAATCTCAACAAAACACTTATCGTAAAATCTATAATATGCATCCTTGTATATACTAAAAATAAAATAAAATAAATCATCCATAAAAAGCGTGTATTATACGGTCCCCTGATTTGCTGCCATCTTTTGTTATACTGACCTATTTATTTATTTATTTTCGAGTGCCAAGGACATTTTAATGATTTGAGTAATTCTGTGCTGCCGAGTCCGAAAATGCCATCCTTTTCTTTGAATTGGCTCTAGTTTTAAAGAGATTGATATTTTTGGACAATTAATTGATAATTTATTTGGGGATATCAAAAAGGCTTATTGTCTATTCTCTAATAAAAGTGAAGCAAGCTTGTTTAACTGCTAATATTGCCTAATTTTCTGATAAATCTGTCTACTTTACATTATCTGTCCACTTGGATGTTTAAAAACTGTATTAAATCAAAATTACTAAATATATATATGCTATTGTATATGCAGCAAGAAATTATATTGAATAGAATTTTTTGTAATTCTGTAGAGATTATGTTCGTACGTCTGGCAAAAGTTTGCAAGACACCACAACCGGAGTGGAAAAAAACAAAAAACGAGTCAAGTCACGCTCACGCTGTGACACGCTGCCGGGAACAACTCTAAAATAAAAGCGACCAAAGCATGAATGTCAATCTATTACTGCATTTGGAAAGATTTGTATTTTGAAGTTGGCCTCACCAATGGCTGTGTCATGGCTAGCATGAACAATTGTTGCTGCTTTTAGCTTTTAGCTAGTTTTGCTGACGGTCCCTACACAGAACAATTTCTGGAAACGAGGTACTTAATTACATACTTTATGTAATTACGCATTTTAACAACATCTAGGTACCGTTTGTAAAATGTCATATATATCTTGTTCACCGGATTTTATGGTATTTTGGTGAGTATCAAATCATCTGTTCTGTTTGTGGACCAACAGAGCTGCATTCCATCCCAGTCACTCAAAGGCTATAAATTGTTGTGTGGTATAATATCAATTTAAAAAGAAAAAATCCACAGTAGAGAAGAGCAGGGTAAGGTTCCCACCTTGAAAACAGTATCTATTTTCTTTCCAAATTTAAATAATTTGAATAGCAACATAGGGTGTACACAAATAGTATGCCTAAGTTAACACATTTGGAGGGTAATTAAATCACACAAAATAACTTTAATTTTAATAAAACAAAATGTAAAATCTTGTAAAAAGACTTAAGTTCTTATACCACGGCCTGGGTAAGATGCCCCCTTACCCCTCAAGTCATTTTGATCTTGGTATTTATGCACAATATTAAACTTTATTTTTAAAATTTGGCATTACTCTGAAACACAAATGTTTCGTTGTTTGTTTTATTCATGTTTTCCTTTTGGATACATTATTACAGGTTACATCGATCACATAATATCATTTGCAACATTGACATCCGAAAGAAGGGCTGACGGATAGAAGCCATGGCTTATTAGAAACCCGTCTCCATCGATTCTCACTATACGCATCAGTCATATACATTGATTATGATAATCATTGATTCATATCGATATCAAGCCCAGACTTAATTTTGCACACTCCTCGCTCAGTTCATCTTGAGTAATGTCTGTGTGTAAGTTGCAGCTAGTGCCAATCATTTGGAATTGGTAAATTGGTTCCCGGACGCCACCAACAGGCCCACCCAACCAGGCGAGCAGCCAAGGCGAGAGCATGCTCGGTCACCAGTAGCCAGTAGCGTTTTCGCTGACCTTGGATCAGCATTCACACGTTGTGGCTTTCAGAAGAGTAGATCGGCTTGCATTCTGCCCATTGCGTCCACAGCAATGTTTACAGCGACCACTGTTGCCAGCATCCGATGATGCTTAGATTTTGATACTCCTGAGCGCTCACCAAGACCAGCCCCACCCGGCGGACTAGCCGCATCCCGGAACCATGTTCACTAACCCCATTTTAGCTATTTACCTATTTGTTATCTTACATAACAAAAACAAATATTGTTTTTAACTATTGGATTATGACTAATTCCATTTGTAATTATTTGTTTAAAAGACATGTAATGTGTCTAAGAGGGATAAATGACAACATGGTTTCCAAGTGGATGGATGTAAGAAATTGCTGTTATTGTTTACTGACTGGGCCTGCTGTGAATGTGTAGCAGGGCACGTACACGCATCGTAAGACTACTCTGCAGGGACCCACACAGTGGACAAGCTACAGCTGCTAGATGTAGGTCATTAATAGCATCAATGCATGACTCAGACAAAATGCTTTTCCCACTCGATTTCATAGTGCGCACATTCTGAGCGAATCTTGGATAACAAGCATCAGGCTTCATCTTCCGACACAGTTTCACATGCTTCGTTCTGCAGCAAGAGTGGTTTGTTAACAGGATCATTGCGTCGACAAGGGGTCATTCCTTGTATTTGCTTTCATAAAAGAGCTGCTGAAAAGAACCGCATCCCCCCCCCCCCAAAAAAAAGTTCATGTAGCGTAGCTAATGCGTGTTATTCATCCAATTCAGATATTAACAAATCAGATTAAGTAATATTCTACATTTGTAGGTATGTTTTGATTCTCCTCGACCTGCTAGCTTCCTATTTTGTGCACCAAATACGGATAAGAGCAGAGTTGCTGCTCAATTTTGTGAATGTGGCCAAACAAACACAACACATTCATATAGTGAACAGCTCATCAGAAAATTGTGTTTTTATCGACTGTGTCAATGTAGCCAGTAAACTCTTTCTTTTTGATTGATGTTGCCACATACGCTACAGTCATTTCTGGACTATAATGCGCACCTGACTATAAGCCGTGCTAGCTAAATTTGGGGAATACTCGAGTTTGTTACACATATAAGCCGCACTCGACTGTAAGCCGCAGGTGTTTTAATGTTACCGCACCGGGTTTCCAGTATTTTCTTTTCCTGTATTCGGGCTCACTTGGTTTGTTTTGCTCTGCCTGCCGCTCTTGTGCTTCCTTTATAGTGCCCCCCTTGTGATCTGATGGATAAGCCGCACCTTTGTATTAGCCGCAGGGTTGAATACAAGTGAAAAAAGTATCGGCTTATAGTCCAGAAATTAGTCAGGACAGTCCTGGTTGGTGAATTTCACCAACCTCATTGTTTTGTCCCGCAGCATGCATTATGCAGGTCCTGTCCTGATGTCCCGTTTTTTGTACGTCAATCACTCAGTTGTCATAGTGATTCATATGATAAACCCATTAAACAGTAGTTTAATTGTCGAATTCCTTCATATTTACTTCCAAATTCTCATCTGCATCCGCATCTCATCTGTAACAGGACAGACTTACATAGCAGGCGGTGACCAGAACTAGAACTACTTTCTGCTTCGCTTCTAAGAATCATGGGAAATGTAGTCTTATATCACTGCGGTCGCCAGATGTCGATCAGACAATGCAAGATGAGTTTTCTCGCGGTATGTTTCAATGCGTGACCGGCACGAGGTAAACGACACAGCCAGCTTCCAATAGTTGTCGCGACCGAGCAAAATTGGTTGGACAATGACGAGTGCTGTTAAACAGTAAACCAAGATAGCATCTAGCATTAGCAATTGATGCTCATGTCGACCGTCTTTCACCCACCAAAACTCCTCCTTGAAGAAGATTGGACTAGCAATGAAATTTGGTGAAAATTTGTTGTATATTATAGAGCGTCCCACTTTTTAATTATAGAAATCTGGTCACCCTAACGTACACTTTTAACACTGATAATACACGCTAGATCGCTAACGCTAAAATGTAGCGTGTTGGTATTTCCTCACGTCGCAAAGACCTTCGACAGACCCTCTCAAAACATTTTCAGGCTGGCAAAGAAATGTTCCAAATGTGATAGCGACAAGAAAAGCTGTTTGCGAGCATAAAAATGGCGAACATCTTTGCAACGTTTTGCGGTCTTGAACGAATGGGATACCAACACTTGGTACATGAGTCTCTCAGTGAGATACGAGCTTTTGCTAACTATATTGGTACATTCAAATTTTGGTCCCTATCGCACAGCACTACTGTGCAGTTATTGGTTTCCATACCATTTGCACTTTGACTTCTGTTGGGGTAGTCTTTACAACTTTTGTCAATGGAAACGCAAAGATTGAAGACTGAGACAGCCGAAACTGTTGCATTACCAGCATACTAACATTTCGCTGATCTCTTTACACACAGACACACGTTCTCTCAGTACCGCAAGGAAAACCCTAAAACCAGAGTGGGTGACCCTCCGCCCCACGGTCTCACCGGCGTCAACTCTGGCGTGCTTTTACTGGACCTCGCTACAATGAAGGCCTCCACTCTCTACAACCAACTACTGGATCCAAGAAATGTGACCAAGCTAGCTGAGAAGTACAGGTTCAAGAGCCACCTCGGGGACCAGGACTTCTACGCTCTAATCAGCATGGAGCACCCAGAACTGTTTTACTTCCTGGACTGTGGTTGGAACCGACAACTGTGTACCTGGTGGAGGGACAACGGCTACAGAGAAGTCTTTCACTTGTATTATCGGTGTGATGGACCCATCTATATCTATCATGGGAACTGTAACAGCTCCATACCAGATGATTAATGATAGATACTGAAAATACAGTGTTGTTTAATATAATTTAAGATTTTCCCTGCTCACGATACACCAGTATATTTGTTGTAGCAGACTGCCCCCTTACTGGTCCATCGACCAGTGCTAAGACCTTTCCCTGCCAACTTGCACCACTGTCTCTATAGACTAAAGACAAAAACACCACTTCAAATCGTATGTTGTTGTACATTTTACTCATGTTCACTACTTTTCTCTTAGGGTTTTGCCTGTATTTTACTGACAAATATTACCTATCTTTTAACTCATTTGCTCCCAAAAACATATAAAAACGTTCAATATTAAATATTGCCATAGTCCCAAAAACGTATTTATAAATTTGTTTTGTTTTTTTAGATGCGAACTCTGACCTGAAGAGGTTGCTTAAAGCAATGGTTATTACAAAAAACGGCCAGCAGGTGGCATCAGAGTATAAGAGATCAACCAGGGCCATGTTGCAGCAACCTCTTTTCCCCAGTGTTTTAAACAAGTTTGTGAATAATGATTAAACTTGGCTATATTCTAATGCTAATTGCTGCAAAACAGAAACAGATGCCAATATACTTTGTTCCTGATGAAAGAAGAGATTCTAATCTTTCTTTTGGTAGGTTCCATGTTTTATAGCAATAGAACACAATATTCTGTGGGCCATGTAAAATCTGCCAAAATCCAGTAAAACAGCCTGGAACGAAGGGAATTGCTTCAGTGAAAATGGCTGGGAGTGAATGAGTTAAAATTCTTTAACTATGTTTTTCTAACTATGACCACAAAAAAAAAACTCTGGCCCACTTTTGAGCTCACTCTCAGTTTCAAATAAATGTCATCACTCGATATTCATCATGTGTTTGAGGTGGTGGCTAGTAGTAAAGGTTCTGCATTTCAAACATTCCAAATCAGTACGTTTCACAGGTCCCACAGGTTCTAGCTGAATGATGTAGCTAACCAACATGCTTCATGCTAATGAGTAGTATTGTATTGGTTTCATTGGACCGTAAAACAATTTTACACATGCCTATATATATATATATATATATATATATATATATTATTATTATTATTATTATTTTATTTTTTTTTGTTATTTAAAAAGACAAATGATTTAAAATACCCTAACATTTTATGAACCTAAAAGTACTTGGTATCGATATCGGCGATACCAAAATCTCAAGTATTGCACAGCTCTATTGTGTAGTCCAGTTGACTCTTTAAAATGAACTACATCTTTAATTTTGAGGATGATATAAGCTGCAAATTGCCGTTGCTATGTGTAAAACACGTCCAATTTTGTCATTGTTTACATTTGTATGTTTTTGGGATAAAAGTAAATGCAGACATCCCAGTAAAGTGAGAAAAAAAATGGACATCAGTGTTTGTCACTTAGCAGCGTACTCTTCTTGAAT
Source organism: Vanacampus margaritifer (assembly GCF_051991255.1). Taxonomy (NCBI): domain Eukaryota; kingdom Metazoa; phylum Chordata; class Actinopteri; order Syngnathiformes; family Syngnathidae; genus Vanacampus; species Vanacampus margaritifer. The sequence goes on along the minus strand of NC_135444.1, from coordinate 10,180,878 downwards.
ATTTCATCTCTCCTGAACAGATGAACTGTAATAAGGTTTGTTGGTTGAATGAGCCTTCAGCCTCAGGGTATTTCATTCAGTATGATTTCGAAGTTTGATGTATGTTGGTGTTCAGCTTTTCTGAAAATATCCATTGTGTTTCTGTCAGTACACACTACACAGTGTGATATATGTTTGTGCAGAGGATAGGTAAAAGAGACACTTCTTCATAGGGATGGTACCAAATAATGTGTGTTAGTGTGGACACTTTGTTTCTCATTATAAAAACCTGCCTTCTTTCTGTCACAAACAAGAGCTGACCTATTTCTGTCACTCGCCTAGACAAATAACAGCCAGGATCTTGGATCTTCACCCATAATATTTAGAATGATCTATAAACTTGACCTTCTAAAGGGACAATGACAGGAAATTGTATTTGTTCCCGGTTATATCTTGATTGTTTTCATTGTGGCAGTAGCAATTTTCCCTTTATGGCTTGCTGGCCTTCTAAATAACCAATTTTTTTTGGTGACTTTGTGTTTTGTGGAATGGCTGGATCATCAATGACACTTTATTCTTTAGGACTCCGTAGGGAGTCCCTTTGCAGCTAGTTTAGTGAAATTGTTGAGAAATCTTTTACTTTATTTTCATGCCCGTCGTTCCTTTTTAGCTCACATTATGTGAGCAGAGGAATGGTTCATGTCAGTCTCATGGAGCCAATCATAGACTGTTTTGTCTCACTTCTACGATGTCCCATTCCGTTTTTTTCTTTTGTTTTGTGTTTTAGTATGGTCAGTAAAGCCAATTATTTGGGCCATGTGTGAATCACACAGTTCATCATAGCAATTCATACGGTAAACCAATTAAAAAGGAATTAAACTAAAATTCCTTCCCATTTACTGTACAGTGTTCCCTCGCTATAACTCGGGTCACTTTTCCCGCCCTCGCTGTTACGCAAATTTTTGTGTGTGCAATTTTGCATGCATTTTTTTTTTTACAGTAATTTACCTATTTTATGAAATATACGAAGGTTTGAACATTGAGAATGCTTAAACAAGAGAGGAATGTAAGAAAATGTAAATGCCTCGATGAGAAAAGTGTATAAACTGTGTGGTGAAGCCTTAAAACATTTATAATAAATGTAAAACATAAAGATAACTATTTCCTGGATTTCATTTATTGCGGATATTTTTCTAACCTAACCCCAGCGGAAAACGAGGGAACGCTGTACTTTAATATTTATGTTTGCGTCAAACGGTGTTCTGTCAGATCAGCATACCCGTATAGTAAAGTATATCTGTAGCCTCACCCGAAACTCAACCTAACCCGCAACCCGTGCACAGAAGCGCAAGGTATGCTACGCTGACGGGTATGCTGTTTTGTCAAACTAGATCTACTTTCTGCTTCCGTGTTTAACCCTGAAGAACCCAAGAACCCTTTTCTTCTTTGGAAAATTATGAATTACTGTATACATTAAATGACTGCTATAAGTTCACTGAACACCAAAATATATGTTTTTTCAATGTTTTTTTCAATTTATTCCCTAATTTAGGATTAGGGCGAAATTTGACCCTTTGGGATTTAGGGGTATCATTTCGAAAAATCAGAATAACAAAAACTGTCAGTAAACTATTTAGAATTTAAGAAAATAATCAATCAAATACACAGCTACATTGAACAATATAATTTTTTTGTTTTATTTGTTGCATTTTAGCCATCTTGTCACCACCACTCTGGCTCATGTAAGTGCAATATTCATCCACTAGATGGCCCCATGCAGGGGTCAGAAGTGGCACTCTGGACTTTTGAAGTTAAATTTGTAAAAAAAAAAAAGAAGGTCTTTGTTATTTGAGTAGCAGAATTTATAGGGGCCAAATTTGACCCCGTGGGTTCTCCAGGGTTAAGAATCATGGGAAATGTGATCAGACCGAACCCGAGCTGAGCGTTTCTGGCGGTGTGTTTCCAATGTGGGGTCATCACAGTGCCACAACACCGGACCGAGCAGAATAGGTTGGATAACGGTGAGTTGAGTGCTTTGACTTGTTTAATGCTGTATAACTGTCAACAAAGATAGCATTAGCTAAAGTAATAACACAACCACTAGTCACCAGATTGACTAGCGATTACATTTCTTCTGAATAGTTCGTCATGAGAATTCATTGTATATTTGATTTTCATCAAGATTTTAGTGTCCCGTGTCATGTCAAGTTCTACTTTAAAGCGCACAGATGACACATAATGATGGGATACGCAATACGGTGAGAAGAACAGATGACCTTGATAGGCATTGTCCAATCCACAGGAAACTTGTTGCTTAACACAAAGAAGACGGCAAGATATGAGTAGACTGTCTCGAGTGCTCAACCTAGACATATTACAGCCTTTTATTGACAAAATATGGACTGACAATGCCTTCTTGGAAGATGCAAACTGTGAGCAATGAGCCAGGGACACTGACCCACATATGTTATGACTCCATCTTGCTGGAATTAGATCTCTAAGTTGCCCTACTTTAAAATCCACATGGATAATTTACACACCAGTTATAGCTTTGCTGTATCTTTGATGGATTACTCGTCTGCCGGGCCCCGCTAAGCATTTATGTTTCTACTCCACTTAATCGAGTTCCTGTTTATTAGGAAAATGGAACCACTAAAGCCTACAACTGAAATACAACAAAGGTTGACATTGTTTGATTTCACTCAATTATCATGAGCATCGGTGTAAAAACAATACCAACCACCTTAGCTGAGAACCGATAAGATCTTAGTTATGTGTGTTTATGACAGAGTGAGACATGACAGTGACTTTACCGTGTTGTCATTAGGTGACAAACATGAACGTGTGTGTGTGTGTGTGTGTGTGTGTGTGTGTGTGTGTGTGTGTGTGTGTAGGATCGAAACCAGGGGTGGACAAACTATGGCCCGCAGTCCACATAACAAGGTTCCTATAATAAATTAGAGGCCCGAACCACCTCATGCGGTTCCTCTATTCTTTAGCCTAGGGTGACCAAACGTCCGTTTTTTTTTCCGGGCATGTCCTCCTTATGGGGGCAAAAAAATGATCTGGACGGATTTTCAAATTCATTGTAAAATGTCCGGATTTTCTGTCTACGCTGCCCATGTTTCCATTTTTGAGCCACATTTAAAATGTGTTCAACACTCCGTCTTGGGGTCCTCTTTTTTTGATCACCACAATCTGGTCACCCTACTTTAGCCCCTTCCGGATGACTGATCCGTGATCTTGTCTTGAGACTGACCAGTAAAACCAGAGCTTTGCCTTTCAGCTCAGCTCTGTCCTGCCTGTGACAGACCGATAGGATCCGCATCACTGCACAACCCTCGGAACCCCTCAAGTAAGTAAAGTCATGAAAACAAACTCCCAAACATCGGGCCAGGACCCCCTTAGCCCCGGGAGAGGGAAAAAAAATCCTGGTGCCGTGCCTCTAAAAAGGGGAACCATCGCCTTGGTCTGCCAATTCAGAAACGCTGCCCGATATCCTTGCGATGTTACAGAGGCGTGTCAACCCCACAACATACAGAACCTTTAGAACTCTGGGCGGATCTCATCCAGCCGCAGGGCCCTGCCACTGAGGAGCTTTTAAACTAACTCGGCAACCGCAAGCCCAGAAATAAGAAAGCTCGTCTTCGAGTACTCAGACTCTGCTTCCTCATCGGAAGGCGTGATTTCTGATTGTGTTAGTGAGGATAAGCCGGGGATAGGCAAGTTTGGTCTAAAAGAGCCGCAGTCCTGTATGTTTTCGGTGTCTCCTGCCTCCAACCCAGGTGTTTCAAATCATCAGCTCATAATTACCTTCTCAGCTGTGTTCGAGGAGGGAGACATCAAAAACTCTCTCGGACCGAACTTGCCTACCTCTGGGATAAGCGGTTCAGAAACGGGATAGTATCATAAATATTTATTATTATTTATATTTTTTTCCCAGCTTCTTTTTTTCTTCTGTTTTTTAATATTAATGAGTGAGCCTGCTGACAATATATAATGTCACTTTTTCGGTCATTTCTCACCTACCATATACTGTCTGATTTAATTTAAATGTGCGTTCTGACTCACTCTATTCATTGCTTGTTTTTGAGCAAGACATTTGGAAAGGAGGAGGAAAAAGCCTGTACGACTTGCTCATTATGTTTGCAGTTGTGTGGGGTCAAATAGCAGCAGCAGAAGAAGTAGGTCAGTGTGCTACAGCTCATGCAACAGGGCAGCTGCACAGTATCTCCAGCGGTGATTAAGAGCCACCCAGGCTGTGTCAATGCATCTATTAGGAAGGGTTAAATGCTAACAGGATGTGCTGACGTCACTAGTAGAGTAACTTCTGCGGAGGATTCACCGGGTCAGACAAATTAGACGTCGTTCGGAGCGTTTGAATTGAAATGGAATTATTCAAACTGGTTTGAAGTGAGATGCAAATGCAGGAGGTCTTCACCTTGCATAATTCCAAGCTGACCTAATTTCGCCACATTTATTAAATTCTGAAGCACGAGGCTGCAGTATTTGGGCCATTGCAAATCAATACAAAAGAAGTCGGTCATAACTTATGTCATTAGAAATAGCCACAAAACCTATTAATCAGCATTCAGTATGATGTAGTACAGTTTCACATCACTGTAACTACTGCCCAACCACAATCATAACTGGTGTGACTATGAGAGGTGGCTTACCTGAGTTCTTTTTTCTACAAAGAATTAGTTTTTTTTTTTTTTTTTTTTTAAGTTCCTGAATTTATTGTATGTGCATCTATTTAAGGTTTGCTTTCAACTTTACATCCTCAATACGTTATAATTGATGTCCTTTACTTCTCAATAATTTCCAAACTAAATCCTCTAAAGCTACATTCACTATTAGAAGAAGCTTATCTATTCTATAACTATTCGGCTTCAAAAAACAGTTATAAGCACACATTTCCAAGTAGGCAATAAATACACTTGTTTATAGAAACAACTATAACATTTAATTACAAAAACAGAAAAAACAAACAAAAAAAATTCTCTAGTTTTGTCTCAGTAAACACAAAAATGTCCACGTACACAATATTAATCTAAGGGCTTAATTATACCGATATAGCCGGCAACCACTCAAAGTCACGCAACATTGCTAGCCAGATCGATGCTTGTGTACATAGTAGCCTAAAACAAATGTCTCCTTCACCTGAAGGCAAAAATAAACAAAGGTACCTTTCAATGAAGATGATTCACTCCTGTGGTCCAAACGTCGGTAGTGAGGGAAACGAGATGAGATTCCACGTCCACCATGCGATGTCGGCAATGTCCTCCCTGTCGTCCTTACTTGATATGTTAGCGTGTTGCTAGCTGCCGCACGAAGTCCATGCGGTCTTGTTAGCCTCCGTGTTAGCGGCTAAATCCACTGACTGAAGTCTCCCGTTGAGAATTCCACTCAAACTGAGTAATTATCACTTAACATTTCTTGAAGAGTCATTATCGAACCCTATTGCCAACAATGATAAGAGTCTACTTTTTTCGTTTTCATACACATTATGTTTCGGTCACACCACCAACTGCTTCCTGAGCGTGGATGGACTGATGGTCTTAGTTCGGTTTGGCTTGCAAAAATGACGGACTGATGATGATGAAAGGGAGTTCAGGGCGCTGACTGATGATGGACCTGCAAAATTTTGGAAATTGCCCACCTTTGATATTTATTTATTATTATTTTTTTTTTTTATATATTTTTTTTCTGGAGAGCTCAGTATTGTTCATTCGGTAATTTTACCGATTTGACATGTCATCATCATCATTGCTCTCTCTTTTTTTATATATTTTTTTATATATATATATATAGAGAGAGATTTTTTTAATAAATTTTTATTTTGTATGTACGTGCGTGTGAGTGTGTATTCATTAGTTCACCTAAAACCTAACACTTCAGAACCCAGCCAGAGCCGTGAGGCTGTCAGGAGACCCGAGGAAGGACCAAAGAAAGGAAAGTGAAATCCAGCACCGACCAGACACCCCCTACCGGGCCACCAACTAGAGTCCTTCACCTTTTGATATTTATGTTGTAGTCTCCTCTGGACTGAAATATTGTTTTGTCCTATTTGAGTTTATTGAGTTCTAGTCAATTTCTGGTTGGAGTTTTCCGTGTCTTAGCTGTTTTTTTTCACTCTTTACTTCCTCCTTTGTCCTGTACAGCTTTCTCTAAGCATTTAGTTCCCTTAATTGTTTCAATGAACAGTTTTTCAGCTCATTGTGGTTTTCTCCTTGTGCTCCACAAGTTGTTTCTTGTAATATATATATTTTTAAAAGTCCCCAATTGTTTGATTAGAGGCAAATATAGTTCTCCGGCCGATGGGCCACCAATAGCTTGTTTTGGGGCTATCTGCATGGAATACACACCCAGCCCATCGGAGATTGCCATGGGGGACACCACTCAACACACCCTGTTTCTATTTTCAACTGCATGGATAAATAAATACCTCCTCTATGTGCGTTTATAAAAAAAAAAATTGTGTGTCCTCATTCCTTGGCCCAGATGGCTGCTTTCCTCACAGTGTCTCTGCTGGAGCGGTGCTAATGAATCGTTAGCACTCGAGGCCCACAAGTCAAATAGTCACCCACAGCTTTTTTGCACATGCTGTTCTCAAACTTATTATGTGGACTAGTGGAGGTTTTATAATTTAGGTCCTCAATGTGTCCTCCTAAATTTTGATCTTAGTCCAATGTCTGTGTGCTCAATTTGATGTGAATATGGCCGAGAAAGAGACAGACAGAGTGAGAGAGATCTCCATCATGAGTGATGCGCTTGCGAAATTGCAGAAAAGCAATTGTCAAGTTCACAAATCACACGTTTATTTTCATTTATTTATGTAACTATGTACATAGTGTACGAATTGGTACACACATTTGTGGAGATGCAAAGAAAAGGGCTGCACAATTCAGTAGGTCACTGTTTCATTGCTGTTGCACAAGCATACTTTTTATTAGGCAAAATAATAAATGTAATGATGAATCTTTCAGTGTAACACATAAAGGAGGAGAAGAAAAAGACAGGTGAGTAAAATCAAAAAATGAATTTACCATGGAATGAAAAGGGTTTTTTTCTTTGAGTGTTTGACCCGTGATTTTCTATTCAAAGAATACGCAAGTGCCTAGAATGAAATTACATATTTCATCTCACACAGGAGGATGTCGATGCGTTGTGAAGGGGATGACTGTAATAGTTTGTAGTACTTCGAGTTATGTGAATCTTTAAATAAAAAGCAGCAGTGATTTTGGAGTGATAAATCATCCGTCCCCCCCCATTTTTATTCCATCTTCAATCGAAATTGGCTGGCGCCACTGAATAGTTGGACTGCAGCACCCAGTGGGAGCCTCTGTTGTTTGGCCTTGGCCTTACATGTGCACGTGAGGAATTTGGGACACACGCTGCTCACATTTAAAGGTGGGCACTGGAGGTCTTCGCGTGCGTGAAAAGCTTCCGTACAATGTGCGTCAGTATCTTTTAATATGAATGTAGTCTGACATGCACGCGGCTACTTCAATCTTGGCTTCTTTCAAAGACCTTTCATTGAATAATAGTGTGACTAGAAGACACAATGCGTTTGTTTGATGTCACTTATCCACACCTTGAACTGACACGGAAATATAGACACACTAAACTTTTGCTAAATGAGGATACGAAATAAACTGCGGTCATACCCAATGTGAGTTACGTTATTCTCGTGCCGCGAAAGTCAATACAGTTTGCGTAGATAGGGGCAAATCTGTGCCGTTTTATTATTATTATTATTATTATTATTATTATTAACTCATTCACTGCCATTGACGGCTATAGAAGTAAAAAATTCATTTGAACTATTTCTATTACTTTAAAAATGGTTCCACTTTTGCCAACGAGAGTATGAAAACCTAGAAAAAAATGTTTTTGTATATTTAGAACAGGTATAAAATGTGTGATTAATTGTGAGTTAACTTTTGAAGTCATGCGATTAATTACAATTAAAAAATGTAATCGCCTGACGCGACTCAAAGACAATTCGAAATTCGGGGAGTCAGGCAATTACAATTTTTCATCGTAATTAATCGCATGACTACTAGTTAACTCACAATTAATCACACATTTTATATCTGTTCTAAATGTACAATAAAAAAATCTAGGTTTTCATACTCTTGTTAACAAAAGTAGGGAAAAAAACTAATAGAAATAGTTCAAATGAATTTTTGACGTCTACAGCCGTCAATGGCAGTGAATGAGTTAATAATAATAATTTAATTATTATTAATTTACATTATTAATTTAGCTTTTTAGCAACCCCCCTGGCCATGACTAGTGATGTTCTTTTTTTTCTTTTTAAATAATAACATTAATTTTTTAATAATATATATTTTTTTTCTTTTAAGATTTTTTACAGTTAAATTTTTCCAATGCATTTCAAAGGGTGTCAATTATACGTGGATTTTCATTATGGTCAGCCGGGGTTGAATGTAAATATGTATTAATGTAACTGTGTACTGTAAATATTGACTAATTTAAATGTTCAAACAGGTTTGAACACGCAAAGCCTAATCTTTTTTTATATACAGTAAATAAACAATTTAATGAAATAGACATATTGCTCCATCTTCTGATCAGATCGAATCGGTGATCTTTTTATTTTTTGTAACTGTGATCGGCCCCAAAAATCCTGATCGCGCAATGCGCAACGCGATGGGAGGATGGCTAACATACAAAATAAAAAAAATGTAAAAATAAATAAATAAATAAAAAAAAGAGAGAGAGAGCAATGATGACATGTCAAATCGGTAAAATTACCGAATGTACAATACTGAGCTCTCCAGGGGGAGGAAAAAAAGAAAAAGGGAGGATGGCTAAAAAATGTCTTTAAAGCTATGCAGCCGCACCGGTGCTGCTTTTGGGTAAACTGAAGGAGATGAATGTGAACCCGTACATCTCGAGGTGGTATCACTCCTTCCTGACACAGCGCACACAGCAAGTCAGGGTCAACAGCTCCCTCTCGGAACCCAGATTGGTAAGCACAGGCGCCCCACAGGGCTGCGTCAGCTCCCCGGTCCTCTTCACATTGTACACAAATGATTGTGTGACATCACACCCTGAGAACTTTATCATTAAGTTCTCTGATGACACAGCTATCGTCAGCTTGCTGCAGGCCGGCGGTAGCCCACTGGACTATTTCTCAGAAATAGAGAAATTTGTCCAGTGGTGTGACCGAAATCATCTTGTGCTCAATGTGGGGAAGACAGAGGAGGTGATATTTGGGGGTCCACATTGACAACACACTAAGCTGGAGGGTACACGTTGGAAGTCTCTGCTCCAAACTCCAACAGCGTCTCTATTTCCTACGCAGACTGAGGGTCTATGGAGTGGAGCAGCGGATCATGCTGTTGTTCTACCGGGCTGCATTTGAAAGTATCATCAGATACGGCATTGCGGCCTGGTACGGCAACCTGACTGTGCAGTCAAGGTCACAGATTGCCGGTCTGGTGCGGACTGCCATGAAGATCATGGGGGTCAGGAATCATCCTTCCCTACAGATGCTTTATGAGCAGTCCGTCACCAGACTGGCACAGAAAATTGTTACTGACCCGACTCACATTCTGCATCATGACTCCCAGCTACTGCCTTCCGGCAGGAGATTCAGGGCCCCCAGAACCAGGCTGAACCGCTACAAGAACTCATTCCTGACGACATCCGTCAAATTGCTTAATAACCGACATTAACTAAGTGGTGCAATATATATATATAGGAGAGTGTGTGTATTATTTATTTTAATTATCTCTCTCTATTCTGTTGTTTTTCTTACTGTAAACTACTGCTGCACTTCTTATTTAATTTTGATTTTGTCTCTTTCTATTCTGTTGTTTTTTCCTTACTGTAAACTGCAGCTGGACGGAGTCCAGGAAAAAGTTCCCCACGGGGAAAATAAAAGTATATCGTATCGTATCGTATCATTTACTGCCATTGACGGCTATACAAGTCAAAAATCCATTTTAACTGGGCTGCCAGTGAGTGAGTTAATATTTTGCAATGGTTACTTTTCTACTCGGTTCCAAGTAACTGTCAACATTTAAATGTTGATAGTGACAAAGAGGCTCACGTTTAGCACAAGCGCAGCATCTGTGTTAGTCAGAAGACTGTGATAATAGTCAAGAGACATAAATAGACAATAGTCAAATAGACGATAGTCTGTGCTTTTCCTCTTTTTGTTGGAATAAAACAGCGCTTGTTTTTTCCCCATTTTTGCCACAAAAATCACCACGATTGGGATAACGATAGCTCATTAATCAGTTGTTTTTTGATAGGGTACAATAAATGGGTTGCAAGAATCTCTATCGGAATGTTCTGAAATCCTGTTACAGCTCCAGTGTGATAGCTGTGTGGAGGTCAACTTTATTTTTGCACCATCACAATTGTTCATCCCAACAAAGCACATCTTTGTTCTTGTAATGATTACACCTTTTTGTCCTTGGGAGAAAAAAAAAGCGACTTTTTTTTACGTGTTGTGCTTTTATTAGTCTCTCACGCTTCACTTTGTGAGGTTACCGCCCTTGCTCTCATCACACTGACATACATTTCGAAATTGATGACCTACATTCACTTTCCTGAGTCCTCTCTCTCTCTCTTGCTCTCTCTCTTGCTCTCTCTCTTGCTCTCTCTCTTGCTCTTTCTCACACTTCCTCATGCTGTTGTCACCACTTTGTGGAAAGGTGAGTGTGTGTGGGCACATGCTTTCTAGGAACGGATGAATGATAAATACATTTCCAAAGGGCAAAGCTGCAATTAATTTTTGGAATTGAACATATTCATCACCTTTTGTGATTCTACTTTATCTGGTTTTATGCCACCAATCAGCTTGTGTCCTTCTCAACTGTCTCTGAACCCGAGCTTATTAATGTGATTTTTAACATCTTAAGTGACATCCAAGTCAACATATGACCCCCCCAAAAAGGAAGGGGGGGGGGGTGTTGAACTCCAGATGACCAATACCATCCTGAGTCTCCTCCTGTAAGTGAATAGAATTCCTGCGTGCTTAATGCAGTCTACATTTCATTCACGTTGATTGTTTAATTTCATATCCACTGTTTATGTATAAAGGCGAACTCATAAAACCTCAGTCATTGTCCAAATACTTTTTCTGGACCGAGATGTGCGTGCTGTTCTTGTTTCTGTTCCAGTCTTTGTTATTGAACAAAATAATGATTATAAGAATTCTTGCTGGCTTCACTATACAGTATTCATCAAAGTTCCTGAGATGGCAACTGTTTTTAGCTTTTAACACGTATGTCCAGTTTAGATCAGATAGCAATTCGTCCCCGGAGATGTAAAATGTTAATGAAAAGCAGCAAACTTTTATTACATTATAGACAATTGTGCCATGTTGACTTTTTTTTTAATTGAATGTCAACAAGTATTATTTACTACATCCACACGATGTCATTGTCTGAATTAAGGTCACTTGATATGGACGGCAACAAAAATATTTAATAGTTGTTTGAAAACTGGGATACGTTTGAATATCCCTGCAGGGTGGAGCTATCCGTTTTAATTTATATTTCGTTATCTTTTGCGTCACTATTAATTTGACTTGAACTCCATATGTTCTGTTCTCATGGAGATAAAAATGTCTGAAGTGAAAATATACAATAATTCTACAAACAGGTTGACATCACTTCTGTAAAATGTCAGGTTTTGTGTAAAAAAAAAAATTAAAAAGTCCTTGTAAAGTTTAAATACACGTCTTGCACATTTGACTCTCCATAGAAAAGCGTTTTAACAACCCTGCCAAATCTGAATGTATATAAAATGGAGCTTTATGTATGTTTTAACAATGTCCCTTTTTTCCCCCCACATTGTCATTAAGGTGTTATACAAAAACAAATAATGCAATTAAACATGACGAAATGTTAATTGTTTCAAAGTTGTTCCTAAAGACAAACATTACCGACGATTATTGACAGATAAGAGATTCAACTTTAGATGTCCGGCTCTCCATTTGTGATTGTTCAATATTTCCTCTCTTCAAGGTCAGGAAATAAGTGGTTTAAAAATGGGTCAGTATATTTTCAAGCAATTTTGTTTCCTCCAGAAAATGTTTCCCAGCACGTGAGCCGCAAGATTGCTTTGAAAAGTCGAGACCGGAATCAAAGGGAAGGAGTTTGGGGATTTGGTGTCAAAGGGTTCTTGTGTTTTAAACACCGCTTCAGGTTATATTTTGCCAATCCTCAAGACTGGGTGAGTGATTCTAAAATGGAATTCTAAATGTTCACAAAGGATGTTTGGTTTTGTGCTGTGTAACGATTCTTTTTCATGTGATTAACTGAAAGCACAGAGAAAAGAGTGCCTTATGTTAAAATGTCAGAACTGATAAGAGAGATGGTCTCTAATTGACGTCTTGTTATTGCCTTGGAGGCTGCGGGAACATTTATAACTTGAAAAAAATAAAATAAATCAAATATCATTGTAATGTCTGTATGAGACACTTTTCCTGGCATGTCAAAAAAATTTTTTTTTTAATGTACCATAGTTATAATTTTGCTGCAGCCTACACATGATAGCTACACGGTGTCCCTCAGGGCTACTCTACCTGGAATTCTACCAAGAATTTTAAAAGAACGTTGCACAGATTAGGAGTCTCATTTTATAGTATCTTCGGATTTCTTCTTGTGGTTCTGCTCTTTTTTTTTTTTTTTTAGCACAGAATAATCTACATTTAGAGTTTTATTTGTATCGCATCCAAATTTGGTTACTTGGACAAGAAGTCTCTTTCTTCAGCTTTGATGAAGTTCTCACAGGTTCCATTTCCTATACTGATACTGTTCAGAGTGAGTGCAAACCAGGGGCTTCGCCAACATTCTAGAGATGGGAGAGATCATCGTCTCCCATTCAACTACTCTTCTCTGTAATGGCCAAATTACTACAATATGTTTGAGGACAGTAGAGCATAACTGGGCAGATGAACACAAGAATTCGGTAAAACATTCATTCATGCGTCTTTCTCATTTGCCGTCTGTGTTATTGGTCACATGTTTGGTAACTGTTTATGATGCATTCAAGAGGATTAAAAAAAAAAAGTTACACCATGTTGACAAGGAATTTAGACGGGATAGGTTCCGAAAGTGGGGTGTGTTTAAAAGTTTTCTGCTTAGCTCAATTCCTATGAATTCAAATGTCACATGGATAATTTTATTATTTTATTTTTTTCCACCTAAACCGAACACTTCCAGCCAGAGTCGTGAAGCCGTCAGGAGACCCGAGGAAGGACCAAAGAAAGGAAAGTGAAGTGGAGAAAATGAATAGCACATCAAATCCTGATTCTGCAAAAGCAATTATCAGTATTATTTCTGTGATTAAAAGCAGGAATTTAATACAGTACGATACAATAATGAAGCAGTGAATTGCCTTTTAGAGTACCTAACAAATCAGTGTGCTTGTGGGTTAATAAACGCTCATTATGCTAGTCCTTATTGCTTGACCCTATTTATCGCACATTCCAGCCAATGTTTGCTCACAGGGTTTTTTGACAAAAAAAACATCACGAATGACAGGTGAATCCGAGCCAGATTGAATTTGGGATGAGGGATCACTAGTCTTGGGTCTGAGCAGAGATATCGAAAAAAGACAACATTAGGGGCTTATGAGTCTTCATCTATTTTTATGAGTTCAGCCTGACCTCATTGTGAAGTGATAGCGGCACCCTGACCTGTTATTTCATTACGCTGCTGCTTCTTGGTAATATGACAGTGAGGGAATGATGGGGAAGTATTTTGCCTTGCTGTCTGGTCTCTGGCTTCCTCTCCCACTGAAATTTGTCTCACCAACTTTTCCTTGTCTTTTCTTTATTGACAAGCCTCAGTAAGATACATGAAACGACCTGCTCTCATTTTTAAGCTTCTATACATTTGATTTTGCCCTGGAAAGACTTATTTGTGTTTTCACTGCACATGGAGCAGTGTTTCTAAATAGAGGTTGCGCACACACAAAGACATTATTCATGCTCTATAAAGTCCTTAACAAAGCCTCATTAGAGAGTAGTTACATAACATTTTCTAATTCTGTCCAAAGGTTCGAATAAGATTTATTTTTAATTCCTGTGCTCCATATTTATTTACTGATATGATTATGTTGAAAGTTCTAAAGTGTACCTCTTGCATTTATTATGTTTCTTTCTTTGTCGTCTACCGTCACGGGCGCAGTTGGCACTGTGCTTGGTCGTGCCTCAGTTTGACATGTCATAATCATTGCTCTCTCTTTTATTTTATTTTTTTAAATTTTATTTTATTTTTATTTATTTTTATTATTATTAATTTTTATTATTATTTTATTAAAATTTTATTTTCTCCGTTTTGTTCTATTGTAACAGTGTGTTGCTCTCAGCTGGAGATGTGTGCAACTAATGGCTTTATCACCCTTTTGCCTGGTTTCGAAAAATAAGATTAGGAGGATAGATTTAGCCTCGATGCTTAAAAATAAACTGCCGCACTTTAAACAATGAGAGTAAAAGAAACAAAGGAACGCAAGGTGATTTTAGTGCCAGGAAGAGCATTCTGGGGATGTCTTGGCAAAGAAGAACTGAAGTGGGAGATGATTTTCTTTCTTTCTTTTTGTGTACCCTTATGAGCTGTGTCTGCTGGGGAATCGCTTCTCGAGGTCTTGGAGTGCAGCCAAGTTAAGATAAAGAACAACCACACACAGAGGAATATTGTTGTTTATCATCTCCTATAATGGACTCTACTGTACTAAATACATACTGTACATACTTTCACTGTAGACCCTCAAATGTTTAAAACATTTGCGACTGGCAGAAATGTGAACATTGTTGTACAATTGTCGATATGCATTTTCTCATGAAAGCATAAGTCATAATAAAGATATTGCACTCGAAGAGTAAAGGCCCAGACAGAAAATATTATTGACTGTCTATGGTTATGTAATAAGTTTGTAGCGCAGTAAGCAAGTAAACAATTTTGAACTAAGCAAAGAACAGGCCAAAGCAACAACTTGCACTATAACCGCGTACTTTAAGACCATTTTAGCTAGTAAGAAGCCTGAAGGAGGTCATCTCTGTAAAAAAAAAAAAAAAAAACATTTTTTCTGGAGAGCTCAGTATTCGTTCATTCGGTAATTTTACCGATTTGACATGTCATCATCATTGCTCTCTCTTTTTTTAATTAAAAAAAATATATATATTTTTTTATTTATTTTGTATGTGGGTGAGTATGTGCATGTGTGTGTGAGCGTGTATTCATTAGTTCACCTAAAACCTATTAAAAAAATCCCATACCGTTCACCTAAACCAAACACTTCCAGCCAGAGTCGTGAGGCCATCAGGAGACCCGAGGAAGGACCAAAGAAGAAAAAAAAGCACTTTTAACAACAATGGCAATATGAGGAAACGGTATAGACTGGGGTTGAAGTGAAATTAGTATATGTGAATTCACTTACCTAAATTTATTGTAGTTTGGTGAAATTATGACTTGAAGCTGATTATTTTGATGAACAACTTTGATACACTTCACTAAAATCACTAACAGTATCACATAGCTTTGACGGAATTTCTCGCTCTTTATAGTCTGTCTAGTGTTGCACTGTAGTGTTAAGCAGCACTATTGTTTCAACTGAAATGATAACTAGACTAAGTGCAATTTCTGCTGAAAGCTCAATGATAAGAGCTGAATGTTAAGCTGAATGCTTATAAAGAAAATTGAAAGATAAATGATGTGACAATTACAAAGTATCGATCGTCAGATAGTTTGACAATGATTAGTATTTAATTTTGCATTTGTACTAAAGAGTTGTCCAAGTGGGGTTTGAACCCAGGTCTTACGGTTTGGAAGGCAATTGCTTAACCAACTGTGCCATTGCTGTGACAGTTTAGATAATTGTAGTGAATACGTTTATATATGCTGAAAGCTTGCGTTGAATTAGAATTTTGAATATAGAATGGTAGTGTCGGGAAAATGAAGCTTCATGAAGCACTTGTGATATTTTTTGACTCCCCTAGATGGTGCTCTTGATTTAAATATAAAGGCTAGTGCAAAGGAAACTGATTACATTTCCACTGCATCTTTCACCCAAGAGTGCCATCTAGAGGAGTCAAAAAATATCACAAGTGCTTCATGAAGCTTCATTTTCCCATCACTATAGAATGGAGTAAAAACTTAATAATGACAAATGACATCAAAAGTAATGGATGTGAAATAATTTGACAAAGATTAGTATTCAATATTGCACTATAGAGTCATCCAAGTAGGGTTTGAACACAGGTCTTCCAGTGCGGCAGGCGCTCAAACCACTCATCTAAGTTGTCTGGTCCGAAATAATGGCGTATTTATATTAAAAAGTGTCAAATGCATTTCCTGATACGATAGACAGTTGGTTAGCATGTAATCACTTAGCATAATTGCCAATTTGCTATGTACAGTCGGATGTGGGATTTGAACTCACGACCTCCTGGTTGCTGGACAACGCAATTTACCAAGTGCACCACTGAGCAGTATCAGCAGGCTGATAACGATGATCAGTCGTATGCATGGGAGTGGGCGTGGAAGGCGGGACTTAGAAAAAGTTCAACATCAGTCCCATTGAAAATGTATGGGGGGAAAGTTGATATTAAATAAATAAATAGCCCGGAAGGCATGAATTTTTTAAGCAAGTTGAAATTTGAATCGGAACTATTATGTGGGAGTCATTACACGGCAAAAAAAGTGTGGAGAATAAAAATCGGAATAACATATGCGGGAACGCTAAAAGCATGTGACAATTAAAGAACTTTCCCCTTTCCTGCTTTTAATCTACTGGATCTCTATGCAGGACTGATCAGCTCAGATCATGCCATATAAATAGCCTTGACTCAACAAGACCAGCCAACGATGCAAACCGTTTTGGACAGCATGGCACCTCCTGCTGATGGGATCGCCCAGCCTGCTATTTACTCAACGAGGAGAATTGGCATCCAAACCCAGACTTACAGTAAACTACGATCTGCACAACCAAGGTCACAGAGTGATTACTGTTCCACCTTATGAAACCCGTTTAAAAAAATAAAAAATAAATCTTTGCAGAAATGCCATTTGACTCCCATTTTTTAAACATCCCAGGAGGCTACAAAAAAAGGCCCACAAAAGTAAATTGCGTAATGAGAGAAATGCGGTAAGCAGAAAGGCATTCATGTTTGAAGTGAGGAAGAATGCACCGGGGGAGAACGAGAGGTCAGAGGTTCCATAAATCATAAACATTCACTGGGAACTCATCCCTAAGAACTAAATGTTCCTTACAAACGGGGCACTCGCTATTGAGTGAGCAGCGGGCATCAAACCTTCAAGGTGGCACAACTATGGTGGAGCACATGAACAATCAGGGATTGGTCTCCGAGTGCCCACCTCACAGCGGAGATGTCGTTCCACTATGTCAAATCTCACATGTGCAATTACTGGAGTGAAAGTAGCTGCTTTGATTAGCCATAATTAAAGTCAGCTGTCGAGCCGTCCAACTAAGGCCCCGTCCACACGAAAGCCAGTTTCAATGTATCCTCACAAGTTTCTTACCGTTCAGCCACACGTTGTTCTTTATATATTGCAATAAAGTTAGGAAGAAAAAAAAAAGTGTGATTTTTCTTCTACGCTTTCTGTTAACTTCCTGTGGCTGCGCTACAGCGCCACTCCAGACTTGGCATATACATTACAGCCGTTAAACGTCCTCAGCTTTTTCTTTTGGACACACGCAAGTCTTGAAATGCTTCTGTGTATACGAGAATTGTTTGACTAACTTATCTGTAAAATTACCAACACTGGGTCTACTCTAACCTGTCTCCATGCAGGGTTATGCCACACGCTGCAAAAGATAAACGCCGGTCACAAAAATAGAGTCCGTGTGTTATGTTATATTTTTGCACCAGAGTTTCAGCAACTACATTTAGGTCACTTTCGCCAGGATCACAAAAGACACGTGCTATTGACATAAGTATAGACGAGATTGCAGATAAAATATTGAGTAAGTAGTACTGCTTGACTTTGTTTGAACTAAATGGTTGTTGCTCTCCACTGGTCTAAGCCCCTAGCTTGTTTTCACAACAATAACAAAGCTAGCCTTTAGAGGCAACAAGTACATGAGCTTTCAAGCAGACAAAATCACATAAGCAGCGTTTCTAATCAGCTCATTCACAATGAAAGGAGTACTTGAATTCAAGCATAGGATTGAGGTTACATAAAGCCAAATTCAACACGGTTGTGATGTAACAAATTAAACACTTTTTTTTTGAGTAAATACACTGCAATGTAGTACATAGAGAAAGGTGAAGGGTAAATATAGAACATACTTGTCAGAGACCGGCACATACAAAATGGCAGCATTGTACACCGTGTTCTAAAAGTTACATCATCAGACGGATCTGTTTACTCTGATGTGTGCTAATGAATGGGTGTTTGCACCACATCTGAACAACTGTGAAATGTCTACTGAGCTTGCCATGTTGCACGACTCACTGCGAGGAGCCAATAAAACGGCTTATCGGTGGGGTCAGACCAGAATATAAAAAAATGAGTGTTTTCCATGTCAACTGTCTTCTTCTCACATGCTTTCCAAATATTTCCCAGTGAGAAAAGAATGACAAGTCCCGAGAGAGCCATTCTGAAATGTGGTTGTATGATTATAGCAACAGAATCAAAGTGTAAATGATATACTTGTTGTGTAATAGCTGAAGCTGTGTATTTGAAAACAAACAGAGAGACTAGCTGTGGTAGAAGAAGTGTGCCCGTACAGAATGTCCACATTTGATGATCAGGAGTCTTCAGCAGAAATAGAAACACGCAAACACAGGAGTCTGTTTGAAGTAGTGACGGGAAAATGAAGCTTCATGAAGCACTTGTGATATTTTTTGACTCCCCTAGATGGTGCTCTTGATATAAATATAAAGGCTAGTGCAAAGGAAATTGATTACATTTCCACTGCATCTTTCACCCAAGAGTGCCATCTAGAGGAGTCAAAAAATATCACAAGTGCTTCATGAAGCTTCATTTTCCCATCACTAGTTTAAAGGCTAACAGTTAGCTACCAAAAATATTCTGCTGAATTCTTGCCAGCCTTCTACAAAGATTTATAGAAATTCATTTGGCAGTTTGTTCAAAATCAAAAAAACAAAAGTGTGAATCAAAACAATACCTCCAGGTTCTGGTGCAAAAAGTAAAGCAAACACTCGTGATGGGAAAATGAAGCTTCATGAAGCACTTGTGATATTTTTTTACTCCTCTAGATGGCACTCTTGGGTGAAAGATGCAGTGGAAATGTAATCAATTTCCTTTGCACTAGCCTTTATATTTAAATCAAGAGCACCATCTAGGGGAGTCAAAAAATATCACAAGTGCTTCATGAAGCTTCATTTTCCCGTCACTAGCAAACACTACTTTCATAGACGAAAGCTTTATAGAGGAAAATCAGTCTAACCATAGGTACGGCTTTGAAATTATTAACTTTCTACATAAAAGTATTGTAATATTTGAGTTGATTTGACGCTAGATCTTTCATGGTTCCCAAGCCCCAAATTATGTCATAATTATATTCAGTTCAAATGAATTGCTTTCGGCCCACAAAAAACACAATTGCTGCTCCATGTGACATTTGATTTGAGGACACGTTTCCTCCTCAGCTATCTTCAACATTCAGAGTCCTGGATAACACTTTCATGATCTAAATCATATGAATTAAAAATGACCAAATTAGAAACGCCTTCAGCTTGAGTTCTTTCCATTTGTGTTCTTCCTGTGGTAATCACAGTCAGGTGGTCTGGTCCCGCTTGATAGGACTTTGGGTATCTATTTCATGCTCAGGAGTCATAGAGAGCTTAGGAGTCATAAAAGGGGTGCTCGCTGTAACGGTTAAAGGCTTAAAAGCTGAAAAAAATGTGCGAAATGGAAAAATGATCATTTGCACACATTTTATTCTGATCAATTATCTCGAAACCTCGAAAATATGCAAAACTCCGGCCCTCGAGGACCGGACTTTGACAACTTGTGCTCGAGTGATTATCTTCCCATTAAAAAAAAAAAAAAAGATAAGCATCAAATCAAGACACTTTTTGTGGTGTTTTTAGGAACTTCTTAAGACTTTGGTCCTGAATCAGCAACATCCCAAATGATGGGCACTAAATTGCATTTTCACTCCAACAAGATTGCGTGCACTGTGAGTGGGCACGTTGCATGTGGTCAACACGAGTGGTTGGTTACATACGGGGATCAAAAATACAAATATTGAAATATGTTAAAGACTACATTAAATTCATTTATCACAACAAACAATCAAATAGATAAAAAAATATATATTATAATTTTTAATTGATTTAACATTCACCAGTGACTTTACTGGCACAGCTTTGGCAACAATGCAAACTGTGAAGGTTGAAAGGCTTTTCATTCTTACAATGACGTTTTTTTCCGTCTTCCCTCATAGTGAGTGGCACATGGGGGGGAAAAAACGAGAGAGTAGTGTGACTCGCAGCTCACGTGTGATTCTCAGCCGCCGGATGGGACGGGGGTTATTTAGGCCACAACAAGCGAGGATACAGGATTGCAAAAGTGGGCGAGGCATCGATGGAAGATTTGCAGCGGGTGAGTGCATGATTGGGGTGAAATGTTTGAATGTGAGTGCACTTTTGTCAACAGCCATTCAAAGAAAAAAACAAGACGAAAATACAGATGGTGCTGTTTTCTTGCTTCTAATATATAGGGTGTTCCAAAAAAATAAAACATCACTTCATAGACTACAGTTTAATGTTAATGTTAAAGACGCTGTAAAGTGAATTTATTAGACTGAACAGACATCCCGTTTTGGCCGGGAAAGTCTAATTTTTTTAACCTTGGGTTGACTTGTTTAGCGCTATTGAACACTATGAACAGTCAACCAAGATAGCATTTAGCATTAGCAATTATTGATGCGTATGTCAGCCGTCTTTTGCATGCAGATTAATCCACGTATTTTTTTTTTATCCATCTCAGAGGTCTAACACTTTATCCTGCACCACCCTTTGCTGTCGACTGAAATTGATGCCAAACCGCCCTCGGGCTCGCATTGCGGCGTCATGACACACCCGTTTTCTGAGTTTGGTCACACGACACTTACAATGCAACTCATTTCTGTCGCTGACTGATGGCGTTTTCTCCTAAAATGTCGCTGCTCGTACACTGATGATTTATTTCATTTAATTCTTATTCCACAATATTAATCTGAATACTGTGTTTGGACTAGTGGGGGCTAAAATGGGGGTTCTTCTTCATCTGGAACACAAGTGGGGGGGAAAAAGGTAACCTCTGCATATTAAAATTTGCCGTGTAATCCTTAGGGACTAGCCTACAGATATAGAGAGGGAGAGATTACTGGGTGTGCCTTGGGAGGTGAGTTTCTTCACATTAAACATAGCTGGCTTTGCAGTGTATGCAGTATTCTGTTCCTTTTTTTTTTTACTGAGCTGCCAGGACAAAAATGTGTGTACCACTTTTGTCTCGATCTTACCACTAGTTCCACTTTCATTTGTATGGTAATCAAAATTCTTCTCTTTGCATCAAAAAAGCCAAAGCAAAAAAAAAAAAAACATGCCTGAGGCGATGTAATACATATGAGGAATATATATATATATTTTTTTAAATTTACACTGTGAATAATCAGAAACTAAACGTAAGCTCTAAATTTATTGAATGTTTTAAAATAGGCTAAATAAGCCCTGGGTCCATCCATTTATTTGCAGCTCAGATAGAAATCACACCCTAAAAATGGATTGGTCAAACCAAAAAAAAGGTTAAATTTGACCAATCTAGCTGGCAGATCCTTTGGTTAAAACAACCACTCTAGAATGGTAGGTGTTTTTTCAACCAATATATAATGGTGATTGGGCCAACCGATACAAATTGGTCATTCTGACCAAGATATTGGTTAATCTGTGTTAGAGGCTGACATTTTGGTCAGGAATCCCGTAACTCGCGGGATTCCTGAAAAAAAGGACCACTGATTGTCACACCCACCTAAGTGGGGCAAAATTCCTTCTCTGCATTTGACCCACCCTCTGCAGGAGCGGTGAGCAGCAGCAGGGGCTGCGCTTGGGAATCATTTGGTAATCGAGCCACCCAATTCCAACCCATAATGCTGAGCGTCAAGCAGGGAGGCAAATGTGTCCCATTTTTATAGTCTTTGGTCTGACCCGGCCAGGGATTGAACCCACAATCTCTCAGGGTACACACTCTACCACTAGGCCACTGAGCTGGTCACGCGACTTACGCCTGCCTGGTGATCTATCTAGACACACATTTCCATTTTTATATATATTGTAATCACTTCTAATAATTAATAAATATGTTTAGAATACAATAAATATATTTCCAAGTTTGGCTAACCAATAAAATTGGTATGCTCGTAACCACCCGGAATGGTCAATGTCTGACCAATCTATTGGTTAATCAAGCCAATATGAGCTTAACCTATTAGATTGGTAGTTGTTGTTTTTTTAACCAATCAATTTTTAGAGTCCAGCGTCTTAGGAAAGGCATAAGGAGTGCGTGTTGACCTACATTTGTCGTGACATTCTAGATGATAGAAAAAATCACGTGCGCCAGCGAGACTCTGGCCACGTGCAGCGGATGTACTGTTATTCGGTGTCCTCGCTGCGCTGTGGTGATGCTGACATTCACCTGGTGTCAACTCTCGCTCGCGTTGTGGACTTTGTGAATTCAATGACGTCGTAAAAGCAGTGAAGTTGAGATGGTGACTTGATCAAAGCTGATTAAGTGGGGCATCCCGATTTTAATTTTGTAGATGCATCATCTGATCCTAAGTAAACCTGTCTGCCTTTGCTCTGACTTTAGACGTGCTTACCTACAAACGCTGTCTAGAAAATCAGGTTAACAGGCTGTGATGGGAACAGCACAGAACATGTGGCCCATTACATTTTCGTCCTATTTGTCACAGTATTATCCATCAGGTTTCTACAAAGCCTGTCCTCAAAAGGGTCATGTGTGAATTGGAACTTTGTTGGGGTTTTTTTGCAAACTTGTTGCAAATCAAAAATAAGGAAAAAAAATTAACGGTCCGAATTAAAGCATTAACTCTGGAGATTAATTTAAATCCTTTAAGGTGTTAAAAAAAAAAAAAACTCAGCTAACTAGTTTTATTTACTTCCTTAGCCACTGCTCATGTTTGGAGCCAAACTTGGAAGGAGTCACTGGTGGGAAGATGGGTAAACAGGAACTATACTGTAGGTAGTTTTACTTTCTGTTGTATTTGCTTGATACTTGTTGAAGAATTCTAAAATAAATTGCGCACTTTGCAAAGCCAAATTCAAATAGCAGATTAGTTGTACGTCTTTGGCAGATCATCCATCCATCCATCCATTATCGGAACCGCTACAGCTTCACGAGAGTCGCGGGCATGCTGGAGCCTCTCCCAGCTGTCTGTCATCTAAGAGCAAATGATTTTACATCAATTCCAATATTTTACTCTAGTAAATATCGCTTAGTGGTAGAAAATGTGATTAAATCACAATTAATCACGTTTAATCAAAAAATGAATCGTTTGACAGCACTAGAAAAATTTTAATTTAATCACTTTTGGAATTAGATGCTAACATAGCAAAAAGTGGAAAAAGTGACGTGTGATGATTATAACTAATAATTAAAGTACGGACTTTTATGTTCCTATAGGCTTGTTGGTCATTATCGTGAGCTAAGGATTTATAATAGGTGGTACTTTGGGTAAAAAGTTTGAGAACCTCTAAACTAAAAAGCTTTGTGTAACTTTAGCGAGTGCTAATGCTATCTTAGTATTGCTCGCACTGCATTCGCATAAGGCAGGGGTGCTCAAGTCCGGTCCTCGAGAGCCCCTATCTAGCCTGTTTTCCATGTTGCCCTCCTGCAGCACAGCTGAATCTAATGATCAGCTAATCAGCAAGCTTTGCAGAAGCCTGATAACAATCCTGATCATGAATCAGGTGTGTTAGTGGAGAGAAACATGGAAAGCAGGCTGGATAGGGGCTCTCGAGGTTTGAACTTGAGCACCCCTGGCATAGGGTGACCAAACGTCCTCTTTTGACACGTGCACTCTTTTACGTTCTGACTGGTCATCCAGAGGGTTTTTATAAATTCACGAAAATGTCGATCACGAGTGGTGTAGAGGAGGAATATGCTAAAATCATCTTTGCGTAAACAATGAGCATCATTTAAGTATATTGAGGCCGTGTGTCCTCTTTTTTTGGAAATTCAAATCACTCTAAATTTGCATATATATTACTTTTGAGATTGTATTTTGCAATACTGTGTGGGATGCCTTATTTAGCTAGGCGAGAGTGTCAAAACATTGGACAGCTTTTAGTATGAGAGTCACAAGTTGCAAATAAACGCCAGTGAGTCATGTTTCATCTGCGTACATTCCAGTGTGTGCAACGAGCCGCTCCACAGATGTTTCCTATCTGTGTTGTTGTTATTCTCAAGTGTGCACCCGAGGGTCTCCCCCTCGTAGTCACATTAGCTGTAAAGAATAGTTGAAACGGAGCGTGGCCCGGACCGATCACATCCCCTTTAAACTGGTGCACTAATTGTATTTGCAAAAAGTGTGGTCGTTTTCTGGCTTTTAGAGGAAGTGACAATCAACACATTGTTAGACGAAAGCAGCTATACAAACATGTCTCTTTTTTTTTAAAGTCTTATATAAAGGCAGTCTTTTTTAAATGGCATATTAAACTGCAAAAAGGACAGTAGAAAATTTAAGAAAAAAATATAGCAAAATAAAAAAAGTATTACTTCAAAAAAGCTAAATTATGTGCCAACACAGAACAAGAAAATTTTATTTGGCATGATTTGGAAAAATAAGAAAATAATATTAGGCCCGTATCAACCGCAGCAGTCTTGAAAATAGTATATTTAGACAAAAAACAAGTAATATTGCCTTTTTTAAAGCTGTAATATATAAATCTATTCTCTTAAAATACATAAGTATTCACTTATATTCGGCCAACTTATCCTTAATGACAGGAAAGAGCAAAAATGTGTCATGTTTTGGATTTAGATTTGGGTTTTGTGTTCTTGTTTACTTTTGGTTCTATGGTGATCAGTTTCATGTTTTCCTTGTGTCTTCCTTCGCCTCGTTAAGTGTGATATTGTTTGCCCGCCCTCTTTTGTCAGCCAATCAGTACCCTCAACATGTGTCTTGTCCAGGTGTCTCCCATTGTGTCATTTAGTCAATCAATTGTTGTTGTTCCCGTCCGGCTTCTCGTCTCGTTGCTCTGACCACGTCTATCTGTCTCTCTGCCACATCAATTAGTGTTTCTCTGTTAGATTCTGGATTTTGTTATTTTTGCTTTTGGCCTGTCAGTGTCCTCATTTTTGCTTAATCAAAATGACACTTTTGGACATCTCTGCCTCGCTGCCTGCATTTGGGATCTCCTTCCCTCAACCATGCCGCCTCAAGTTTTCGACATAACAAAATGAGCTTAGTAAATATAACTTGAAACTGGAATTACTGATGAATTTTGCAAGAAAAAAATGCTTACAATAAAGAGCTATATTGCATTTTTTGCTTGATTGTTTTTATATTTGTATTTTTCCCTCCATAATTTATCTTATTAAAAGAATATGGAAAATCTTGAAGGGATAGTTGACTCATTGAGCCATTTTTAGCAGTAAAAAGTTAATATTTTGTCTAGAATTAAATTTTATAACTTCATTATTTTTCATGTGTACCTTTTAAAACTTGCTGTGGACTGAAGATGACATCACCTGTGCTGAGGAACTAGGCAATGACCAATCATGGCTCAGTTTGCTGACCAAACAAAGAAAACAGGAGAGCTGTGATTGGTTGTTAGAGTATAGAAAAAAATATAGCAAAAGTAGGAAAAATAGTTTTTTAAACTTATTAGTTGTACATGAAAAATAATGAAGTTATCAAATCCATTCTGGACAAGATATTTACTTTTTACTGCTGAAAAAGTGAAAATGGCTCAATGAGTCAAGTATCCCTTTAACTCATTCACTGCCATTGACGGCTATAGATGTCAAAAATTCATTTTAACTATTGCAATTAGTTTAACATTTTTTCCACTTTTGTTAAGAGTATGAAAACCTAGAAAAAAATATTTACTGTACATTTATAACAAATATAAAATTTGTGATTAATCGTGAGTTAACTATTGAAGTCATGCGATTCATTACAATCTAAAAAATGTAATCCCCTAAAAATTAGGGCTGTCAGACGATTAAAATTTTTAATCGTAATTAATCGCATGACATCACTAGTTAACTCACAAATTTTATATCTGTTATAAATGTACAATAAAAAAAATGTATAGGTTTTCATACTCTTAACAAAAGTGAAAAAAAATTGTAACTTATAGAAATAGTTCAAGTGAATTTTTGACGTCTATAGCCGTCAATGGCAGTGAATGAGTTAAAATGTGTTTTAAATCTCACAGTACTTAAAACTGTTAACACTTAATGCCAAGATCAAATGAGATAATTAGGTAATAAGCATCTTAAAATAAGCAGTCAGAAATACCGCATGTTACGTGCATATGGAAGTTAATATTTTGTGATATTAGAAAATTAACAAAAGTTTGATTACTTGGCTGGAAAAAGTAATAGAATTGTTACAAAAATTTTTTTACTGCCATCATTTGATAATAATTTTACTAAAAATACTAAAAGCATGTATGTACGCGACTAATGACAACATGGCATGTTTATAATAAGTTTCATCATCGATCACCGCCATTTTCTTTTAACAAATCATGTGTTGAAATAAACGTATTGTTTTGAGTTGTTTTAAAAATAAAGGAACATTCTTCTCTCTGCGTGATGCTGACTTTAACATAAAATATAAATGACATGTTTTGTGTCTGTGGGCACGTGTTGGTGTGCGAGCAAATGACATGGCGCCCTTTTCGACGTTTAACTATCTCATTCAGAAATATCACGTGCGTGCGGCACATGCATCGAAAGGGCTCGTGACGGTTCTAACCTGTCTCTGTGGGTATTTTTAGTATCCGTAAATTATTGTCTCCCGCAGCACTTAGAAGAATGTCTAATAATAAGCACAGTGTTTGAGTAATGACTTTGAAAACGGGGACACTAATAATGGAGACGAAGGGTACATTCCGCAGTCACCTCTAGGTTTAAATATAAATGTGCTTAGTGCTTACTTTGCAGACTCTCCTGTCTCATGCAGATTATACCATTATGTACACTATGTACTTTGTATGTTTTTTTCTCTCTCTCCCACTCGACTCAGTAGGAGGTGAAGAAATCAATAAAAGCTTGTCACAGGAATTCTCAGCAGTTTGACACGTGCCTCGGCGTTGAGCACCTGAATGAGTCCGTCACAATCAGGGCCACCTTTTGTTCACGCACCTACAATAAGCCAGACAGGCTTTCTTTGTCAGCTAACAGTTTGTTGCTCAAGTTTACCTCATGGATCACACAAGGCTTTATTTTGGTATACCAAAAAGAGTCTATAGCAGAAGTGGGCATCGAGGGCCGGAGTCCTGCAGGTTTTGCATGTTGCCCTTCCGGCGCAGGGAGCCGTTTCGCCCTGAGTCCTGCCAATTTGGTCACAGAAAGTTGACTGCGCTCAGCGTAAATAGGGGAAACTCCATTGCCGTGCAAGGGCAAGTCCAGTTTTGCGTGTTTGTGAATTTAGTAGACGCGCTACGCCGCCTGAGCTGCTAAGCCCCCTGGTGCGTCTCCAGTTTGGTGAAAAAATCAATTTAGACTCGGTAATAGCAGGTCTAAATAGTAATGTGATTTTGGTGCATGTTATCAAATTTGTTTCATAAGTACGACAATTGCGTGGGGAAATCCCTTTGAATAATTGTAGAAATCAATTTATTGAACAAATTATAATCGTTATCATTGTAAAAATATTTTAATAACACTTTCGTGACCGACCGGCGCTTCAGCGTTTTCTTCCTTTAGCTGTAAATTACTGCAGATCAGATCCATCCATCCATTTTCTTAAGCACTTGTCCTCACAAGGGTCACGGGGGGTGTTGGGGGGGCTGGAGCCTATCCCAGCTGGCTTCAGGCAGTAGGCGGGGTACACCCTGAACTAGTTGCCAGCCAATCGCAGGGCACACAGACACGAACAACCATCCACACTCACAATCACACCTATGGACAATTTGGAGCGTTCAAGGAAACCGGAGAAAACCCACCCAAGCACGGGGGGAGAACATGCAAACTCCACCCAGGAAGGCCGAAGCCCAGACTCGAACTCACGTCCTCTGCACTGGGAGGCGGACGTGCTCATCAGTCACCCACCGTGCCGCCCTGCAGTCAGATGCTTAAGCTGAAAAAAACACAATGAAAAATTGCCGCATCATGCAGTGGAGGAACTACAGTTCGGTGCACTTTCTCACAGTTTGTTCATTGCATATGCTAATTAGTAAAGACAGCTGCAAGCTATATTAAACAGGTCTTGTTCTAAAATATTGCCGTTTCATTTAGTTTTGGAGGTCCTGCTTTTATCTTTGTTGACACGCGTTGATGTGGTCATTTACATCTATATATTGGATTTGTATTAGGATGAGAAATTTGAAATAGAAGGTGTGTGTGCGTGTGTGTTATGTAACTGTGGGATTTAGCAGAACATCGCCTGCAGCCACGTACAACTCCAGATCGCAGTGACACTGAGCAGCACACTGTGCTCTTCCGCAGGATTGTTGTGACAGGTTGCTTAATCCTGAGCATCCTCGTCTCCTAAAATATATAGCAGCACCTCGGTCTGTTCTGGGTCACCTGCAAAGCCATAGGGAGGATGTGTCTGAGTTGAGAGGAAAGCCAGTTTCAAGAAACTCTTACCAACAGTGAACATGCACAGGAAAGATATTATTCATACTAAGTCATCTTTGCTGCTTTAATATTCATTCTTTACATGGTTTGCATTGTTGGTTCAGAGTTGGTGGATAATATTTGGATTTTTGAGAGAAAATTCAGATTCTCTGTAAATAGAGTATTTATTGGTCCTTTCGAACAAACTTTTTTTTTTTAAATCAAATTCCACATATGACTTTTGATTTGTGTCATATTTGATACATCCGGTCACAATGCTTTAAATTCGTACATTTATAACTGTCAAAAATATAATAATTAACAGACATATCAAACATATTAGTATTTCCAAATATCAAAGAACAGTTCCTACCATTAATAAGGTGTCTCTCCTTTCTCATTTCGGGCGACCGTGGAAGGTTGCTAAAAAAGCTATCAGCTGTGTGATACTGCCCTCTAATGGATTATCTGTGCAATGCGTGTGTCAAATCATATACGCACGGGTTTTAATGGGGAAAACCAAATATTATACTCATGAAATAGAGGGCTTAAAATCTCTTGTATTTAACTCATTCACTGCCATTGACGGATATAGACGTCAAAAATTAATTTGAACTATTTCTATTAGTTTAAAAATGTTCCCGCTTTTGTTAACAAGAATATAAAAACCTATAATTTTTTTTATTGTACATTTTGAACAGATATAACTTTTCTTTTTCTTTTTTCTGGAGAGCTCAGTATTGTTCATTCGGTAATTTTACCGATTTGACATGTCATCATCATTGCTGTCCTTTTTTTAAAAAAAAAATTTTTTTTATTTTATTTTATTTTATTGGGTGATCATGTGTATGTGCGTGCGTGCGAGTGAGTGTGTATTCATTAGTTCACCTAAAACCTATTGAAAAAAAAAATCCCATACCGTTCACCTAAACCGAACACTTCCAGCCAGAGTTGTGAGGCCGTCAGGAAACCAGGAAAAGGACCAAAGAAAAGAAAGGAATGAGTGAATGAGAAAAAGTCTCAGGTACCCATGTCTGAAATTGAACATGAAATCGGCCATTTTGGTAGCCATTTTCCGCGGATTCCCACTATTATTTTATTTGCATCAATGAAAAAAGGGACAAAAGCATTCATACTTTTGCATGCACATTAATTATATTACAAGAACCATTTCCTCAGCAGTACCCGTGCAATGATGTGCCTCTGTGTAAATCCTATTAAATACCTCATGTTTACCTTTCCAGTTCTCTGTAAAGCCTGAGGATAAACGGTAGCAAAGCAGTGAGTCCGTTAATTGTGGTTGTTGATGTCATCCATCTTTTTATATAACGATTGCAGACAGATGTAGTGTTGAATGGACACTGACAGTGAAGTTGTGTTTTGTTTTGTTGCTTTGCGCCTCGGTTTCTGTTGTAGAAGTGGACATCTGTTTCTTGGCAACCAAAAAATACTCACAGCTTGGCGAGTTTAAAAAAAAAAAGAAAAACATTCAAGCAGTGTACTGTTAAAAGTTTAATTGCAGTGTAAAGAGTTAGTAGCAGGGTGTTGCTGGTATTTCAGTTTAGGTAGTGGAATGTTTTAGTCATATTTGAGGAAGTGCACAGACTGTATGTCACATGTTCATTGCGAAATCTGAAACTTGTCCAGAGAAAGTTTGACACTGAAGAAAGCTTCATAAATCAACTCATTATGTAATACAACTCATACTAACAAACTAAGAGGCTCTCTTCCATCAATTTTGGTAGTTTTCTTTCTTATATAATCTGTCTGCCAGTGCTGTTTATTTAAGAACATGACAGACAGTGACATCACCTGTTCCAACACAAAAACGTTAGTCAAGTGCTACCTACACTCATATTATATTCTTTGGCAAAGACAGAACAGCACTGTACATTCAACTGGAGTCAGAGAACATTCATACATGACATGTTCAAATATGCCCGCTTGAAGAGTATTCCAAATAACAGGGAAACTTTCCATTAAGTCAAATACAAGACAGAAGAGCGACTCCAATTAATCTTTTTACATAAACACATTAACATAGTTGACTCTTCCATTATTATTGCATTATGTGCATTCCATTATTATGATTATTATTATTATTATTATATATGGAAAATAATAATAATTATTATTATTATTATATTATTATTATTATTATATGGAATATAATAATAATGGTAATAATAATAATAATAATAATTATTATTATTATTAGATGGAATATATAATAATAATAATAATAATAATGATGATAATAATAATAATAATGGAATGCACATTGAAGAGTAATTACTATTATTATTATTATTATTATATATGGAATATAATAACAATAATAATTTTTATTTTATTTTATTTATTTTTTTTATTATTGCTGTTGACTTTTAGCCTCATTTTCCTGTTCAGACCCTCTCAAACTCTGGGATATGTTTTCAATTTTGGGAAAATGCCTATTATATCTCCCTTAAACCAAAAAATATTGAGGTGAAAACGTGAGAGATAAACATGAGGATTTCATCTTTTTGTTTGTATGAGAGCTGACTCAGCATTTACTCTTAAAGAAACATCAGTTTACATTGTACAAGAGTTGGACAATAAATGAATCATAATGACAGTAAATGTGATAGATCCTTTTTATCACAGGCAACACAGTGTTGCCACAATTAAGACATTTTCACACTGCTCTCGCTATTTATCTGTTGCCAGCGGCTGAAAGTGCTGACATAGCAGCATACCAGGAAGCAAAAACAGATTTTACTGCTGATTAGACCGCGCCTTGACAAGACGTATATCTCTCATTGCTGCAAAAGAAAGCTTTAACTTTGCTCATTTCAAGAAGTAGGATGAGGAAAGCAAAGTAAAAGTAACGGCTCGGTGGGAACTTGTCCACCAAAATGACAATAAATCACTCCGTCAGCTCCTCTGCAACTTGAGGTGCTTGTCTGACATCATCACAAAGCCGCTCTTGAATATAACATTTCCAGCCACGCTCCATTCCGTGGTCAATGCCCCTCACCACATTCACAATGAATGGGTTTGACGCCGCCGTGCTGCGCTATGCTAAATGCAGTATGAAAAAGGGCTACAGCACATGATCAGCCTCACAGTCGAGAACTTCTGCATTTGAATCTCTAACAAATTGTGGAGCTCCCCTATAAAACATGACAAGAACAAAAAATATAAAAATCACCATATAACCCCCCCCCCCCCACACACACACACACACACAAAAAAAAAAATCCCACACGTACTCAATGACTATAAAATGCTACTTTTTTCAAACACTCTAAACGCTGCAGCCTAGACAATGATGCTACACTTAACACCTTTTGAACCAATTTAGGATTACAAATTGCAAAATGAATTGTTGACCGACTAAAAAAAAATCACTTCAATTGGTAACACACGATTTAAGTTAATCCAAACTGAATATATTAAGCTTAATTAATTAAGGACTCAATAAACTTAATATAAGTTTATGAATATATTAAGTTTAATGAACTCATTTGAAATATTTTTTAAGTTGGTCAACAATTCAATTTGTAATCTTAAATTGGTTCCACAATTCTCATTTTAGAGTGTACCACATGTGCAACAATGGAAGCTCCGCCCACCAGTGCCCTCCAAGGAGACTGGAAGAAAAAAGAAAAAACGACAGAACAGGCAGGGAGAGAACTAGGAACTTAACAGACAAGAGCTATATATATATATATATATATATACAGTATATCTATTTTTTATAAAAAAAATTTTTAATGGATATTATATATTTTTTATTGAACTTCAACAATAAGCAAGCAGCAGTGTAATCATACTGTACATACTAAGACATGCCATTTATAGCCCTGAATGAATCTACTGAGGTTAAAAACTACTAAAGATGCAGGAAATGAGGTCAGTATGGAAAATGATTAGTTATCAGTTATTCATTGCATGAATGTGTGATAAGCATAAGAATAGTTTTGACTATTGCTGGATCGGGCTTCACAGTACAACAGGACTATCAGTGTGTATGTGTGTGCGTGTGTGTGTGTGAGAGCCAGTTATGCTGTGTAATGAGATAGGAATATTGGGCTATACTTGGCAAACCGCGTCTGTTGTCATTGTGCGACCACCGGTGTGCGTTGCTGTGCAGAAAGCATGCAGCTCCCCCCCGACACCCCCCTCGCCCCTGAGGGTCAGTTGGCATAGAGAAAAGTCCCAAATGTTTCATTGCACTCAACTGAAAGTCCTGGCAGCCAACGAGGAAAAAACATCAAACATGAAGGTTGCTTTATTTTCTCCTGTGGTGTCAATTATCACATCCTGCCAACATTAACATTAGACAAATGTCACACTAATGTGAGGAAGTGATTTTCTCACGTATCAACAAGGCCATTATCACATGTACTAACAGTGGTAAAAAAATAAAATAAAAATAAAAGATATATGTGGATATAATTTTTTTTGTGTATTTTTTTTCTTTTTAATTTTTTCCATTGCGTGGACTTTCATTATTCACAGGGTGGCACCGGTCCAAATCGGTATGCAGATAGCGGGGCCTTAACCATAATACATTTGCGTGCGTCTTCTTTTGTAGCTTCAATCGAAAAACTACCCATTTTCAGATTTTTATGCTCTTGAGTTCAGTGCTGTGAACTTTAAAAAGCCGTTGAGTGCACTGTGAAACTTTTAATGAGGCCAGATCAGTAAATGTTGGCTTAAAAGTGCTTTTAAAAAAATCTCTGCAGCAAGTTATTAGCGGAGCTGAGCTGCGGTCCGTTAAGTCGTGGCCACCATTTTAACTTTTGACCACCAGTCCCCTACTTGAACCTCAGGCTGACTAGAGTACTGTGTAGACTACTCACACACAGTGGAAGTGGAAGACATGATGAGAGTACAATCAAGGTCGGGGCAGGCGGACTGGATTGTTGTCAGTGTGAACAAACGCGGGCGGGTGTGGATGGCGATGAATAAACATTCTCTTCTTAACTCCTGCCCTTGTTTTGCTGTGCGCAGTTAATGAATGACAGCTTGAAACGAGTTAGTAAACCACCAAAAGATGCTGTGTCAGTTCTTGTGCCAGCATCATGAGATGACCAAACATCCTGTCTCTTCAATGGCTCTTTGTGTTGAATTTGATCAAAAAGCGCCACCTCATTTGAAACAAAGGCACGGGTTCATGATCAGGACGTTGGCGTCAGAGGCTGCTCTGATTTAAACACCTTTTGGAAGGCTTCTTCCGGAGCCGGGAGCCGGGTCTTCTGATTCCTTTCCTCTCCTGCACTGGCGGCAGCTCGAAATAGCCCAGACGAGCAGGCCGAGTCGGAGCAGATTGCTCTTGGCGTCGTCTCCGCCAAAACCTCTGCAGTCATGCTGCTAATCAGCAGAGACACGGGGGAAGGTTGCCCTGCACGAGCCAGACGCAGATCGGCCTCAGCGGGGGATGGCAGGCTGCTGCTAATTATAGAAGCAGAGATACAGGTGACCAAACGTACCTACCACTCACTGTGGCCTGTAAAAGATACTTCTTCTCGCAGAGCACAAATGCAAGAAGTCTCATTTTGCTTGTTGTTTGTTGGTCTGCAGGATGCAACGTCACAAACACGACTTGACCCAGCCCGGAAATTAAAATGCGCCGGTTTTTACGCTCTGTGAGCAAAATATCAGGTGTGTTTGGGGTGCGGCAGCTTTGTCAGTAGACTTGCACCAAAATGAAGTTATGCCAGTCTATGAAAATTGGGCCCCTCGTCTCCATACTAATTGTGTCTCAAAATGTCTTACTAACCAAAATCAAGACTTATTGAGACATCAAGACATATTGAGACATCTTAAGACATACATATTTCAAAGAAATCGAAAGACATCTTCATATTTTCAAGACATCTAGAGACATCTTAAGACTCACGTCTATAGACAAATCCATGTCTTGACTTAAAGACGTCTCAAGACATCTAAAAAATGTGTCTTTGAAGCCCATATCTCGATGAGTGGTGCAGGTACTCATTGTGTCTTAAGATGTCTTTACAACCAAAATCAAGACATCTCAAGACATATTGAGACATCTTAAGACATACATATTTCAAAGACATCTAAAGACATCTTCATATTTTCAAGAAATCTAGAGACATCTAAAGACATCTTAACACTCACGTCTATAGACATATCCATGTCTTGACTTAAAGACGTCTCAAGACATCTAAAAAAAAAATGTGTCTTTGAAGCCCGTATCTCAATAAGTGGTGTAGGTACTCATTGTGTCTCAAGATGTCTTAAGACGTCTTAATAACCAAAATCAAGACATCTCAAGACATATTGAGACATCTTAAGACATACATATTCCAAAGACATCTAAAGTCATCTTCATATTTTCAAGACATCTAGAGACATCTAAAGACATCTTAAAACTCACGTCTATAGACATATCCATGTCTTGACTTAAAGACGTCTCAAGACATCAAGAAAATGTGTCTTTTAAGCGCGTATCTCAATAAGTGGCGCAAGTACTCATTGTGTCTCAAGATGTCTTAAGATGTCTTAATAACCTAAATCAAGACATCTCAAGACATATTGAGACATCTTAAGACTTACATATTTCTAGATATATCTTTATATTTTCAAGACATCGAAAGACATCTTAAGACTCACGTCTCTAGACATATCCATGTCTTGATTTAGACGCGTCTCAAGACATCTAAAAAATGTTTCTTTGAAGCCCGTATCTCAATGAGTGGCGCAGGTTTGGGAGGTTCCGTGCACGTAGAGAGCGTTACTTTTTCTGACGGCTTCCTAAAAGGTTGCAAAACCTTGCAAAGCCTTTTGACACACTCTCTCAAGCCGTCTTTATCCTCTCAAACAGTTTTTCTTGTCGCAAAAAAATAATAATTTGAACATGTTCAAATCAGGGTTAGGACCCAGGCAGGTCTATAAACAGACCAAGGTCTGAGATAGATGGGGAGAATTCCAGTACATAGAATGAATACAGTCCAAGAGTACTTTTTACATTTCTTTCACCAACAGGCAAATCTTGTGAAATGTTAATATGAGTTATGTTGCATTGCCATTCAAATTGCCATTTCGAGGAGGTCTCAAGGTTGAAACAGAATTGGAAAACATTTAGTGTTAGAATGACGTATTTTCATGAAAATGTCAGTCCTTCAACTGAGTAGTTTCTTTCACAGCACGTTTGCACTGGAAACGTGTTTCACCTCATGACAGCAGTGTATTGTCATGCACACCCTGATGCATTGTTATTTTTTTTTAATGATGGTCATTAATAAATATACACGAGAGGGACCATTCTTCTCAAAGTCCGTGTCATTTAACGTCAAACATACTTGAAAAGCACACCCCCACGCACACCTACATAGTGTTCTTTTTCTTTCATGCTCACTGTTATGTGAGAAACGGGGGTCAGACATTTCAATTACCGGCAGCAGCGCATTCAAGCGCCGCTAAATGGAATCCACGCGTGTTCATAGTGATCCTAATTTCGTTTACGTCATGTACTCGGGTGGCGGCGTTGTTGGATATGTTGTCAGAAGATTGATGCTTGAGTATAGTTATGTGTACACCCACACCTGTTCCTGATGCTATGTCGTTAACATAATGTTGTTGGAAAATAACTTTTAAAAACACATTTTCAGGCCCGTGTGTGCAAATGTGAGAGGTGCGAGAATCCAAAACTGTCAAGGAATAATTTAACCAGTCAGAAGCTGGAAGAAATCAATTTATTTGTTTTTTTTTTTAGCCATGTTGAACGGTCAAATGGTTATATTTATTATACAATTTGGAAGGAATGACACATGATGATACCTTGACGATAATTGCTTCAGATTTTTAAATTGTATAATTGTGATTAATTTAATTTAAAAAAAAAATTATGTATGTAAGTTTTTGAATTTGAAATGTTTAAATTGTTTATTTTTATTTTGTATTAGATTCTTCATAATAAAGCAATTAGTCAATTATTTAATGAGATCAATTAATAAAATAAAATTAAAAAATAATTCATGTCCATGCTAAAGTTAAGCAAAACATATCACACACCCTGTGATTGGCTGGCGACAAACCCAGGGTGTACCTCACCTCTCATCCAAACTCAGCTAGGATGGGGTCAGCTCACCCGCGACCCTAATGAGGACAGGAGCAGTGGAAAATAAATAGAGATGGGCGAGCAATATCAGGCCAATAATTTCAAGGGATTAGTACCAATATCAGCTGAGACTAATATCAGACACCCTCTTGTTTCCGTTTTACGATTAGGAATTAGAAATTAGAAGAATGGAAAGTTGTTATTCATTTTATGCAATCTTAAGGAAAATGCAGTATTTGTATATATATACAAATCTTTAAAAACATGTCATTTTTGGGTGGTAAAGTTTTATGGTTTAAAAGTATTAATAGTATCAGTACTTGGTATCGGTATTGGTGACTTCTTGAGTTCAGTACTTACTACTCGTACAGGTACCGGTCTGGGGGGGAAACTGTATTGAATATCCCTAAAAATAGATGGATGGATGTTTTTATGCAAATTTATGTTAAAATCCAAATTTGACCACTTTTGAAGCATTCGTCTTTTGTTGTGTCTACATTTACATAAGTGGCTAAATCCAATTTTCACTCACTAGGACTTAAGAACGCAAATGTATACAAACTCCAAAAACTTCTGCTTTGAAATAAATCAAGACATCTAATACAGTAAATATAATCAATTCGATGATTTAGAAAAGGCACAGAAGGCAGCGTGATATTTTGCTCCACTCTTATTTCATTTTAGCCTTACTTATTACTAATCAGGATTGTGCTATTTTTTATTTTGTTGATGTGTTTGAATGAAGATCAGAATAAATACATTTACGCAACAGCAACCACAAACTGACAGTTCAGTTCTTACATAGTGTGTGTGTGGTCAGCTGATCCTCTTGTAAGAAAGTCGATAGTCGAGCCATAAATACAGTGAGACACACTTGTTATCTAATATCTAATCTAATATCTAATCATATGAGGCCCAGATGATGAATACATCGAGACAGGCTGACAAAGGAGACGAGTGGTGGCCACTGGCAGGTCATCCAGCTTCCAAACACATTCTCCAAACCGCTGTCCTGTTTCCTGTTTACCGCGAGGCGCTATTGTCCACACTTATGTACGAGGCCTTCGAGTGGAACAATCGACTCAGTGTGAAGGAGCCTGAAAACACACGTCCATTTCCTGTTTGCAAATCATCTGTTCCATTTCACTCAGATGATCTGGCAGGCTTTGGCTTATGAATTTGTGCGCACTTTCACCATAACTGGCCTTTCATTACTTCCGCATTCTAGCCAGTGCGCATCCTGCTGATTGCAGAAAGTGCCACTTGTCAAAATGTCATTGTGACTGGACAGTGGAGTATCGTGGTTACATCGAAAAAAATGTATTCCTAATTGTAATTGCAAATGGACAATAAAATTGCAATTTTATGAGATAAAAATAATTTTTCCAAGATTATGTTTTTTTTGTTAGTGAAATTGTAATAAATAAATAAATGTGTACCTATATGAAGCCGTTAGTTAGGACTCTAACCCTAACTCTAACCCTAACCCAAAAAAGGGGAAAAAAATAAAGAAAAAGTGATAAAATAAAGACCCATTGTGTAGTCCTCAGCGCCATCTAGTGGTCAAAGAATAGCTTTAGACGCGCGCAGGAGCACACACACACACTACGGTGGCTCAGAGAGACCACATTTCGGAATCCTCCCACCAATTCTTATTTTGCGTTAACAAACGAGCATCTCGGCGAGCGACGGCGACTTGGCAGCCGTTGTGAAGTCCGGCGAGCGACGCCGAAAGACTGAGTGAGCCGGAATTAGCCGGAGCAGCTAACAGGAGCAGCTAGCGGGAGTTAGTCTGAGCCATAGGCTGGAGTGGCTAACAAGAGCGGCTAGCGGGAGGAGCTAGTTAAGAAAAAGCTAGTAAAAACTTGCGAGAACAAAGCAGCCCGAGTCACGGTAGTTAGTGACCTCCTGGTTTTAAAAATGTATTAATTATTAGTTACCCGGCAGATGGCGCTATATTATAAATCTGTTCGCCTCGTTAGCTCTGACCAGATTTCATCAACATCACAGGCAATATCCTCATTGGCATTATTTTATTTTGACCTGGTTTCTTGTTGAAAGGTCCCTTTTGACAGATGCCATTGTAAAAAGCTTCAGAGCTTTTTTTTCAGTTTTTTTTGTTTGTCTTTTCAGTGTTGTAGATAAATGAACAGCTTAAAGTGTATTCCATTTGTGGGTGCAGTTTTCAGTGAAGTAAAACTGCAATGCTTCACGGTTCTCTAACTTTTTTGCCCCTCTAACGAGTCTAAAAATGTGTCCATCCGTCAATTTTCCACAGTTTGTTCTCATTAGGGTCACAGATGAGCTGGAGCCTAATCCCAGCAGGCTTCGGGCAGTAGGCGGGGTACACCCTGAACTGGTTGCCAGCCAATGTTATTTTTACCTCACCTGTAAATAAATAAAGTAAGAATTCAAAATAGGAGACACCTCTCATGAAACAAATTTGAGAAATAGTCTAAACATAAAGACTTCCTTAAACTGTAACTACACTTCATGGCGTGGCTATTTTCACTTAGGTCCTATTTCACCCATGGTGCAAAATCCCAACAATAGTCTCCACTTTTTATCCAATTAAGGATATGACAACAGCATTTAAGAGAAGGAAAAGTTGTGAAGCTATATTTGGAGATGTGTCAAAGGTGATGATGTGTAAGGTTAACAAGTGCAGGTCACATCATAAAGAAAAACATTGCAGTGGAGCAGTTTGTTCTAGCCTGACGCCTGTTTATCCATCACACATCCTGTGTCTGTGAGCTGGTGTGTGTGTGTGCGCGTGCCTTTATTTAAAAAAAAAAAGTGTCCTTTTATTAGTCTACCCTGTTATGTATCTATTTTTTACGGCCTATTTCTCAGCCTAACACACACATACATACACCAACCCAAAGATAAAACACTTTGTCATTGTGTCAGCTCAGGCCCAGGAGGATTCACTTACTTCTAATGACTAGAAGGAAGTACATGTGGGAAAAGAAGCAGAGATCTTTTTCTGCTCAAAAGTCAACCTGACACCATCATCATCAAATGCAACATTTTGTGAGACTTCTGTTCATTGCCCACAGGCCTACTGCAGCCCTCCATGTTATTTTATGTAGCTCATGAAAGTTTTCCAAAATTTACATTATGATGTGCTGATTATTAGAGTTCCCTCATAGAAAATATTAGATAACAGACAAAAAATATGTCATTGCCTCTTAACTCATTCACAGCCATTGACGGCTATAGACGTCAAAAATTCATTTGAACTATTTCAATTAGTTTAAAAAAAAAAAATCCACTTTTGTTAACAAGTTTTATTGTACATTTAGAACAGATATAAAATTTGTGATTAATTGTGAGTTAACTAGTGAAGTCAAGCGATTAATTATGATTACAAATTTTAATCGCCTGACACCCCAAATTTTTAATCATGTTTTCTTCTTTTCTTTTTAATTCATTGATTGCCATTGACGGCTATAGATGTCAAAAATTCATTTGAACCATTATTATTATTATAATAAATTAATAAGTTTCCACTTTTGTTAACAAGAGTATGAAAACCTACATTTTTGATTGTACATTTAGAACAGATATAGAATTTGTGATTAATCGTGAGTTAACTAGTGAAGTCATGCGATTAATTACAATTAAAAAATGTTATTCGCCTGTCGCCCCTAATTTTTAATAATCTTTTCTTTTTTTATGAATTCATTGCAGTGAATGAGTTAATACTAATTTTACCAAACATTTGATCATCTCTGGCGAAATTATATAAAAGGATATTTGAGTCATTAAGCCATTTTAAGTGCTGAAAAAATGTATTTTTCACAATTAATTTGATAACTTCATTAATTTTCATGTACAATTAATACCTTTTAAAACAAAAAAAACTTTTTTCCACTTGCTGTCGACTGAAGATGACATCACCTGTGTTGAGGAAATATAACGACGTCGAATAACGACCAATCACCGCGCACCTGTTTTCTGGGATTGGTCAGCAAAGTGAACCATGATTGGTCGTTACCGGTTTCCTGAGCACGGGTGATGTCATCTTTAGTCGACAGCAAGTGGCAAAATTTATTTTTATAGTTATTAATTGTTCAAGAAGAAGAATGAAGTTATCACATTCATTATAGACAAAATATTACCTTCTTACTGTTGAAAGTGGCACAATGAGTCAAGTATTTTTATAGCAAATGATGCACATTGTCTACTAATAACTTAATTCCTACACTCCGACTAAAATTTTACTTTTGGGCTGCTTGGAAATGAAATTAGAGACCTGAAGGAGAGTAGGACTATTTTTTGGAGAAATCTCAAAATGGAAAATTGTAACCGTACGCTTTATTTTTCTCGATTATTCGAGACTAGACCCTGGGACATGTGAACACTTTAGCCAGAATGGATCGCATTTAAAATGAGAAGGCAAAATAAACTTACTATATATCGAGTACGCTGCACAACTTTCAAGTGGTACATATAAAACGCTACTTGATGACAGTATTGAGACAATTGTATTCAACACAGAGCACCGAATCTCAGGTGTTAAACGTACACGCAGGTAGTATTAAATAAAGTGAACCGAATTAACTTGACATTATTTTGCATGGTAAAAATGCTTTTTAAATGTGGAAAATCAGCATCACGGAAGCGATTGTGTTCAATCTGGCCATCTCATTTTTGCGGGCAGGATCCTGCTCTCCTTGTTTGCCGGAAGTGTTGAGAGACAAAACAAAGAAAACCTTCAAAGGGAGTCACCCTCACACCCAAGCACGAGCCGATGATACGACGGTGGACAGGCAGAGATGTGTACCTATTTATAAACTCCCGCGTGTATATTGGGCAGAGTCAGCTTTGTGTGTTCCAATGTGTTGATCTGTGGCTTTGCTAACACAAATGCTGTAAAGCCACGTTTCCCATCCAGTTGAGGAGATAAGAGATTTTCTGCTATTCTGGTTGACAGGAAGCCTTTGCACAACAACAATGAGCCTGGCTGAAGATACACGTGCAACACAAACATGCACATTCCCGCTCACATTCTTTCAGGCTCAGCCGTTCCCCAAACACGTTTGTGTATGTGTGCACATATGCATAGGCCTACATAGACATATAGTAAAGCCCTCTAAACTGCTACAGCTTTGGAACCACATTGATGGTACACTGGCTTTAAAAAGGAGAATAGTCTCTTGGGTGTCAGGTAATTGTTCATAGTTGTGTGAAGTTTTTACAAACTTGTAAAATGCCATCCATTTCCTAGAGCGTACGTTTTGTTCAGGTTACAGGGAAGCTGTAATTGACGAGTACACCCTCTACCTGTCAATCACTGGGTTGACACACGGAGGCACACAAGCATTCATTTATCCTATACTCCTGTCTTGTAGTGTAGGCCTAAGATTCATGAATTATTCAGTGTGGATTAAAGAAAAAAAGATCAATCTCGTAGTGTTTTGAAAAGTTTTCTCGTAATTGCCGAAGGTAGTTGTTGCATTACCCTGCTAACAAACATGAAATCCTAATCCATCCATCCATTTTCAACAATGCTTTTTCTCATTAGGATAGTGCATTTAGACACTTCCACACGATGGAAATTTCTGCAATTAATCAATTAACTAAATGAATTAATGCTGTTGAAATGTGGGAGGAAGCTTGATTACTTTGAGATATGTAAGCATGGGGGAAATGTGTAAACTACACACAGGACAAGAGGACCAGATCTTTGAACCCAAGACCACAGAACTTTGAGACAGACATTCATGCCAACCACTTTCCATTATACTGTCCCAAAACAAGGTACACTACTGTAACTTTAAGGCAGCATTTCTTTGCTGCCACAAATAACAACTGACAAATGTAAATAGACAGTGTTGCTTTGATATACGAGTGACACAATTCATCCGTTTTTAGAGATATGAGCTAGTGCTAGGCTGATTTATTTATTTTTTGTCTTTGATTTGTGAACAAACATTTTAGATACATATGTTGTATGGACAGTGAACATAACTGACTTCACAACAAGCAGCAGTTTGGCAAAGAGTGAACAATTATTATTATTATTATTATTATTATTATTATTATTATTATTATTATTATTATTATTATTATTAATAATAATAATAATAATAATAATAATAATAATATTGTTTAAGTGGCTTTAAACGGAAAACAAAGACATTTCAAACAACCAGGCAACTTTGCTTCCGCTAGCTGAATGCTAACACACAATATACAAGCTAATGTATAGCATTGACTACGTTTACATGCAGTCAATATTCGGGTTAAGGTCAGAATTTCTGAAACAATCGAGGTAACACGTTTACATACGTGGCGGAAAGGAAGTTACTCCCGTTTACATGCTTATATGTGCTTATATGTGCTTACTAAACGTTCAATAAAAGACATTACATTTACCGTATGTCACCCACCACGCACAATAAAGTCGGTTTCCTCCTCGCTCTAGAAGTGTGGTTCTTTGCTGCTAGCGTCATGTTTGTTAACAACGGCTTGAGTATATACACGTCAGAAGTACGGACTTATATATTTTTACTATATGTGTATAGAGGCACAAACTGTGACGTTTTCACCTTAGAGACACAAAATAATATGAAAACGCAGTAGAGAAATCAATGTATTCTAGAGAGGCTCCTTTAGCAAGTCGTGACTACATAGACCAAGATTACTTGTGAATCAAATCAGCAAAGAAGAAGAAAAGAAGACGAAGAAGAAAATAGCAAGCATGAGCACAGTGAAAAACGATCGTTCGAGGTATTCCGAATGCATGTATATGAGCAAGAATTCCGGTTATGAAAGGAGTAAGCCGGGGTTCTTTTTTTTGTTTTTAAAACCCCGAATAAGACCATATTCGGGTTATTGCGCATGTTTACATGACCTTACAAAACCCAAATATTGCCAATATTCAGGTTTTAAAATGTTTATTTCCTGCATGTAAACATAGTCAACGTGTCTGACGCATCTGCTGTATGCAGTAGTTGTCATCCGAGAGTGATGTCATGCATACCTTTCATCATGAGTCTATCGAAAGTGTGAATTGAAACTAACCAAACAGGTCAATTCTCACAATTCTTGTCGTTGAACAGAAACTGGCTCCACCCTGCTGATATTATAGTTGCTGTTCTTGACAAGCCCATTAAAACACCGCATTTAATTGCTCTAAAACGGACAGCGCTTGACATCGGCCTACTTTTACCTTGTGCAGTTTCGAGCTTGATTGTCATGCTTTTTTGTCTAGCTTATCCATGGGAGCGAGGGTTGCGCTTATGGCGCTTGACGGCTACTTTGAAATGCCACTGAACATTTTTCAACGTCAAATCAAAGTTACGCCAACATCAGCAGGTTGGATCTCTAGACTCTAGAGGATTCCGCATACGCCTTGTGATGGTGTGCCAAGCATCTGTGGTTGTTTTTATTTATTAACATCAGAACATCACAGAGTTTGCACGTTAGACTGTTAGCCCTCCTGTTTTGTTTGTTTCTTTGGTAAATCGAAAATGTTCATGAGTTATTGTGACCTGTTGTGCAAGTAAAGAAAACAACTGGGCTATATTCA
The DNA here is from genome assembly GCF_051991255.1 of Vanacampus margaritifer. Taxonomy (NCBI): domain Eukaryota; kingdom Metazoa; phylum Chordata; class Actinopteri; order Syngnathiformes; family Syngnathidae; genus Vanacampus; species Vanacampus margaritifer. The sequence goes on along the minus strand of NC_135444.1, from coordinate 10,136,501 downwards.
TTTTATTTCCAATTTTAAAATAGTTACATTTCACTCAAACACAATAGGAAGGATAATAAAATGTGTAAAATCCATAATACAGAGAGACCATTTAAAAAAAAATATATATATATATATATGTGGTTGTACAACTTATTTTCAAGGAATACAGTAAGTGCAAATAACTAAACTGAATAAAGCAGTGCTTCAAGTAAAATTTAAGAATACCTACCATTTAACCCAAGTTTTATAAGTTTTTAATCTCGTTCTTTAGCTACTATTGAATTGAATTGTGGTGTCTCGGTTTGAACACTGGCGGGCGCCAACGCAATGACGTACATGACTTAGACAGAAGAAGAATAAGTGCATGAAGGGGAAGTTTGATGTCATGCACTCTACTGAGCTGGAAATAATGTGAATAAATCAAGAAATTCAAGACTGATTATCAAGAATATTATTCCCGACCTAACCCGAATGTCTGGTACAGGCCCAGACGGAGATTCCCGCCCTTTGTGAAACTCATTGTGGCGAACAAAAGTTTTCACTTGGGGTGATGGAAGCACAATAAAGCTACATACCAACGCTAATGAACCCATGTTCTATCAATGACCGGCAAGCTATTAATGTGTTACAAAAGCAAGAGTATGAAAACCTAGAAAAAAAATATTGTTTATTTAGAACAGATATAAAGTTAGTGATTAATCGTGAGTTAACTATTGAAGTCATGCGATTAATTACAATTAAAACAATTAAATCGTCTGACGCCCCTAATTTTTTATCATATTTTTTTTCCCTTATTTTTAATTAGGGGCATCAGGCGATTACATTTTTTAATTGTAATTAATCACATGACTTCACTAGTTAACTCAAGAGTAATCACAAATTTTATATTTGTTCTAAACGTACAATACATTTTTTCTAGGTTTTCATACTCTTGCTAACAAGAGTGGGAAAAATGTGAAACTAATAGCAATAGTTCAAATGAATTTTTGACGTCTATAGCCGTCAATGGCAGTGAATGACGATAAATTCATTCAACGATGGTAACTTACAAATTGAACAAATCGATATTCTTATTGGAACGATTACATTCCCAGTTTGATAACAAACTTTTATGACGAACATTGGATAGTAATGCACAACTCTTGTAATGCTTTACTGAGCATTCACCATCAAATTGTCAGTTTAAAGTGAGTTTGTCTTGTATAGAAACAAACAGCGTTCTCACTAGACACAACACCATCTTAACTTAAGGTGCCACAAAATAAGACACAATAAGTAAGTAGAACATGCACACAACTATTATTATTATTATTATGAGGGAACACACCAACTAACGGGAATAATTGTTTGTCCATATGTGCCTTGCGATTGCCTGGCGACCAGTCTGGGGTGTAAATCTGCCTTTTGCCCCAAGTCAGCTGCTACAGGCTCCAGTTTCCCACGATCCTGAACAGGATCAGTTGCATAGAACATGAATTGATGGATTTTGGGCCCCTAATGCAGAGGGGCCCAAATTGTTGCTTATGTAGTCTATTTGTGCCTTCATATATATTGCCCGTTTTAGCTGAAATGAAATGACAGCGTTAATCCTATTAGCTCTGCACTCCTTGGATTAAATATGAGGCAGATTAAAAGAGCACTTTGGAGTAATTGGTTTCATTTTAAAGCCTCTTATATTTCTTATGAAGTGCGGCTTGTAACACAGCAGGGTTGTCTCTAAATTGCGGTCACTGTCTAATTATGTTAAGTTACTTCCTGAACATCTCTGTTGTGCCATGCGTATTGACTTTATTTACTGTTTTACTTTATTTGGTTTTAATGTCTATAAATTTGGTTGTGCCGGATTATGTCGTCAAAGCAAAAGTGTAAAGATTCTCAATGTTCACACCCAGTATTCAAAACATGCTTACGCTCACACACACCCATTTAATCTAATGTATCCTGACTGGGAACATTCCTGCCACGCTAAGTCAGTGTATTTTGCTTATTGGAGCAAACAATAGTATCTGTCAATTTCATTTTCATAAATGAAAGGATTATAGAGCCTCGTGTTGATCTTTTGCATTCAGGCCAGTGCACCGCAATTTCTCTGCATTCCCACGTCCCATAGGCACCACCTTGTACACGTTGGGACTGGCAATTCCATTTCTCACATGATAACCCGCCATCTTTTTATTGACCTGACATAAACTTGAGTAAATTCACGTCCCGGTCAAAATTTACCAGCCCAGTGTCAAAAATATGTCTCTAATGCCATAAAACATGAGCAAGTGTTGTGGTTTCTTTTGCTTTTTCGCTGTTATACTATCACAGAACCATACCAGTGGCGGCAAAGAAGAAACATGTTAATATAATATAATAAACACATATACAGGGTGTTTCATAAAATCTGATTTCATTTCAGATGTAAATTTGACAGAAACTACATGATCAAGGTTAATGAAAGTAAACAGAATTTAAAGATATGTGGATTTCAATTTTGGATTGATATGCAAGAGAAACTTGAAAAAGACGAGTTCAAGGAATATCTGATGTTCGGTAATGAGGCTATATTTCATAAAAAAAATGGCAAAGTCAATAAGCATAATGTTCGTATTTGGGGTTATGATCGGGCGTGATCGGCTATGAACGCCACATATGTTTGAATTTTTCATTCAAATTTGAAGGGAATAAATCTTATATTGTTCATCATTAAGCCTGTTTAGTTTCATTAACCTTAACCATAATTCATATTTTTTCAAAATATTGTTATTTATTTATTTATTTAAAATGATTAACTCATTCACTGCCATCATAGACGTCAAAAATTCATCTTAACTATTTCTATTAGTTTAACATTTGTTTCCACTTTTGTTAACAAGAGTATGAAAACCTATACTTTTTTATTGTACATTTAGAACAGATATAAAATTTGTGATTAATTGTGAGTTAACTAGTGAATCTATGCGATTAAATACGATAAAAAAAAATAACCGACTGACACCTCTAATTTTTTGTAATCTTTTTTTTTAAATCACGTACGGCCGGCGATTACATTTTTTAATTGTAATTAATCGCATGACTTCAATAGTTAACTCACGATTAATCACACATTTTATATTTGTTATAAATGTACAATAAGGTTTTTTTCCTAGGTTTTCATACTCTTGTTAACAAAAGTGGAAACAAAATTTAACTCATTGAAATAGTTCAAATGAATTTTTGACATCTATAGCCTTCAATGGCAGTGAATGGGTTAAACATATTGTTTTGCTAATTATTTCTACCATTTAATCTAAAGTGTTGAAAATGGCTTGCTATCTTGGAGGATGAAATGTTAATGGTTGAACAATTATGCCGTTATTGGGGTCTCCTGAAAATGACTATTTTGGAGGTACAAGGAAAATGGAGGTTTCCGGGGATGTCCACTTCTATGCCTTTCTGTGACTCTTCCGGTCTCTGTGTTGCAACATGCTGGTGACACTGTCACACTCTGACATTCACTGAAGAGTTAGACAAATTAAGGGAATGTAAATTTACAGTAGTACATTGTAGGTTGGCCCTAAAATGTCACCGGAAATCTGATTATCCCAATTTTTTTGTGAGAACTGTTTGTCCAGGACTTAATGTTCCAGTATTAGAGCAAAACCATGGACTTTCGTCTCCACCTTATCATAGCTTGCTGCACCTGAAAGGCTGCATTGTTGTCATGCACAATCCACAAGTGCACCTAGAAGGTTATTAATGTCACACACCTGTCCCAGGTATGTAAGGACACTGAACCAGGCAAGTTAATTAAAAGATTCAAATTGGTGGGTGGCAATTGTTAATTAGTCATGCAATTTTTCAGGTTTGAACTTCTGCGTGTTTAGTTTTGTACATTGTTTGTGCTCTTTAATTTGTGTTGGAGCGTTTATGCGAGTCTCCAGGTGGAGGAAAGAGGGGGCAGTTTGCAGCAGGAGACCGGAGAATAAAATCAAGGAAACGGGAAGGAAATGACGAAGGCCGTCCTCTGAACCCGCACAACTACCACTCTGCCTTTGTCATCCTGTGTGGAAACTTGGACTCACACAAACACACATGCATGCTATGTTGTTGTTGTGACTAGAATGAAAAGTTCGGTACGCAGACATAACAGCCAGGAGATAACGAAAATAATGAGGGAGTTAGTTGCGTTGCTGTGATCGATTAGGGGTTTCAACTCAACTTAACTTTATTCATAAAGCACTTTAAAACAAGCATTGCTGTATACAAAGTGCTTGGAACAGAAATCGGTCATGCAGTAAAAGATAAGTAAAATAAGAACAAAACAAACATTGTAAGTAAGTATACTGTACAAGTAAATACAATTTACATCAATGAAGTGGGTAAGCAACACTGGCTTGTTCGCTACAGTGGAATATATATATTTTTTATTTTAAAAAAATTAAAAAAAAATATATTTTTTTTCTGGAGAGCTCAGTATTGTTCATTCGGTAATTTTACCGATTTGACATGTCATCATCATTGCTCTCTTTTTTTGTGTGTGTTTTTTTAGTTTTTTTTGTTTGTTTTTTTTTGTTTGTTTTTTTAAAAAAAATGTATTTTTTAATTTTTTATTTAATTTTTTATTTTATTTTGTTTGTGGGTGAATATGTGTATGTGCGTGTGTGCGTGCGTGCGTGTGAGTGTGTGTGTCTTCATTAGTTCACCTAAAACCTATTAAAAAAATCCCATACCGTTCACCTAAACCGAACACTTCCAGCCAGAGTCGGGGAGTTTGCCAGAGTCGTGGAGTTTGTGTATTTAAAGATCACTTGAACGAGAAGTTGCTCTGAGGTAATTATGGTTCATCCGTTAGGAAGAGACACACAAACAAGAAAGGAATGTCAATGGAAGGTTAAAGGTCGCGGCAAGAATGTCATTGGCATGTTTGTTATCGCATATTTGCACACGCGCGGCTGTAAGTGTGGGGACGCATTCAGTCGGGATTTTTTTTTTTTTGCAACCATGTCAGACAACATAGTGTGTGATTGTATGGGACATAATGGAAATGTAAATACAGGGTCAACCTATTGCCATCATGAAGCATGCATTAACTGTACAGGTATCTTAAAGTGTGTGTTTTTTTTGCATGTAATTAATATCAATACCTCAAAACTATATTTAAATGTGACATTTCGGTAGTTGTGTTTGGCAACGTGTCTGCTGCATGTAGATACATAATTCAACAGCTTGGTAATGAAGTGCTGCCTCCACCAGTGAAAATGCCATTAATTATTTTAGTCTTTACGGAAGGTGTTTTACTCTGGCTTTTTCTTTGGAAGATTAAAAATATGAGGTTTAAAAAAGCTTTCAGCCTTGGTAATCATGGTAACAGGGAGACATATGAGCGATGTCTCATTTGCATGTGACTTACGGCTTTAAATGTGGGTTGATTTTTCATCTGCATGTTTTTTTTTTCTCTTAAGAGTTCTTGTTGAGGGTGCTCCCAAGTTTCAAGGTTTTAAAGAAAAACATGTCAGGCATATTTCCCCCCATAATGTTGTTCGATTGGTCTGCAAATTGTACGTTTGCTGCATTCAAATTTTGTTCAATCCACTCTAAATGGGATTGTTGAACCGCAGAGTGCATAAAATGTTTTGTTCCAAAGTAAAGAGAGGTCCAGAATAAAATGTCAATGGGGGATCAATTGTGTATGGAGAAAAAAAAGGATAAATAAATAATAATAATAATAATAATAATTATTATTATTATTATTATTATTATTATTATTATTATTATTATTATTATTATTATTATAAGCAAACAGTAGATTATAACTTCCAGGTATGATTAATAATATAATATACACATTTTATATTTGAAATTAGGTCGAATGTGGTCGGTGTTCTGTCCTGTTTGCATATTATTAACATGTGGTTGTCAAGTGCTTGACATCTTCTTTGCTTGTCTCCTTGACTCCCAGCAGTGAATAGTAATTGTAGTGTAATTATCAGACAAATCAATAGAGCTAGTAAAGGTAGCCCAAGATGAAATTAGAAGCTACCTCAAGCTGCTCACTATACTGCCTTAGTTATCAGTTTTAATGCTAAAATCTCCAGGTGTCATTTTAGTGTTTATAACATTAATGATAAATGTACATTATTGCTCATTATGTACTGAACAGCCAGACCTATTCCCGTGTTGTCATTTCTGGCTCTAGTTAATCATCACACACTTGTGAAGCGGTATAGCAAAAACAAAACAAAGGAAAAAGCGAAACACACTTGAGTCAGATTTTATCAGCAGTTCTCAACCCTTTTTTGCACCATGGGCTAGTTTCATGTGAAACAATATTTCAACCGACCAATCCAGTTTGGATTGCACTGGAAACCAAACATAACTCAGCTTGCAAACGTCACTTTGACCAAACTCAAATAGGTGAGCCGTGATTGGTCGTTATCTTAGCCTGAGTAACTGTCAGTCGACAAGTGGCAAAAATGCCGCCCCCTGAGATGAAAACAGGTGGATTTTGCTGCTTAATTCATATTCCACAAATGTAATATTAATCAATGCTATATTACATTTTTACTTAACTTCCCCTATAAACAAAAAAAAATGCTGTGTTACGTAAAAAGTTTGCCCTTTGTGATCCAAAGCAGAAGTCTAACACATGGTCCCTCATTGTATGAGTAAAAGCTGGCTCAGCTCCGGGTGAGGGAGGCGGGCATAGCAACAGGCGCAGTCGCTGAGCATTTCCTGGACGGTGTTTGGCTCCTGGGAGCCCATGACATGCTAATTCGGCGGCAGTTGCGACCAATTGCAGGGGAATTACAGTCGGGCGGCACGGTTGCTCCGTTGTCTCCTGGCGCTCATGACCTTCGTCTTAAGAGGCTTTCAGAGGCTTCACGGAGCTGAGCCGCCATCTGGCTAAACCCTCTGCAGCCAGTCACACATGCAGATGATGTCAAACTGGGAGTTTGAAAAGAAGCACGGAACACAGACTTGGCCCAGGCTTTTAACTTTTGTGCCACCTCTTAGTCTCAATATGCAAGAAGCAGCCGGATGAAAACCTTTGCAGCAAGTTCACAATTTAATATCAATAAATAAATTGTTAAAATTAAAACCTTTAACTCATTCACTGCCATTGACGGCTACAGATGTCAAAAATGAATTTGAACTATTTCTATTAGTTTAGCATTTTTTCCCACTTTTGTTAACAAGAGTATGAAAACCTAAAAAAAAAAATCTACATTTAGAACAGATGCATACAATTTTTGATTAATTGTGGGTTAACTAGTGAAATCATATGATTAATTATGAAAAAAACTAAGCCCCTAATTTTTTAATAATCTTTTCTTTTTTTTCTTAAAAAAAAAAAGCAAAACAGAAAAGATTATTAAAAATTAGGGGCGTCAGGTGATTAAATGACTTCACTAGTTGACAAATATTATATCTGTTCTAAATGTACAATAAAAAAAAATCTAGAGTTTATACTCTTGTTAACAAAAGTGGGAAAAAATGTTAAACTAATAGAAATAGTTCAAATTAATTTTTGACGTCTATAGCCGTCAATGGCAGTGAATGAGTTAATTGATAATTGTTATTTATATTTTTAAGCATGTAATAGCAATTAAAAACAATTTTAAGTTGTTTTTTTCCCCCTGTGTGACTTTAAAAAAATATATAAAATAGTGTGAATAACAATACAAGTTTAAATAATTTCGTAAAAATACTCAAAATTTTAATTAGAAATAAAATTTGTAGAAAAATTAGCAAATGTACTTTTAATCTAGTTTTGGGCGTTAAGAAATAGAAAAATGACTAAATTTAAATAAATGGTGACTGGCAACCAGTCCAGGGTGTCATTAAATAATTGTAAAATGCATGTGTAGATTTATTCGTATTCGCAGCAATACAGCAGTTTAATTTTTCAAGCGGGTAAATAAATATTATTAATAAATAAAGTATGTTTTAAACTAATTACATTGTTGTCATTGTTATATATTGATTTGTTACTAGCAAACGTCCGATGTTAAAGTTTAAATAATTAATAAATAAATGATTAAATAAATTATTTTTTTGTGGTTTACGTATAAACATTTTATAAAAACATCAGAATACGTTATTACTGAAAATAGATCAAATAGATTACACTTGTTACATTGGATATTAACTTTTATTTTCCTTATATTTGAGGTTGTAGCCCTTTAAAGTATTATCTACAAAAGTGATTCCCAGCCAGTGTGCCATGACACATTTCTGTGCGGTGAGTGAGTGCCCCGATTACATTACATGCTCTTTTTAAAAGGTTCTAACAGGAAAATCCAAGCACAATTCTGTATAACTACTATCCACAGACTTGAATTTACCTGAGGCAACTTTCCATGCTTACACTTTTAGTCTTGCTGTTCTTTTATGGACATCGCAAAGATCTCGGCAATCAAAATACTTTTTATTGCATTCCCCCTTGGAGGGAGACACATTTTTGGCACTGCCTGCTTCCAACAATTATCGTTCTTTGCTCTCTTCATGTGACTACACCGAAGGTTCAGTCCTGTTGCTCTTGTGCTTTGGGCAAGGAAGATGCTATCAAGATCCTCCAGCTCCTACTGCTACATAACTGCAAAACGGCTGGCATGTGCTTTTCTCTCTGGGAGCATTTGCCAGGTGTGTTAGAACAGGGCTGGTGTTTCAAAAGATACATTTTATACCAGAAGTACAAACAACGATTTTTCCCTTTCATTGTTTTGACTTGTGACAGGACAACTCATTGCTGCTTCACCCTGAAAACATGTATGCATCTTCAATTTTTAGATGTTTTTCTTTTTATCAAAAAGCTCAAAAATGCTAAATTTTGCATTTGTACACAAAATACATCGAAATTGATTTGTAAATATGTGCTGTTCATCAAACAATGACTAGTGAGTTTCAGTCTTGCTTGAACATTTCATGTCTTCATTGTGTTGTGTGTGTGTGGTAAATGGGTGGGAAAAAATGTGTTTTTGGACAATTACTGGGACGACTGCACCAGTCAGCCTGGTTCTGTATCGACGAGCGTTGGACTCATAATGGGAGTTGAACAGCCACAGTGAGCCAATAGCAGTGTGCCCGATGGCACTCATCCATCAGTGACAGTTTGTCTCTGGTGTGCAGCTCAGTCAGCCCATGGAAAAAAATATCATCGATTACCCATGCCAATGTAATCACTGCCTCTATTGTCTAGAGTGTGTTAGTAAATGTGTCAGTGAGCTCAGAGGGTACGCTTATTGTTAAATAATCAATTGAAGAATAACTTGCGGTTCAGAAGACATTAGACAACAAGCACAAAGTGCAGTATTGAGGCGTGTGTTGCAGTGATAGTCGTTTATGTAACCATGCCAGCACAGCGTAGATAAGTCCGGTTTTATAGCACTGTAGACCTTTATTTGTCTGTGAGGTCATCTCGGTACACTCATAACAATTTTTATTTAACATCATAACAGATTTTTTTTTAATGTGAGTCCATACATGACAAGGAAAAAGTGTCTTGTTTGTGTTTCCTGCTTTTATAGCATGAGGTGTACTCAAGATGACAAACACCGTCATACCAAGACTGACCTATGAGAGGCAGCATGGAGCCACATGACACTATGGGAAATGCAAAGAAGAAATACTAGAAGTGTATTGTTGGTGAATGACTTGAGATAAGACATGTTTTCCTAACATTCAACATAGTCGGTTGTTCCTCCACTCCAGTTCGCTTATCGGCTGAACTCAGCGTTGACCACAGACTTAAGAATTTACATTTGTAAATATTGAACAGGTGTACCATTTATGATTGTCGTTTCTAACCGTTTTCAGAACAGATGTGGAAAAAAAAATCAGTCTTAACTAGTGTTAATTTTATCCGCCATTTTTAAATGTAGTCTCAGTTTTAGTCTAGTTTTAGTTACGCTTGTTAGTTTTTATCATAGTTAGTTAACCTCATCCTTTTTTTATTTAGTCCATTTTAGTCAACTATAAATCTAACATTTTAGTCTTTATTTTAGTCCAGGAAAAAATAATTTTATTGATCTCGTTTTAGTCAACAAAAACTGTCAACGTTTTAGTATTGTTTTAGTCAGGACAATCATTTTACCCCTGGATGTTTTTTTTTCCCCTCAGCAGATTATGTTGAACATTTCGGATCGAAAACTATTTCACATGAAATTGTATCTCATCTTTTTGATGAAAAACAACTTCACACACAATTACAGCATATCAACAGTGGCTACTATGGCTCCATGCTATGAGCTAGTAAATTAGCCAGCATTAGTAACTTAGCGGTCGGAAAAACAACAATTATTGTTGTAACATTATAGCCTTTGAATTAATATTACGTTATACTATAATTTACTTTTTTGTTTGTTTTACCTTTCACCGTGAATCCACCTCCTGTCTGTCCCATGTTTGTGCATATTGCACCGCTAGCTGCAGATTTGAAAGGGGGTGTGTCACTGCGTGACATGACAGTGTCACAGTGACAGATGAGCAGAGACAAGATTTTGCAAAAGCATATATTTTTGTCTCGTTTTTGTTCATGAACTAAGATGTCCATAGATTTTAGTCCAGTTTTTATTAAGTGAAGTACATTTTTGCCTCGTCTTTATTAGTCTACGAAAATGCATGCTGATTTAGTCCCAGTTATTGTTTATTAAAGAGGGTTTTAGTCTAGTCTAGTCTAGTTTTAGTCCAGTGAAAAATGTGTGTGACGAATTTACTTTGGTTTAGTTTTTGTTGACAAAATTAACACTAGTCTTAACTCATCTCAGCCCACACAATAAACACTCAGAATATTATTTTATAGCCATTTGGCAATCAGCCCTTTGCTGATTTTAATAAAGGTTCAAATTATGTGATGTGTGATATATTATGGAATATTAATTAAGCAGGTAAATCCGCACGTTTTTATCCATCTCAGGGGGCGGCCATTTTGCTACTTGCTGTCAACTGAAAATGACATCCCAGTTGGCGCAGGGCTCAAGTAACGACCAGTCACGGCTCACCTGTTTCCTGAGTTTGGTCATGTGACATTCACAAGCTGAGCCATGATTGGTCATTACCTGCGCCCTTAGCAACTGACTTGTTTTCCCTGTTTCTCTCCACTAACACACCTGATTCATGATCAGGATCGTTATCAGACTTCTACAAGGCTTGCTGATGAGCTGATCATTAGATTCAGCTGCGCTGAAGGAGGGAGAACAGGAAACAGGTTGGATAGTGGCTCTCGAGGACCTAACTTGGCCACGCCTGGATCAGAAGAAACACAAAGACTGTAAAAGTGCAACTTATGAGACAACACTATCAAGCCTTTTATTTGGCATTTCGTCTGATGCCTGCCTTCATTTGAAACAGGAAAATTACACATGAGGATTTCGACATGAGAAAAGTAGGCCAAGTCTTGCTGGTAACTAAGGTAGCGCACACACAGCCTACTTCCCCCGCTTGCTGTCATTACTGAACAGCACAAGCTCAAAAACATACTGATGGGTATCTGATTAGACTCATGAAAGGATCCCCCAGGCTACATCACCCCCAGACAGTCAGCGTCCATGAGGTCACCCAGCGATTTTTCTTTTCTCTATGCTAGGTTATTATTCCATTTCCTCCTTGTGAGCGGAAAGACCAAAAATAACCCTGCTGAAATCTATGGCTCTCCAGGGGCAAGGCTTTTGTGTTGCGGCAAGTGGAAAACAAGTGCGCCACTCGCTGAATGGGACACTGTGAGATATAAAGTTTCAGGGCCTGGTGGGAGTGAGTCAACGGACACAGACACCACTTATTTCAACGGGCACTCTGTAAGGAGAGCCAGTGATGAGTGTGACACTTAGCATTAGGGTCTCAAAGGCACCATGTTGTTTGAAACTCAATGGTGACGGAGGGGCACTGAACTGATTTAATCTGTACATACCTGCAAGTGACAAACAAGAAATAATAATACATATAACATCACAAATAAAGTCACAATATTATAGAAAAATATATTGGAAAATCTGCTGTCATTCAGTCAACTTTGTATTTCTGCTATGAAATATTCTTTAGTTTTAGGTGGCAAACATCTACAGTATGTTCCCAAGGTTAGCCTTATGCTGGATATTGGTCAGTGTAAACAGTAACACCTGTTGTCAAATCATGACATGGTCAGATCCTCTCGGATGTCAACCACTCATACAATAAGCAGAGCGGAAGAAAATTGTGTATACCGTATATAGAAGTGCATGCTTGACGGTGAAAGGAAGTGGAAGCCCACCTTGCACCTGCACACATTTCCCACAGTGAGTCAAGATTGATGACATTTTAATATAGCGCAATTGTATACCTCCAACTTGATGGGAACAGTTTGTGGAAGGCCCCTTTTCTATGCCTCAGTCCACAAAGCAAGGTCCATAAAGAAATGACTGAATTTAGTGTGTCAAAAATGCTGACCTCAACCCTAACAAACATCATGACACAATGTCAGCCCCCCACCCCCCCAAAAAAACGTGCAGGTTCACTTTTTATTTTCAGTAAGGCTGTGATTGGCTGTTGTAGATAAGAATCACCGTCAATCAAACCAAATCACCGGATTATTTCTTTGCATTTTTAATATCTTTGTGATAAACAAGGACAAAAATTATATTAAAAAATAATAATAAATAAAGTTTATTTTTAGAAACCTGTGCCTCAAGTGGGGGTGGGCAGAACCTCCTGTGGTCCACCCTTAGGGATAGGTCTGGGCTTGTTCCCAAGCAGGTCTCAGCCTAATCACGTGCCCACTCTTTTGCCAAGGTACAATATAATGACTGCGCAGGCATCCACACTTTTTAATGACCATTATTTTTCTTTGGGTGTCACTTCTCAGGAATTCATTGAGGCTTCATTGAGAGCAACACACTAAATATTCATTACGAATGTGACTGAAATGACGCACACGTACCCTCAGGTCCAGAAAGATAACTGTCAGAGGAATGCAAACTGAAAGTAGGTGTCGCCTTTGGATATCATTGTGTCAAGCTGTCTGCGCTTTAATAAGGCGGCAATCCCTCTTCTTATTCCACCTCGTGACTCATTGAAATCACATTGAAATGCTTTTAATTAAAGTCTGTGTGTTAATTACACGCTGCGTCAACATGGATGGCAGCGTCAAGCTCAGCACTTGCCAGGAGTTCTTCAGTGCCGCCACTCTGAGACGTCTAATTATGTTCTCCCGGTGCGCATGAACTTGTCACAATCAGTCTCTGGCACTGTTCCCGCACATTAGCTTGACAGCTCTGACTCAAACCACTGCGACATCGCCAGTGTCATTACATTCATTGTGAGACTCCTCATGAATGATAAAGAGGAAGATTTGGTAGCAAACCATTAGTTGTAATCATCTTTTGGCTCAGAAGATTTGTTACACTCTTTTCAAATTAATAAACTTTGTTCTTTTACATGCTTAATTCTGGCACAGACTGAATTTATTTTTATTTATAAAATGTTGTTTACTTTTTCTTATTTACATTTTTTTAATTACTATATATATATATATATATATATATATATATATATATATATATATATATATATATATATATATTAACCTCTACTGAGAAGAAATAATGTGAATGTAGCAGGCCACAGTTTGCCGTTGACAAACCTATTTATTATGTATGTGCGTGAGGGCATGACAACACATTGCAGTGCTTAAGGTGGGCATTTGCCGTCACAACTCGTGAGTGGTGCTGCTGTGATAGTAGTTTGTCTAATAGGAGAGGGGTTGGCAGAGTGATTTCAAAGTGCTAACTGCTAAGAGAAATAGACCAGCAAACGGTAAAAAGCATCCATGATACTTCCTGGTAGCCCGCTAGGCAACCACTTCCAAATATGGGAAAGCTTTGCCCTAGTCGTGTCCAAACGGACAAACCTTTTAAGTAGATAGTAGACATAAAAACATAGAAAAGGAACCACTCGGTTCTTCTTTTCCTTTTGGCTTGATCCATTAGGATTGTATTATGTTGAGTGAATGAAATTAGTGGGGCACTTGGCAAGGTGAAAGGCAACAGATTTTTTGCAGTAAATTTTAAATGACAAATGTATTTTTTTTGTGTGTGTGAAATTCATATTTTCTTGGTTTTGCTTTGGGAAAATGTTGATTTTTGTGCAAGTGAAGTGTCTTTTAATTTGTGCACTAAATATACTGTATTTGTTGCGAATTTGACATTTTGATTTTTCCAATTACAAAGGGGTCTGTGAATGAGGGTATAAAGTTTCATAAATTATACAAACATGCTTAAAAACATAACCAGCTTTAAAAGACTACTTCAATTTGTATTTCATGTTCATCAAATTAATATACATTTCATTACACACAAGGCTAAGCAAATGCCAGTGTTCCACACTCCCAACTTGTATTTCTTCAAGATTCAGTCAGTACTGTCACATGAGTGTTATTTTGGAGACTCTACTGAGAGCCATAACATTAAACATGGCAACATGAGTCAATACAACTCGCAGATCATATTTGATTAATGCTGTCTTTTGATGGGAAGCCTCTTTCATGCTTCCACGCCAAATAGTGAGTTGAGCAAACACCTAGGTGTTTGTTTAACAAGTAAACGTCGATGGGCTCTCCTTATCAGTAAGGTAGTGCATGCATTGCCACCTTTGGATGTTTGAAAAAGCATTCGTCATCGCAAACATTGTCACGTTTTTAAATAGGCACACGCTAACGTATATAGCCTTAGTTCAGTAAACCCTTTGTGAAAACATTGATGATTTTCGCTCCGGTGTAACAGATGCAGCTGTGAAAATGTAGGTCAGGGGAAAATGCATTCACCTAGAACCGGATCGAGCTGCTGTTGACGAGTGTTCTGTTTGTGTGGGTGAGGCCATGGCCACAGACGACACTCGACAGGGCACATGACGACGTCACCCTGTCTACGCAGAAGGGCTTTGCAAAAATTCTGAATTCACTTCACTTCAATTCAATTCAATTCCACAGGATGTTGAATTGAATTTGAATTGCAATGAGTGGAATTAAATGCAATGCAATTCATAGAAACTCTTTCTTATCACATATCAGTGAAAATGAGACAATTATGTATATCACGAGGGTGCTCCAAAAAAAATGTCCAAAATGTTTGGGCAGCCATTTTAAAAACAATGTATTCTGAGAAATGAGGGGCTGTTCAAATAATTTCAACTTGTTACAATTGTAATGATCTGTTTCAACTGAGTAGATTTTTTAATGTTAATTTAAAAAAAAAAAATACTACATGTTGCTATTTACTATAATTAAAAATGAATTATTTACAATAAAATGTTCTATGCACCCCCACTAGTCTAAAAACAGCATTCTGATTAATCAGAATCAGCTTGTGAACTTCTCATTGCCAAACTCCGAAAACAGGTGAGCTGTGATTGGTCGTTACTTGAGATAATCCATCCCACCTCACACGTGTGCCACATCAAGAAGTTGATTATACACCATAAGGGGTGGGGTGAGGTGGGGATCTGTGGACGCTGATTTTCTGTGCTCCCCCACACACACACACTAAAACAAAACTGCACCTTTCAGAGTGGCCTTTTATTGTGAGCAGTCTAAGGCACACCTGTGCACTAATCATGGTGTCTAATCAGCATCTTTATATGGCACACCCGTGAGGTGGGATATATTATTTCGGCAAAGGAGATGTGCTCACTATCACAGATTTAGACTGGTTTGTGAACAATATTTGAGAGAAATTGTGATATAGTGAATGTGGAAGAAGTTTTAGATCTTTGAGTTTTTCTCATAAAAAATGGGAGCAAAAACAAAAGTGTTGCATTCATATTTTTGTTGAGTAAACGCTAAGCAATTTAATCTTATTGCAGTCAGGGATAAAAATTAAAAAAAAAAAGAAGTCAAATAAAATGCACTGCAGATAAAGCAGCAGTTTCAATCCCTTTGTTGAACTCCAAATTATTATTATTTTTTTGTGTGTGTTTTGGTTCTCTACCTAAATCCATAAAGAGGGAGAGTATTGTTTTCTGTGTTAGCCTAGCGTGACCAATAGGATTGTATCAGCTGTCCTTACAAGATAAAGGTCGCCATGCAGACAGTATTTTCCTCTTTTGGCTCTATTGTCTCCCTCCTTGTGCATGTTTCAACTGTGACTGTGTGCTGCTTCATTTCTGCACTGCATACCGCGCTACATGCATCAATACAATCAATAGAGATGTGTGTTATGGACGAGCTGTTATATCACTGAGCCTAATGAGGGGCAACTAGGACAAGCACATTTGTGTTGCTCGCCAACTATGAATGTACAGTATATTTAAAGCTTGTCAACAATTTGCAAAGTCACATGTTTTTAAGGTTCATTTCTGATTTGTGGGCAAGTTCCACTCGAGATAGGCAGTGCTTTTTTTGTGCAAAGCAGACATTGACGACCATGTGACTCTTGTGTTTGTGCACATAACACAATAAAACAATCCTATTAACCCCAGTGCTTCTGTTGCGTAGTCGTTAAGAGCCATGTTGTTCAAACTGGATGTTCAAACTGCCTGTGACGTGTGCTCGGTGCATGCCCCGAGGCCGGTGACAATGAATGAGACCTCAGTGGCCTTGCAAAATAACTTCTCATAAGCCTATTTTATTCCCATTGGGGGAAAACACACGCAAATCTATTGAAGGGAAATCTCATTGAATACGTATTAACAGTGTCTATCTGTGCATTTGATTGATGCAATAATTTAAAAAAAAGATTTTGAATAACAAGCAAAACTCACCCAAAGTGGAGAAATATGCTTTTCATTGGACACAAACAGGAAGCGAGCAACAAAGAGCACGTGGTCTCACACAAAACTCATGAATTGACACATTTAATAACTTTTGTCTTTTTTTATTTATTAATGAGGTTCACGGAACAAACCACATTTTGTATTATTTAGAAAAAATACATATCCATACTTTAAAACATCTGACCGATTTTACATAAAATGTGTTTTTCTTTTGCACAGCAAAGATATTACATTCATGTTTAAGACAACATAACAAAAAAAGACATAATGTACATTGTAGTCAATGTGACACTTGAGCAAAGTCCACAAGAGTGCAAAATTAAACAATAGATGGGGTTCTCAGCTAAAAAAATAAAATAAAAATGTTTGGCTCCACTAAGGCAGGGGTGGGTAACCTGAAAAAATACAACCAATGAGCATATGTGGGGGAAATGTTGCATGGCAGGTGGGAACAAATGCACTTTGCATGCCATATAAGGCCTGCGGACCAAGGACTGAATAAAATAAAAACTAAAAAATATATATTTTTGGATCTTAGTTATCACATTTTCAACAGATAATGTTATTTTCACCACTGGGAAAACTTGGGTAAACAAATGTTGAGGCAAATCCTCTTAAATAAAAGAGACGGGAATTAGTCCTGCAATTTGGCAGGTTAAAAACACGCATCCCGTGTGAATGTTTTTCTAAACCTTCCTCACATTGTTGTAGAGGCACACATTTAAAGAAAGAGTCCATGCTGTCAACAGGTGGTTTTGTGTCTTGGAGGAAACACGTTGGCTCAACACACAACAATGGCTTAGTGTCATATTATTTCACTGTACTTTTATCTGTTCGAAGCCGTTGGAGAGTGCGTGGAGCTCATGGCTGCTCTCTATGGACGATTCACTCCCCGTGCTCTCCCCTGATAGTAGTCTGGTAACTTTGAGGTCAGCTTTCAATGTCTGCACGTCGTTGCCTATGCTCATCTCCCCCAAATCGTTAATAATCTGAGCGAGTTCTTGTTTACCATTGGCTACACATTCCTCCGTGTCCAGAATGTCCTCGCATTCAAAGTGCATGGCCTTCTCCTCCTCCTCCTCCCCGAGCAAGTCCTCCGTGATGGAACCCAACTTCGGCGCGCTCCGGCTGCGCTCCACCGGTGGCTTGTAGCAGCACTGGCCGTTCAGCAGCTTCCTGAGAGGCGCCAGGGGGATTGTTTGCTCCCCGATAAGTTGCTGCTGCTGGTGCCGGGCGTCGTCCCTCCGCTTCAGGCGCTTGAACTCCGCCAAAGCCGTGGCTGAGGTCTGGTAGAGCAGCAGCGCCATGGCTTTCGCCTTCTCGGGCTTGGACACGAGCACGGCGTGGCAGCGCAGCATCACCGCCTTGTGCTTCATTTCGTGCCGGTAAATCCACACGAACACCTTGGGCAGCCTCGGGTCAGCCACGCAGTAGGTTATCCGGTGCAGCAGGTACAAGTGTCCCGGTCTCCTCGTCTTGTCATCCACGTGCACCATGCGGATGCCCTGCGAGCTGATGGTGAGCCGCATCTTGGTGCCGTTTTTCCCCATGTCACTCTTGCCCCAGATCTTGCTCACCGCCACATCGGTGCAGCCGTCCCCCTTGGACTGGATGGTGGTGGCGTTACCCAGGTAGAGTACCGTGTACGTGGGATCGTCGCTGGTGATCTTGACCTTTTTCCGCTTGGACTTGAACATGTTGCCCACCCGGTTGAGCGCGCTCTCGGGGCAGGACTTGGCGAAGGAGGTGAGCGCCGAGTAGTTGAGACTCACCGCATAGCCCTTCTGCTTGGATTGTTTGTCTTCCTCGATCAGGTCGAACTTATTCTTCTTCCAGGGCAGCATTTTAGAGCCGTTCGCAGCGAGCACCTCGACTGAGAGAGAAGGAAAAGGGAACTTTAAAACAAAAAAGTCTAGTGAATGTCTAGTGCTTTCTAATCGTAGTCATGTGCGAGCTACTCTACGAAACGCCGTACTTCATGTGTCCATCCTCTAAAGTGATCCATCGCAGCATGCTGTGCGTGAAGTTGTCAACTGAAGGCGAGCCGACTAGGCTCTGAAGCGTTTATAGTGGCACAAACCATTTCGGTTGTGTAGGGGGGAGGGACCGAACCAAATGAGGATGCTGATGTTGAGAATGTTGTGAAACGAAAGCCTCATAAGGCAAGAGTCATCCTCACGTATGTATGACGCCACCCTCCGGTTATTACGAGAGCTACATCTTCAAGTACAGTACGGTACTGTGCATTTGTTATTATGACGAAATTAAATACAATATAGCCGAAGTACTAAAATAAACCATGAAAATTCATTATTATTTTACCATTAAAAGAAAAACAATTTACATATGGTACTTTTAAAATGCAAATGTTGCATTTCCTTCTACATTCTCTGCTAGATGGACATATAGATACGATATAGAACACAACAAATTAGTCTAGTTTCTGTATGTAATATTTTGAGTTAAATTTACTAATCGTCCTAAAATTCTGTAGCATATGTTTTTTTTCTTCTTGTATCTGCTTTTTCCCTGTATCTTTTTAGGGGAACAAATTTGCTTTCGTCCCGTTTCCTTTCAGGACATCTTTGATAGTTGGACACATATTTGGAATGTTCCACAACCGCATAACACAGATTGGCTACAAAATAAGTGATACATTTAAGATTTTGTATATAAAAAATGTTGTTCTATTGTATTCGAATACATCATTCTAAGAATATGATTCTTACACAACATAGAAGTTGTCATTGTCAAGCTTTTACTGAATTGGTATGTTCCACTTCCGGTTCTTCCGTCAACAACCCATTGCACATGTACCTCCGTAGGTGGTGATTTTTCGTATTTTTACAGCCAGATAAATAATTTTTTGGGAGAGTGAAGTGATTCTGTAAAAGGTGTGATGGGTAAGAAGAAGGCTGGAGGAGGACCCGCACTGGGCAGAGCTCTGATAAAAGAGAGATTTCAGACCAGCCGAAGCAAAAAGAGGGGCGACACATGGGTACGACATTTACACAGATATGTTCTCTAATCGGGATGATTTATCACTTAGATTTGTCTTTAATTAGTTTTCTTTAATGACATTTAAGTAGTAGTAGCAGTAGTAGTATTTAAGTAAACACGGTGGGAGTGAATACGTCGTTCCACATAGAACCTTCTGTCAGAAGGTTGTCACTCAGTTAATTTTTTTCAAGTTAAGTAAGCCCTTCGTTGTGACTGTCAAGAAATTTTGTATTTGGGCACTACAGATAATCATGGCTGATTTGGACGTTTGTGATTGCATTTCCCGCTATGAGCATTGAGCAACTGCAGTATAGAACGTGCTGACAGGTGTATATAATATTACTGTTGCTAAAGGAGGTAACAAAACTATTAGGTACAACATTCAATTAGGGGTGCACCGATCACAATTTTCTGGCCGATCCCTGATCTTTTAAAAAGTCTGACTGGCGATTTTTGCCGATACCGATTTTTTTTCCCATTACAAACAACATATACCTTCAGTGTTCCAATCTTGTTTTATTGGAAAACATTGAACAATATCGGTGAAATAATACAAATGGGTTGTTTTAACTGCACATGAAGTACTTCTCTCAAAAAAAGAACATCCTACCAGTCATCTCAGCAGAACAGGACAGTGGCTGACTTTTTCAGACCTCTGAGGAGGGAGATGAGATTGGTGGAAAAGATCAGTTTCTTTTTTTAAGGGATCGACCAATCACCAATCTTCCAAAATTAAGGAAATCGGCAGGCCGATCGATCGGTGCACCCCTACACAAAATTTTACAATTCAAATGACAAAGTACGTCTAACATTACTGAATTACTTGAGTGCCAATCCGAACTGAGTGCAGTATTACAACTGTTGCGGTAGGGTAGAATGTTGTGGATGGTGTGTGTAACAGTAGCGGTATGTTCTCATGCCAATGTTGTGTATGTCATTTAATTCTTATTGGGCAACTTTTTATGTTTCTAGTTGCACACCAGTGAGCTGAATGATGGCTATGACTGGGGAAGGTTGAACCTGCAGTCAGTGACTGAACAGAGTTCCATGGATGACTTTTTGGCTACTGCGGAACTAGCAGGAACAGAGTTTGTAGCTGGTAAGTGATCCTATTATGCACTCTTGTAATGACAAAAAAAACCATCATTTCCATAATTTCATTCATATTCTGCCGTAAGGCATCAATTACTATGCCATGATTTAACATTTTTATTTTTATGAAAAAACTTTCTAACTTGTATTTTCTTGTATTTATCATAGAGAAACTCAACATCAAGTTTGTACCAGCAGAAGCTAGAGCAGGTTTATTGACAGCTGAGGAGCGAAAGAAGCTGAAGAATCTTCATGAAGACAACAAGCATTTTCTCAGAATCCCTCGACGGTATCTTTAACCCCCAAATAAACAAAATCAACATTTACTATTTTATATTATAGTATTTGTATTTTTTTTTTCCCCAGCCCCCACTGGGATGAAAACACCAGCACCGAGGCACTGCAGATGGCAGAAAAGGACAGCTTCCTGGAGTGGAGAAGACAGCTTGCACAGTGAGTCATCTTATGCATACTATTTATGTGCTTTAAACTTCTGTCATTTATAAGTCTATCAAGAATGTAATTACTGTTGCTTCCTTAGGCTGGAAGAGGAACAAAAGTTGTGTCTCACTCCGTTTGAGAGGAATCTGGAGTTCTGGAGGCAATTGTGGAGGGTCATTGAGAGGAGGTAAAAAATTTAAAAAAAACCTTCACGGTCTATCTCAGAATGCAGTCTTTGAAAATCGAGGTGCCATTTTGTGACTTTCTACAGTGACGTTGTTGTTCAGATCGTGGATGGCAGAAACCCGTCACTGTTCAGATGTCCTGACCTGGTAAGCATGTTTGTTTTATTCAGAGTCATTTTGTCTCCATTATGTGGTTTTCATTACATTGTGATTGTGTGCTACAAGGAGTTATATGTAAAAGAGGTGTCGGAAAATAAGGTGAACATGCTGCTGGTGAATAAGGCAGACCTGCTAACCAGGGAGCAGAGGCGAGCCTGGGCCAGACACTTTGAGAAAGAAGGCCTGAGGGCAGTTTTTTGGTCCGCCCTGGCGGAAAGTGACAGGTTGGATGCAGAAGAAAAGGTGAGCACGCATGGAAACCAACTATAGATTAAAACATACACAAGGACCCTGTATTATACTTGTTTATATTTTGAGTGAGTATAGAGTTCAAGTGCCATAACCCCCCTCCCCCACCTCCAAATAAATAAATACATCTGAATATCATGGAAAGCTTATTTATTTATTTATTTAAAAAAAACTAAGTTAAATTTTTATAGATTCTCTACACACAGAATGAAATATTTCCCAAAAATTTTTTTAAATGTAATTTTAATCATCATAGTTCTGATTACTTTTGATTTACTTAAAAAAAAAAACCAACTTTGAATTACTCTTTTGTAATTGAACTACTGAAGTCAACAAACTTTTCTCCTCCATGTTCCACAGGGTATGGAGACGGAACAGCCAGAATCTGCAGAGAGTGACCAAGAAGATGGAGCACAGCCAGACAATGAGAGGTTGAGCTTGAAGGGCGCAGAGTGCAAGGACGAGCAGAGCGAAGACAGCGATAACAGCGAGGAACCGCGGGAAAGGATAACTGTTGAAGAGGAGGAGTGGTTCACCGCCTCAGAAGATGAATGGGAGGATGAGGAGGATATTGTTGGCAAATCGAATGAGACCCCTTTCCGTAATTCCTCTCGCCTGTTGCACAAGGACGAGTTGTTGGAGATGTTCAAGATGGTTCACGATGGGCCCAAATGTAAAGAGGGGCAACTTACAGTCGGACTGGTGGGTACATCTTTATTTGTCGCTCCCTTGTATTTTAATTCAGTGTATCAGGAATCAAAACAAGCCGTGGGGTCAGAGTGGACTAGTTGTCGAGTGCGTCTCTAGCTGAAATGAACCATTTTTCACCATTACGCATTCAACAGGTTGGTTATCCTAATGTGGGGAAGAGTTCAACTATCAACACCATTCTTAGAAACAAAAAAGTGTCAGTCTCTGCAACTCCTGGACATACAAAACACTTTCAGGTGCAAAGCGCAACCGCCTCTTTTATCACTATGCACTGTAGAGTCGAGCGATTTGTGATTAATGTGAGTGTCGCCTCATGTTTCACAGACCTTGTTTGTGGAGCCAGGACTGTGCCTGTGTGACTGCCCTGGTCTGGTTATGCCCTCCTTCGTCTCCACCAAAGCTGATATGATCTGCTGTGGGATCCTGCCAATTGACCAGATGAGAGACCATGTACCAGCAGCCTCTCTCATATCCTTTGCACTACGACAGAGAAACGTATTTCCGAAAATGTCACGGTATCGCCTTCTCAAAACAGTTTTATAAACTTAACGAGTGTGGTAAGTCTGCCAAACGGTCCCTCGGCATGTACTGGAGGGCACGTATGGTATCAACATCATCAGGCCACGAGAGGACGAAGACCCCGACAGACACCCCACTTCGGAGGAGCTGCTTATGGCGTATGGATGTAAGACTACTTCCTTACAGGAAAATAATAGAAGTGGAAATCATCAGTTACGGGCGATGTCATAAGTAAAAGTCTTGACTCTCAAAGCAGGCATAAAAATACATTTAACTTTAAACTTTGAAATTTTCACTGGTAAGTAAAAGCACCAGAGTCCTATTCGATTGTATTAGCATGACTGTTGTCATAGCAGCAGTTTTACCAGGAACTAGAAAACAAGTCAACCTTAATATGTTATACGTGACCCCACTGGTCTAAACATGACATTCTGATTAATATTACATTTGTGGAATGTGAGTTATGAAGCAAAATCCAGCCGTTTTTATCCATCTCAGGGGGCGGCCATTTTGCCACTTGCTGTCGACTGAAAATGACATCACAGTTGCTCAGGGCTCAGGCCATGACCAATCACAGCTCACCTGTTTTCTGATGCTGCGCTGTGATTGGTTGTGATGTCATCTTCAGTCGACAGCATGTCAGATGGATTAAAACAGCTGGATTTTGCTGCTTAACTCATATTCCACTAACATAATATTTACCAGAATATCATATTTAGACTAGTGGGGCTGCATAGAATATATTATTGTCAAGACATTTTTGGGGGGGTTGGCTTCTCCTTTAGTAAAAGAGGTCAACTGGTGGCTTTTCATGATAGAAAAAATGTTTGCATGCCTTTATGCTGATATGAGCTTTTATGCAGTAAAGTTTTCTATTGATCTTATTGGGCCATAAAGTATATTAGATATCACATTTGTCCAGTTTCACTTTCTGAGGTGCAAGGTTTGATTCCGGCTCTGGCCTCCCAGTTGCATGTTCAACCTGTGCCTACGTGGGTTTTCTCCGGGTCCTACTGTTTCCTTCCACATTCCAAAAATATGCGTGGAAGGCCGATTGACCAATCTAAATTGTCCGTAGGTGTGATTGTTGGTGCGAATGGCTGTTTGTCCGTGTGTGCCCTACGATCGGTTGGCGAACAGTTTAGGGTATACCCCACCTCCCGCCCATTGACAGCTGGGATAGGCAAGGCAAGGAAGGGGAGTTTATTTGTATAGCACATTTCATACACAAGGCAACTCAATGTGCTTTACACAAAGAAATAAGCATTGACAAACAGTAGTTAACAGAGCAAGAAAACAAAAGTAGGTTACAAAATTTACTAAAAGAACATACATTGACAATGTTAAAACATTAGACAGCAAACTTTAAAAACATTTAGCATAAGGAAATTAAAAATAAATAAATAATAATAATAAAAGAGAAAATACATGATTTAAAACTGTTTAAAAGACCTTAATCAAAGGTTTGTGAAGAGAAAAAAAACACTCGGGGCTGACTTCACTTCTGTTGGCATCTTATTCTATTTCTGTGCAGCAAAACAGCTAAGCAGCTTTACCATGTTTACTTCGAACTCTGGGTTCCACTAGTTGGCCCAAGTCTGTAGATCTCAGAGCCCTGCTGGGTTTGTATTCAATCAGCATTTCTTGAATATATTCAGGACTCAAACCATTCAGTGATTTATTGACCAGATATTTGAAATCTATTCGACAGCTGACTGGGATAGGCTCCAGCATGCCTGTGAATCTTGTGAAAATAAGCGATTTGGAAAATGGATGGATGTTGTTTTGTTTCTTTCCAAATCTGTTACAGTCACTTATTTTATTGATGGAATCATGAAAGAAAGTATTTTGTAAATCATATTCCATCCTGGATGGTTTCTAGCCTATTCCTATGTGCCACATTCTCTTACTTGGATACTTGATATCCACAGGCAATGTATTTCTTCTCCAAACCAACAAAGACAAAAGAAGATGGTTTTCAGTTTTTGACTCTTCTGTTTACAATTGTCCTGTTTTGTGTATTACCAACACCAACCATTTGTTTTTTGTTGCTTTCAGACATGAGAGGCTTCATGACATCACACGGTCAGCCTGATCAGCCCAGATCTGCTCGCTACATCCTGAAGGATTACGTCAATGTGAGTCAAGTTTAAAATGCGCCATATTTATAACAACAATGGCAGTTTACCTTCATTTAAGTTCCATTTCAAAGCCACAATACCATCATGTGAAGCAATTTACTCTTTTACAGGGAAAACTTCTCTACTGCCATCCTCCTCCTCACATAGAGCCCGAGGACTTCCAGCCACAGCACAGTAAATTCCAGAGAAGTGATGTGGACAACTGTGAACTTCCCAGTAAAAAAGGAAAAGTCAAGAGAATTGAAAATACGGTGGACAAAAACTTCTTTCATGCGGTAAACTACATCAGCAACAGCATTTTATCAGGACGGTTGAAATACTTTACATGAGTTTGAATGGGATCTGTGTGCTTATTTTAGGAGAATGTACGAGCGCTCTCTAAAGGAGTCCAGGGTGTGATGGGCTACAAACCAGGCAGTGGAATCGTGGCTCCTGGGAAAGCTGCAACTGAAACGATGGTGGGAAAACCTTGGAAGAAACACGGCAACAGGAACAAGAAGGAAAAAGTCCGTCGACTTAACAAGCATCTCGATGCCTGATTGTTCAAAAGTGAAGCTGTAATCTCAAATGGAGACTAATCTGAACAGGATGGAAAACACTCAATAGATGCCATTAATTAGTTAACTGGGAACAAAACCTATAGGTCTAAAGGCCTCTTAATCATGATTATGCTTTAATGTTAACTAAATGGCACGCGTCATCTATGGTGTGCTATGATTTGTAGGTCAACATATGGAATACATTCAACTGGAATATCAATTATAAATCGGAGCACCAAGATTAGGATTAGTAAACATAAACTCATTTTTTTTATACCCCAGTAGGCATCAATATTCATTCAACCTGTACATCACCCCATGTCTATTGTACAGAACATTTTGACATGAGTTATGTACCAAATCAGTGTTTTGGATAAAATGATGAGATTATGTATGTGTCATGAGTTACATATTTTCCATTTCCACACATTCACATTGTAGCACACTTGCATGCATGATGTATGTGATGTGCTTGAGGCTGTATTTAAATTAAATATGTTTAGGACACACCCATAAGGATATTCACACAGCTACATAAGCACATATATGTTGGAGCAACTGCAGAATCCACAGGAATCTTGGAAAGCAAATCAGTTCAAATAAATAGTTTGGCGATTTAATAACTGTTCACATTAAATGTGGAATATGGAGAGTTGTCAAGTGAAACCATAGCAAACGTTTAAACACTTCCTCAAGTAAGAAAGATGCCCCTTTAAAATTAAAGTTACACAATTGACAGATAACAAAATGCTAGTGAATGGGGTAGATGCCACGGACTTCCTTCCGGGTTTTACACGACAGACACTACACACTCGCAGCCTCGCACCCGTCGACGCGCAACTGAGGGGCACAAAGGCGGAAGCTTAAGTACTGAGACGCTACCCACACGTCACAAAGCGGAAACGGAAACAAAGTTGATGGGTGAAAACCCGGTAGTTCCGCCTCCTCCGTGGCATATAGTCCATAGTATTTATTGTACAACGTAACTAACCATTGTCAAGTCCCACCTCCAAATAAATATTCGTGCCATTTTATTGGTCAATTTCTTCAAGCGCGAGACGGCATGCAAACGTCCCACCAGGTATCGACATGGCCACACCGAGCCAGGAGAATGACTGGACCAAAGACTACAACTCGTTTCCTTCGAGTCTCCTCAAGTTTTGCACCATTTCTTTCACCTCTTGCTTTACCAGTAGTATTAACACAGGACAAAGTTGCTTTTCCATTTGGCTAGTTTGCGTATCTTCTCTGCTACTACTGATCTCATGTCTGCAGTAAGTACCTTAAACTCAAAACGTTCTCAACCCCCTCCCCCAAGTTTGATCTTTAGGTTAATATATATTGATCAATCAGATTGATCAGTTTGTTTGGATGGCGTTATATAACCAAAAGACGCAACTATAGCATAATAATTGAAGAGGTGTGTTCATTTAGTCATATGTACATAGATAACTAATTGAGCGGGTTACTATACGTCAACGCGTCCGCCATATTGTGTGTGTCAGATATGCGATTACTGTACATTAAATGCACACAGTTTACACCATGCACAGAGTTACTGCCACTCATTCACCCACACAAACACAATTTACAAAACATTTGTGGGAAAACATGTCCACCAAAACAACGTATGTAGCCTAACTTTTAATATGATGATGAATGTTTATTTCTGTGAAGGAGATAAAAAAAAGTAAGCTAAGCGCCTATTTATGTGACTGAGATATGGAAATAAATTTTCATCGTGATTTTGTATACAAATTATGCTATTTATCTGCTGCCAAATGCCATTGCTTCAACTTGCAGCGTGATGAGGTTGCACCACCAAAGCAAAGACTACTCTTAATGGAGTGTGATGGTCTGCTTTTTCACCTAATCTAGATGTCTATTTGGAGTAACTTATTCCTTTTTCCTGCCTTTACGTTTCAAGTCTTGTGGGTCAGAGGTGCAAACAATATGGAGGACGTCCTGGACAAAACGTGACTCCTCTCTACTGTTTCCTTGGTAATGTGTGTGGATTCACTGGAGCCGTTTTGTCCAGACAGCTGCACATTCAAGTAAATATGACAATCAGGGTGTTTAAGGCTCATTTTAGATTTTAAGTCTCAATTCTCTGCAGGTTTTAATGGGAATTACCTCTGCTACCTTGGATATGGTAAATGTTATCTCCTGCTGTATTCCACTGTGTTTTTGCAGGAACTTGCAAGCAGGTAAGTTTGAAATAATGCAATAGCCAATCTGATGTTATGTTGTACAATAGATTTCTAGACTAGTGATTGTCCAAATATTCAAGACACTCGTAATAGTCTAATAGATTAAAAACAATGGCTTTTATTTGGCATTGTGCTTCAGAGAGAAGGCGAAGAATGATTAAGAGACGCAGGAGAGCTCACCTTCTTGCAGTTTGTCTCCTGACGGCACTCACTGGAGGTTTCCTGAAGTTAGGCATCCTCCACAGTTCAGCAGCAGACGGGATCCCCCGAGGGAGGAGGCTGCTTTATGTTACCCTGCAAGTAAGATTCCGACTACTAATACTAAAATATAAAGTGAGAAAGAAGAGCAATGATGAGATAGTGATGTCTTGTCATCACCTTTAAAAGCATTTACAAATCCTCCACACTCCAATCAGCTTGTTCTGCTGTCTGCCCATATACTTATCACAGCCACTAGGGGGCATTGTTGCATATACTGTACAGTGATGCCCTTAAATCACAAAAAGCAGCAGTTTGGCAGATGTCATTTGTAAAAAATATTCTTAAAAAAAAGAAAAAGAGAAGAGGATTCAAATTGTTTGTTGCCCCTCTTTGAGCCTCGAGAACCATCTACACGTATGTCTGTCTTCCTCTTACTTCCTTTTCCAACACCTGGATATTGTACTAGGACAACATTGAAATCCTGGGGTACACCCTTGGCCTGCTGTCTTTTGTCATCACCTCCACCTCCAAGTTCCCCAAACTTTACAGAGTTGTAAGTAATTTTATTCATTAAGTCCATGTCATCAGTCTGGAAATAGCTTTCAAATAAAATGTTTGTTTTTTTTCCCCCACATGCAGCACAGAGGGAAGACACTGTCAAGATCTTACATTTGTACTGGCATGCTGTCCTTGCTGGCTGCTGTCCTTTATGCTGCTGCCATACTTCACTACGACACTCGGGTCAGCTTCCTCCTCAGGGTCATGCCTTGGCTGCTGGCTGCTGTCTGTGGGGCCTTACTAGACCTTCTTGTATCCTGTTAATACAAAAATAATACAAATCTAAAATTTGCAAAGCACACATTTGTCCATGATCATGACCTTTGACACGCATGTCAGATTATGGTTATCCACTTGTGTCACATGGGAACCAGGCAGCAGCCTATGAGTTTTTCTCTAGAAATGGAGAGCCTCCTGGGCGACTCGTCCAAGGACAAAGGTGCCGTGAAGCATCTTAGTAAACAAGTAGGTCCCTTTTCTTTGAGTAGGTCCTTTTTGAAGATGTTCCAAAAAAATCAAATCTTTCTTTGTTTAGTATACAGGTAAATGTTGCTTTTTTTAATTTGACTAAGATCATTATGTTGTTGGAACCTCTTTCTTTAAAGGGCAAAAACTTCCATTTGAACGAGATGGGCGGCTACATGGACGTCAGTATTGACACCACAAAACAAGTAAGCAATGTTGTCGCACAAACCAAACACTGTCCTCATTACGTCACATAAAAAAAAAAAAAGTGTCCTTTCAGTGTGTAAAGAAATATATATAATCATACTATATTGTTGTCAGATGTACCCCAGAGAGGCGACAGAGTGTGCGAAAGTGGTGGACAACCAGGTTCTGAGCGGGACAGGCCCAATGGTACGAGTTGATGGTTGTGATGCATCATGTGACTCTTCAATTGTCAGTTCTGATCTAGAGGTGGGTAGGACTGATTAAGTAATATTCATTCCTTATCTGTTACTTGGGATGATCACTAATACAAAATTTCTCATCGTGGGTACCAGTGCAGTACAATACTACTGTAATCACACGCTATTACGAGTACCACTGAGGAAAAGCCACTAGATGGCGCCTGACTACTCTAAAAGTTTACACTCAACCGATGCAGTTTTGACTGAGCAGTTTTGGAGGTATAAATAATAATTAAAATGCTTATAATTCTGTTTGTAGTATGATATAATACAGCTGTACAATGGAAACGACAACAATGGTAATAAACATATAGCTGAATTAATACTTACTAAAGTGTCAATCCAAGCTCATGCATTAGATGTCCTTAGCTGTTGCGCAACTGCTTTGCAATGTCTAAGAAAGTAATAATCAGACTTTCACATGACTGTTGTGTTGAGTGAGTCATCCAGTTATTAGAGGTCATTTCCACGAGACAAGCGGTCAGCAAGTTTGATAAGATGCTTACAGCGAGAACTCGGAATGCGTGTAATCATGGCTTGATAAAGCTAGGGATGATAAACATAAGAGGTAAGCTTTGCATACCTGATACAGCGGAACCACTGTAGTTAAATGTGGTACCATTGGCAATTCAATCAACATTCTTTGGGTTGGAAATGCTCCATTTCTATCTACCGTCATGCTTGATGCCACCCAAGAGCTCTTCTGTGTACCTGACTTGGCCTCAGTTCAGTATCAAATGATTAATACTGGATCTGTTTTGGCTTGTCTTAATTTATTTGGTTTGTCTACCCCCCCCCCCTTTCCCCCGACAAGTACTCAACTCTTGAGTAGTCACACTTAAACCAAATACTTTTTATACATTAAATTTCCACACAAAAAACAATGACAGATAATAATTTGAAAGACCTATATATCCTAATATAGCATTTTTTCTTTAAAATTGCATGAAATTAATGGCAAATTTCTAAGATCTTTTTTTTGCATTTGTTTATAATGCTGTTTACATATTTTGTGTAGAACGCACAAAGTGAATTGTATTAAATACATAAAATCAAACTAATAATCAATTGGTCAGAAAAAGACCCAATCAAACATATGTAGTTGTACAATGTATATCTTAGTAGGCATCTGTCAGACATATGCCTTTTGTTCCTGATTGTGAAATGCTGCGAGTATGAATTCCTTGAAATAAGGCCAGGTATCGGCCCGATACCAAATTGGTGGCCTATTCGGCAATCCCTGCTTTTAAGAATGCCTGTACAGATTCAAAAAGTTTTATGGCAACAGTTTGACTTTGGAACATTTTTTTCTCCCTTCAAAAATCTGAACAAAGAGAAAGTCAAGCAACTTTGCGTAATGCATTTCATTTGACGCACGTCCCACTTTCCTGCAAAATGCAAGTGTGTTTGTGATAAGTTGTATCTAACGACTCGGAGGACCATATAAAGTAAACGTTCATGTATCTTTACAGACCTTTAGCAACAACTAACCTCTGATCCCTAACAAGTATTGATTGTGTCTTATTGTTGGGTGTGTCTCCTTATTCTGTGATAGGACTCTGGTCCAATAAATGACACACATGTTAAATCCTTTTTATGCAGAATCCTCCATATGAGACCTAGAGTCGCAGTTGGCCTACTAAAATGCATTCCAAACAATTAAAAGGTACATTACTTTTGAAGTTACATTTGTGAATACTCAACATGTTGCTAATACTTCTGACTCACTTCTTCCGGTAGATTGGCATGGAATGTGCCATTATTGTGCAGTTTCTCCATCATGATGAACCAGAGAGTAGGCCCGAGGCCGGGAAATGTTTGACGTTTTATGTGCTGCTCAATTGTTCTCCTGTGACAGATTGTTGATTAAAGCCCAATGCTGGGCGGGCCGCGTCTGCATAGGAAAGTGGTTGCCGCTTTCTATAGGGAACCCGCAAGCGCTGCTATTTTGGGTGATGTTTTTTCTCCTTCTCAGGAGTCACTCAAGTTTGTTGTCTGGTAAAATAAAATTAATGCTGTGTTTATCAAACTGTAAGTCACAATTTTTTGTCATTCCTTCGACTTATATTTGGTTGTAACTTGAAAAGTAGCTCACTAGTTTAGCGTGCAAGCACACAACGAGGATGTACTATTTACATCACCAAAAAGGCGCAGTAGGCGATCAGGATTTGACCTTTGGCCATGTGGGATTCTAGTTAAGGTAAGTCATTTAAAAAAAAAAAAAAAAAAAACACTATAAAACTAAAACTAAAAAGAAAAACTTTTCTGTAGTTAGAAGCAAAATTCCTATTCCAACCGGAATGCGTTTGCTGGCTTTTACACGAACAGGGATTTTGGGTACGAGTCCGAGCGCTATTGGCCCTCGTTTTTGTAATAAATAAAATGTGACTTATAGTGCAGTGCAGTTTATGTTTTTCCTTCTAGATGATTTTTTTTTTTTTTTTTTTGCTGTCACTTGTACTCTGGAGCGACATTTTGTTTGTTTGTTTAGTTTTATTCATTTTTTTTCCTTTTGGACACATTATTACAGGTTACATCGATCACATCATATCATTTGCATTATTGACATCCGAAAGAAGGGCTGACGGGTAGAAGGCGTGGCTTATTAATAAGCCGTCCCCATCGATTCTTACCATACGGAATCAGTCATATACATTGATTATGAAGGTCATTGATTCATATCGTTATCAATCCCAGACTTGTCTGACCTCTCCTCGCTCAGCTATGGGGGAGGAAAAAAAACTGTACTTAAAATTGTCTATATTTTTATTAATTTTATTTATTTTTATTTTACAAGAAGGCTTTACCAGGAAGCTAATGAGTGCCAACTCGAGTGCTAAAGCATTGCGGTAGCGAGTGTCCAAATAAAGCTTTCATGCTAACAGGTGTTTGCAAAGCACTCGTGCGCATACAGTACATTGTAGCATCTAGCAGATGCTTTGGATGAATCAGTGTTGTGCTTTTTCTGTATTTTAGTTAATCTTTCATGTGGAAAAGTTAATTTGTGCTTGCGGTATATTGCTTTGAGGACACCTTGGTTTGTGAAGAATTTTGGTTTGTGCGACTGACGAGGTAAAGATACAAAAAGTACACAACTAATTTCAGTAAAATTTGACATAGACGTGGCACTTGTATCTCCATTATATTATTGATTGAGATCTGGATAAAGGTGTGGATACAACATTTATTAATTTGACAATCATTCACTCTGAAATGAATGGAA
Organism: Vanacampus margaritifer; assembly: GCF_051991255.1. Taxonomy (NCBI): domain Eukaryota; kingdom Metazoa; phylum Chordata; class Actinopteri; order Syngnathiformes; family Syngnathidae; genus Vanacampus; species Vanacampus margaritifer. The sequence goes on along the minus strand of NC_135444.1, from coordinate 10,103,676 downwards.
TGAAAAATGCTACATTCATAACTTCTATTCTGTTCTATATGAGTAAGGAAGAAGCATGTTTACTAACAAACAAATGGACCCAATGCAAGTAAGGTGACCTTGTCTTAATGCTCAGCTCGTGAGGTATGTGTGATTTTGCAGATTCTAAGTGATTATATCTGGATCTCTCCTTGTTTTCTAGTGGGATTTTGAAGAGGGAAATGCACAGTGGAGTGAACCAAACACGAAACCACAGAATGGAGAGGCGTTCCCCTTGCAAGAGTGGCCAAGCAACCCCAAACCATTTGACATACGCACCTACGCCTCATGTATACTCCCTCGGAATGATGTGTCTTGTAACCAGGCTGTCAATCAGTCCAAATGATAAAGAATTCTCATTCAAATAGTTGGATTATAATGCATATTTGAGATTCAATAAAAAAAATTAAAAAAAAGCATGTGATCTTGAATACTGTGAGATTTGTTTTTTAAACGATTACAAGATGTCTCTCTTGCTGCACTTTCAGGTTGTTGGGTTACATCTTGTATTTTGCAAGTCACTCTAGGGCAGTGATTCCCAATCACTCTGTAACGGGATATTAATGTGCCGAGAGATCATGAGGTCTGAAGTAGGAAATTGTCCAGTTTCATGCAATTGGTTCAAAGATTATTTATTCCAAATGATATATCTCCATCTACCTATGCCAGTGATGTATAGTGAGAGGCAGGTTAAATGCTCTTCCACTATATGGGAGAAGGTACATTAAGCTGTGTATTCACTTTTGCCATTACACTAAACAAGCACAGATTTTATATGTTATAAGTCATTTATGAGAGTAAATTGTAGTACATTAAATTGCTAGTAATTTTTGTTATCAAAAGCCCTTTCTTAATATTGTTTAGAAGGAAACAACTATAAAGTTGTGGTGTGTTATTCTGCATATTTTTGTATTGATCTGATACCAAGCAAATCCTGCATAGGGCCAGAATCATGATACCGAAACCGATACTTTTCAGTAATTAAAGTAGATGTATCATTTATTGCTGAATCTCAATTAATATACTTGACTTTTTAAATGTTTTGTGATTGTTCCTTTTTATTATTTAATATTTAGAAGCCAGGATGCAATTAGCACACACTTTTTAACCATACATTGGCATGCCTGGATTTTATTTTTTAAATCAACAGTGATTGCTGGAAGACATTTTTTGCATGGAACTACACAAAAATTAGTCAATTTATTGTACTTATTTTCCCTATTTTATTTTTTTTTACTTAAGTTGTTCAAGACTACCACTCAACACCAATTATTATAAACTATTTAATATTTTTTTGTTTCAAATATATTGTGTTTAGAGACTTAATACAAAACTCATTTGTGCATGCAAGTTGTTCTGAATTTGTTTAACAGTCTGTAATTATGTTTTGTTAAAAGGTAAAAACGGCTGTGTGCATTGGAAATTGTATAGGAATTAGGGACTACTAAAACAAAAAAAACAAAAACCTGGACCATGTTGGTCTAGACTGGCCTCCCAAATTTCCGATAGCAGCCACATCACTGCCGTAAGGCTTCGCTTAATTACGTTTCGGGCGTGGCTCTACTGCCGGATTTTAAATTAAATATTCAATGATAAAAGTACCGAGAAAATGGATCTTTGGCATTGGTGAGGAGAAAGGACTTTAAACAGTATCCTGAAAGGACTAGATCATCATTTTGTTTTTCGTACCACAAAACGTTCGGTCATGTCAGAAAACAAGACAGTCATCCGTTGCTCCCACATTATCATGGTAAAAGGAGTTTGAATTTCAGATCACTACGTCAAATCAATGGAGGCTATTACTACATCCAAAACTTCATGCATGGAGAATGTAAGTACAATGAAAATCATTAGGACTATTTGACAATTGTAGCGACTTGCTGAATGTCGTCTCTGCAGTGGCATATGGCTCCTGGTACGATCATGTGAAAGATTTACCTCTTCTATGACGACATGAAGGAGGTAGTGATTTATTTATATATATTACCTCACCCGCAGCACGGTGGCTGACTGGTTAGCACGTCCGCCTCCCAGTGCAGAGGACGTGAGATCGAGTCCGGGCTTCGGCCTTCCTGGGTGGAGTTTGCATGTTCTCCCCGTGCTTGCGTGGGTTTTCACCGGGTACTCCGGTTTCCTCCCACATTCCAAAGACATGCATGGCAGGTTAATTGAACACTCCAAAATTGTCCCTAGGTGTGATTGTGAGAGTGGTTGTTCGTCTCTGTGTGCCCTGCGATTGGCTGGCAACCAGTTCAGGGTGTACCCCGCCTACTGCCCGAAGCCAGCTGGGATAGGCTCCAGCACCCCCCGCAACCCTTGTGAGGAAAAGCGGCTAAGAAAATGGATGGATGGATGGATTACCTCACCCAACTGCTTCTCTGCCTAAGAATCATGGGAAATGTAGTCCTACTAGCCTAATGCTGCGGTCGCCGGTCAGACCCAATGCAAGCTGAGCTTTTCTGGTGGTATATTTCCAATGTTACAATTGCTGCTTTTCCACCAACAAAAAATACTGGTTGAACTGTCAACCAAGATGGCATTAAGCATTCACTAAAGCAATAACACAACCAGATTGACTAGCGATTAAATTTGCTTAATAGTTCCTGGTGAGAATTTATTATATATTTGATTGTCAGTGAAATTATAATGGCCTGGTTTTTGATTTAGAAAATCTAATCACCCTAATCAAGTAAGAGCTAGGTTAGTATTTGTGGCTCCCAGGACAGGTATTTACGAGTTGTGGGCGGAAGAAGAGCGTGAGCGTCCTACAAGACTTGACATAAACAATACAGTAATTATGTGTGGGAAAATTGTCTCTTGTTTTTCACTTTGTCTGCCCACCCAGAATCCATGGCGTGAAGTGACGCGAATCCTGAAGTACCTGGACTTGTACCTCTCTGATGACATCATCAGCCGCAACGTGGACCAGACCACCTTCAAGAACATGAGGGAGAATCCAATGACGAATTACACCTTCGTTCCCAAAGAGATTTTTAATACTTCCATCTCCAGCTTCATGAGAAAAGGTCATTCAACTTTTTTGTTGCCATAAAGCCCCATAAAGCTACTGTCAATTTTTAAACCAAATTTTACAACAGCATTGAAACAATAACCATCTATCTATTTTCTTGAAGTCTTAAACGGGTGGTGGGAATTGTTCCTATCATGGGCCATTTCCGCCAAAGTTCCTCATTCCAAAATTTTAACACTTGAACTACATTTTAATTAATATTTGTTAGCATAATATAACAAACTGATGCATCTGTTTTATCCTCAACAGGAGAAGTTGGTGATTGGAAAAATAATTTTACCTCTGACCAGGGAGTTTGATTATTGAAGGACTACGAGAACAAAATGAACCAAACACAGTTGTAATGGCTTGGCAAGATTTCAATGGCTTCTGCTTAGAGTGAGTTATTTCTCTGTTGTTGCTTGTTATAACCTTTGCAAAACACCACAGTAAAATAAAATCTATAAATATCAACGATATGAGACTATTTGTTATGCAGGTCCGCCGGTCTTGGGGGCGCTATAGCTAAACATGCTACACAATGTTGCACAGGTTTCTAAAATAAGTAACTTTAAGAACTTGAGAAAAATCACTCTGTAAAATAAATGTAATTTATTAGAGTAAAAAGCAGTTACAATCCATCTGCATTGTCGTAAGATACACAAGGCAAACATTAGAGAGTTGTTGCTTGTGTCGCTACCTTTGTCTCGCTGTTATTTTCTTATTTTTCTGTGTCGCTTATGGCCAAAAGTAGCCTTTTGTGTGTTTACAATTAAGAAGGTGAGATCACCAACTAAAGTGCTACACATAATATTTTTACAATGTAATTTACCGGTACTTGTTTCAATACTGATTGTCCCTTATTTGAATGAAATAAAGATAAGTGAGTGACAAGTAAGTTCACACCCAGACAAACAGCTACTGTACTGGTACAGTAGCCTACTTGGAAAATGCAGTGCAAACATAATTTTGAATTTTGACTGTTGCATGCTTTACATGGTGGAAAAAAAAAAAAACAAGCTGCGTATTGTATTGCTTTTGCATGTGACTATCATACAAACCAGACAGATTGTTATAAAATCAAAATAATCCTCACAAATCAAATTACAATGATCCAAAGTCCAATGCTTTTCATTGAGCGGAGAACTTCCTTTCACCGAGTGAGACCGCCATTTTGACTTGTAACCTAAGCTCGGAATTGTCCTTTCCTGGCTACAGTAAATTCTGCTTTGTGTGAATTCTCTATAGAAAGAACATTTAATTCACGTCCCCACTAACAAAGGAACCATTTGATTGCGTTTAATCAGTATCATCTTTAGTGGCATTAAAAACACACAAATAAATTGTCTCCAGTAGTATGAGCTAGACGACTATTGCAATGCAGTAACTGATTCCATAATGCCATTAGTTTAATTCCTTACGATTGGTCTGACTGTAAAATAGTCGATGGGTGACGGGTGTAGATAAGAAGCAGACTAGATGACCAGAGCTCCACAGTCCTCTCCAGCATCTGCCTGCTCCAGAACTTTACTTCATGACAACAGCAGTGCTCAAGCACATTTTAAATGAGCAATTTCCTGAAGTTTGATTGTAGAACAATACAATGATTAGATAAACTTTATGAAGCACATTTGTACTCCTTCCTGTTATGTTTCCTTGAATGACTGTCAAAAACAAATGTAGTGCGCTGAAGCAGTTCCCACTGGTTGGAATATTATTAACAATTATAATGACATTTTTGCAAATTTAGTTGTGGGTGGATGCAAAGTCCAAATAAATTTAAAAAACCCTCAAGTCTTCAAAAAAAAAAAAAAAACTCCTACATAGCGTTTTAATGAGATATTTGCTGAAAATTATATTTTTGTAAAAAGAAAAAAAAATCATACTAAGGAAGGCTTCATTTTTTTGTTTTTAAACCTTATATTCATTAACATTTTTGTCTAATAAACACAACAGATGGAATCAGTTTGATTTTCTTTGATAGTATCTAGTTACTGAACTATTTGAATGAGTCGTTTATTGCAGTGCTTCATGTGCTTGGTCCAGTTTTGTGTGCGTTTGACGTAGACTGATGTCATCATAAATGCTGAGTTGGCATATCTATCTCTGGGCCTCCTCTTGCCCCTTTCAAGATCGGGTGTCAAAGGAAAACACATGGTGTCCCAAATAAAAAGATGGAATCCTGTTTGCAGAAGGGATGAGGGGCACGGATTAGGACATCAAGCAACAGTTTGCAAAGGCCCGTTGTGTTTTTCTTGGCCCGTACGTCAGCGATCGCCTTACTTGCTGAAGGCATGGTCGACGCCATATTGTCTGAGCCCGCAGGACTTTTTTTTTTGTCTATTCTGCAAATTTTGCAATTGCTTTAGACACAATAAATACAAAAAAGCTGAGTCATTGTCAAACATGAGAATACAATACAATAGGAACTAAAGGCCAATCTTTAGCTGCAAACATTTATGTAAATAATGAATTGGACTATGTTTGGAAATGCCATTGAGTTAAACATACTCAAAGTTCATTATATATAAACCTCAATGCCAATTAATTTGGGACGTTGTGTGAACGTAATTACACGCTTGACTTTAGTTATAACCCGGAAGTCCTTACATCCTTTAGCACAAAGCATTATGGGACATGTAGTCCTGCATGCCTACTATGATTACTACTACTACTACTACTACTGCTACTACTACTACTACATATAGAGCGATAGAGGTGGCAAAATTAATTGAAGAAATGACAACCGATTACCAAAATAATCAACATATTTTAATAATCAAGTAATCAATAGCGGCATTATTTAACTTAAAATTGTCCAAATATTTCTGATTTCAGCCTCTTAACAGTAATTATTCTCTGATTTCTATAATTGTTCATACAAGCAGATATATCGTTTGTGTTTCATCAAAATAAGACATTTGTAAACATCTACTTATACTTTGGAAAACAATGACTAAACCAGTAACTCGATCAGTTTCAGAAAGGTTGGTGAGTACATCACGCCCTTGTCAGTGATATTGCTTAATTACTCTTTAGTTGTTTTTAGTCACTATACTATACTATACTATACTATACTATACTATACTATACTATACTATACTATACTATACTGAATAAACAACAATATTTGGTTAATAAATAGTAATCAAGAAAAACATTTCATAATACACCCTAATGCAAAATTACACTTTTTCAAATTATTTGATTAATTGATTGAATTATCGATAGAATAACTTGATTCTAAAAATATTCGATGGTAATAGCCCTAGTTCAAACTGATCAATTTTATTTTATTTATTTATTTATTTGTTTGCAAATAGTGTACTCATCTTATTTGATGCCTGCAACATGTTCCAAAAACAAGCAAAGCAACATTTTTCTTTGTTTACTTTTTATGTTTACTCAATCAAGTACTCTTGGGAAAAGATACCTGTACCGCAGTGCACCTATACTCCTTTGTCAAACTAGGCTTTGATTGGTTGGTTGGTTGATTGATTGGTTGATATCATAGAGTTTTACACACTATGACGGCAACCGTTTTGGACAAGCACAATATTTCCCATGTATGTGTTTGTTTGATGCGTTAATGTGCCAGCCGTCTGAAATTCACCTTTTCCAAAAAAAATAAAATAAGTAAGTAAACCCCACCAAGAGTTATGTTGCATTTTAAATGTGAGAATTCCATTGTGAAGTGTGGAATGAGCTTCAGAATTCACCCAATAATAATAATAATAATGATGATGATAATGCTAATAATAATAATAATAATAATAATAATAATAATATTCAGACGCGGTTCCTTACATTATGTCCTGTGACGTCAGAAGCGTAACGTTGTCACGTCCTGTAGCTAGACGCACAAGCCGGTTCAGGCCAGTTCACAACGCGCAAAAGTGGAGTGTCTTGCTGAGCCGAGCTGTCAACACAGCACTGCCTCCCCACTGGTATTGTGTCCACGCAACATTTCGCCGTCACGAGCCGCATCTCTTCTTCAACGACGTGCCCCCCAAGATAGCAGCTGCTCATACCTCACGATGACTCGAAGGTGATCTTCAGCGTGTCCCGGTGGTTCTGGGTGAGTGTGAGCGATACTGCTGTCATCTTCACACATGTGTGGCAGCAGTCGCTATTTAGCTTTTGCTAACGCTAAAAGCTAACAGCCGCAAGTGAGAGACCCTCGTTGAAGACAGGGCACCGGCATGAGGCTGATGAAACACTAGATGAAGACTATGGATAGTATGTAAGGTCGCGACATGGTGGACGCTTCAGTATAGAAGCTGTTTTGGGTGGCGGGTTAACTCCGTCCTCGCCGACGTTAGCCAGCTAGCTCGCTAACATCGCGCAATGTTTCCCCCACTTCGGCTTCTACGAAATTCAGTCAGTTCTGCTTAATGTTTGGAATGTCTTCAACGTGACATCTAAACTTGATGGTTAACCAAAGCAAAACCGAGATTCAAAAGGTTTACAATCATCAAAGGATTATTCACTGTTTAGTAATTTTTATCTGATTGCCCTCGCGCGATTAGTAAAGTACAGTCTTTATTTATCTTGTCGACATGTCAAATTCAAGATTCGAAGTATTTATCAACGTAATTATCCAACTCAAACTTCGTGTTGCATCGGAAAATGGGTTTATTTGACAAGCACAATTTAATTGTTGAATTTTGTAATCATTGCATCCTTGAATCATATCACACCCTATGTATTTAGATATATATTGAATTGTCTTTTACCAGAGCTGTGCACCAGGTATCAGTCAGTATAAATCAATTTGACGTAGCTGATAATTTGTTGTTTCTTTGAATTTGGTCAACTTGAATAGTTTGGGCTACGAGGAGCTTTTATGTGTTGTTGCATATTCATGACAAAAGCTACAGCTGCACCACATATCAAATCGTAATCCCACAGAATTGAATCAAATCATTTCATTTTGAAATCCTTACATCCTTGAGTGAGTCATATCATAACCCATATACCAAGAAACATTTCAAATCTTCTTTTGTGCTGGTAACACAGTGTCACTTCTATATTTCGCAACAAGTCTCCTTGACTCTTGTTTTGTTTGCTACTTAGTAAACCCGTTCTCGGATTTGCTGAGAATTTTCAGTTAAAAATATCCACACATAAGCTCATATGGTCCGAGGGGTTCACGTCAAAATCACTGTGATATTTCAAACAGCATCAATTGCGCTAAAAACTCAACTTCAATAGCTCAAATGGAACATTTTTCACGAGAAGACCAGTGTGGGAACTGCAGTAGAGTTTTATTTTTTCAATTTGTGAATTTAACATATATTATATATCATGATTATAGAGCTGCTTGAAGAGCATATTCCATGTTTTGTTTTAAATCTAAAATTCCATGAAGATGGCAGCTACTTGTCACGTTGCTAATAATAGTAGGGGAAGTGTTTACCCTGTTCAATTAGCGTGTTACATTTCTGTCCACATGGATTCCACAATGTAAAATACAAAGAGAAAGATAAAATAATACAAAAAGAGCTAAAAAGGAAAAGAAAATAGAGGCATAACAATACAAGAGAAGTACTGTAGTACTGTAACTGTACATAAGTTGACGTTTTACACTGAGAAGAATATACGGTTGAGTTGTAAAGTCATGGAGCAGCTGAACAAATCATGCAATGTCAGGCTGTGTAAGGTCAAAGTGGAGGCATACCATCAGTGTAACAGAACTGGACTGAAGTAACTATGCATACATTTGATTAGCAAGACTATTTAAAAAAAAAAAAAATACATCTAGTTATAAAACTATTTTTTACAAAAACGCTTTTACTACACAGGAGATAGTAACAGAATGGGTGTAATGCAAAGCACTTAGTTTACTGTTAAGTTTACACTAATGTTTGATTAAGTTTCAGTTGATTGAGTGTAATGTCTTAAACAATGCAGTCAACGTATTTATCAATCAGCTTTAGTGACAGACCTGAGGTTCATGCATAAACAATAAAATGCAAATAACATACAAATATACAGATACATCATACGAGCCATTGAAAAAAAGTATGTCAAACATTAAGTGAGCCAACACTTGATTAGTTACCCAGGGAATGTGCATAGTTAATGTTTTATTTCACTGCAGCTGCCAATGTTTTTTGCTAATGTTTAGAAAGGTGCCTGGAAGACCAGCTTGACCTTCCATGGCCAGTGTAGCAAAAATCCAAACACATTGGCATTCATTTCCACCTTTTTCTGACAACACATTTTGGGGAAATCTGATGATTATTATGATGATGCTTAGGTACCCAACTTGTACGAGTTCAGTGATTAACATAATTAAAAAGGCAAAAAAAAAATGTTTTAACCTGGAAAATTGTTTCATCACTGTCTAATCTTTGACTATCCAAGGGAAGGATTGTTAGTGCTGATAAATGTTGTTATCAACTTTGGGAATAGGTGTTTAACACATTTCTGCAATCACATATCATACTGTAAAATTCATGGTGAACTCACAAACTTATGTAAGACACATTAGCTTTCACCTGTTTGTCACAGCCTGCTAGCATTATAAGGTCACACTTGTGGTTACTTACTACATTTTTGTTAAACCTGGGTATTAGGGCTGGGTATCGATTCAAATTTTTTCTGAGTTGATTCGATTTCAATTCACAAGAGTTCAGTTTGATTCGATTTAGCCCCCCCCCCCCCCCCGATTTGATTAACTTCGATCCGATATTGATTAATTATGGAACATAACTTCTTAATCTTAAATATCAAGGACATGATAAAAACAAACATTAAATTCCAAATAAAAAATTGCTGAGGAAGCAACTGGTTAAATGATTTAGTTTATTAATGAAAGTAACAAGTGGTTACAGAAACATTGACAAAAATATATAACAACAAATATTTTTATAATTCTAATTTAAAAATAAATATTATTTGAAAAGATTCTGAATTGTCTTGAAGTGCAATAGGTCAGTAACCTTGCTTTGCAAGATGAATTTTCGCAGTATTTGTGAGTTCACAAACTCCGGAGAATACATCTTGTACCGATGGAATGGACGCTGCAATTAATTCTGTTCTTTCAGAATTACTCACCTTTTCCTTGTTGAAAGTTGAACAGTGAGAGGCGCTTCGTGCATTTATAGATGTTCGTGCCCCCCCTCGACGAGAACGAAGACGTCATTTTCATCCGTGGCCGTGATTGGTCAAAACAAACGCGCATGCCTCATCGTCCAATCAGCTCGAAGTATTGTACAGAAAGTCCCGCCTTTCCCAAGCAAATCAAGGTGGAGCATTCTCAGATTGTTATTGTGGATTTGAGTGAATCACAATATCCAATCTGGCTACTGCCAGGTTAATAAGTCAAGTCTTTCATAAATGATGAGAAATAACTTTTAAATTCACGTGAACCGTAAATTTCAAGAAAACAGTAAGATACAAAAATATTTGGCCTTAAAAATTCTATTTTCTTTGGAATTTATGGGAAAAAGAGATATAAAAATAATCGATTCATGGTTCTATGAATAAATATCAGGCTTGAAAAGGAAAATCGATTTGATATTGATTATTTGTTTTTTTTGTTTGTTTGTTTGTTTTTTTAAACCCAGCCCTACTTGCTATTTGGTAAAGAATTAGCTCATTGTTTCTAAATTATTTTCTGTTATCCATCACATTCCCCTCGTCTTGTAGTTTGGCCTTTTTGATCTTTGGCCTAAACCAGATTGCTATACACTCTCTAGGATCAAAATCTTCCAGACTTGGCCCCTCTACACTGATTTTTATCAGATGTTCCACTGTATCTGAATGAAGAGATGCTCGAGTGTCTGATTGAATCCTCTTGGCAGAGACATGTCTTGCCTTTTAAACATCATGGCAATTAGCTTAAAGCCTACCAACCAACTCTTCTATAGCAAGTTCAGTGTTTACAGCATTTTTTAAAAATATGTTGATCACACAAATAATCCGTATTCACACGAATAAAATAGCTACCATTACCACCACTCTACCACCACACATAATATTTTAGTAACCTTCTCAGGACTGTGGAGAAGTCTTCCCGACAGGCATTCAAGGTCATCAGCACCATGGCCCACTTGTCCTCCTTGTTCTCTGTCCAGCTATCATGATTAAAAACGTTGAAGCATTTGACAGCCTGAAAAATGAAAGTCAAACAACAACTTCTGGTGCTCATTTGAGAACTACACATTCTGCTTCTGTGAAGTTCAAACGTATATCAAACAGCCGTGACATGGAGTTCAGTTGTGTCTGTAGGTCACTCCAGTTCAGTAGAGAAAAAGGCATTCCCCAAACTGTTCACGCAAAGATGGAAGCATATGATTTTCCAAAATGTCAGCATGAGATGTGACACAATACTTGAGAGTACCAAGCCTCTACTTTCATCTTTGTAAAAGAAATATTGTTAATCCAACAGCATGTGGTTGGATTTAAACTTTAGATCTGTAGGATTAGTGTATTTTCCCAGGTTTTGCCTCCAAATACCCAGATTGGTTTTGCTCTCACTGCATCTTGGACTTCTTCCATGCACAAATCACACCCAAGTCAAAATGTATATTGAATGGCTACTGACAGTGTAGGTTAAATGTTAAACCGTATTTGATTGCACCACTAAGTGGTTGCCTACCAGCTCGAAACACATGACAGACTTTATTAATCCAGTTAGGCATGGAGGAAGAAAGGAAATTAAAATACATCTGAGGATCAAGATCAAGATAATATAACATTTATTCATCCAAAAATGGTGATCTTTACACTGTTTCAGCAACAATAGTGGATATAGGGGGGAAAAAAAGAAAGAAAAACACAAATCCTGACTGCAACCAGGAGTCATAGCCCACCTAAACCAGGTGCCCATGTTTAGAAAGAAACTCACTGGAGTGTTTCCTGTAGGATTTTTTTTCAGCAGCGGCGGGCTAGCCAGTCTGCCATACTTTCCAATTTTGTGTTGTCAAAAATCTTTTCAAAAAAAGTCTTTGATTAGTGATTGAATATGATTTTGGGATGGCGGCCGTTCACAAAGTTCCTAATGATGTCTGGTCATCTTTTTTACTATGCATGCGGTGTAAAGCTGCATGCTGCACTCCCCTCCCCTCCAGTCTCTAACTGATTTAATTAGAAATTTGAAGGAGGGCCGGCTATGATTTAGGAATGACGGGCTGCCGCTGCTTGAATGAATCCCAGGGAAACTGCACGGATATTTAAGAGACTAAATAAACAAGGTAAAAAAACAAGTAAAAAAAACAAAAAAACAACAACCCTTAAGAGTGAGGTGGAGCTGCTGAAACAATTATCACGAGTAAGTCCACATTGATGTAAAATCTTTATTAAGCTTAATTAAATACACATTCCTACTAATTACATGTGTCTAGTCTTTCCTTAGCTGATTGCTAATAACCACTCGCAGTATTGTTAGAAGGTGATAAATGCTCAAGAATGGCAGGTGATGACTTGTTTAGTCCATCAGGCAGAAGAGGAAGGGTAAGTGGTCATGGATTTTTTGTTAAGGCCTGTTTTGATAAACGACATGATTGGTCCTTGAGGGGAGCAAAGCTTTGCTATTATGGCTCAAGAATAGGGGGGAAGTGATAAAGAAAGCACATTGAGGTCACAGCATGATGATAACAAAATGCATTTTCCTCCAAATGCTTCCATGAATTATGGATTTTGTCATTAGGTCATGGCTCATTGTTCCGCCTTTCCTTTTCGTGTCTCTCCTTAAGAACAGTACAGAAAGGTAGAGGTCATCTTGTGTAAAATTTATAACTAATGCTGAGCACTTGTACAAAGATGAAACATTTTCGGACTTAACTGTTACTGCTTAACAGTTTGAGGTATCATAGTGACAAATCTGTAAGACAAACAAACAAAACCCCGTCCTTTTCAGTGTGTGTGTGGACCTCAGCTGCTTCTATTCACTTTAAATGTCAGAAATAGTGTTTAAAAAAAAATAAAAAATAAAGTTAGTTTGCATTCATGAAGCTGCTCGCAAGATTTGTATCTCCTCACTTGCCACCTCACTTCCATACTGCGTTGCATCGCTGCCCAAAGATAACACCCCCAGCTCACTAATGCACGTGCATGGCAGCACGCCGGGGCTGCTACTTTGTGTTCGTCATGATGGAGTATGGCTAGAAATGAAATGTTATCATTTTGATGTATTATTTTTTTTCAAACAACACCTTTCACATGACATAAGGTAGAACGTTTTCCAGTTCTTTCTTTTTTAGCTCTTGTTTGTTTAGATTTGTACTCATTGTTAGTTGCAAAGGTTTTGCTATTGCACCGGCTAAGATGTTGATCCACTGCTCCATAGTCATAACGAGAGCTGAGTACAAATCATACTAACGATGCGCTTCAATGTTTGAGACAATTGTTTTCTTTTAGCGGCAGCCAAGTTTTGGTAGCTACATGTGACAAAACCCCCAGAACACCTTCAAATTAATTAAAACAGTGTAATGTCATAATTATCAGCGTATCTCTATAATTTAATACATTATTGTGATTGGCCATGCTAAATTAGATATTGAACTTGTTTCTTATGAAGATATGAGAGGTATTATTGACGCATTATAAATGAGTTCAATTAGGGTCGGCACTGGGTCACCTCTTACAAAATGTGGCCAACAATCTCCTAGCCACACTTGTTTAGTTACCACTTTTAGTGTGTGTTGACCCCACTGGATACCAAACAATCAGGTGATTATGTCTCTGTATGAGCTTTTATAAATAAGTAAATTGGCTCAAGTAAACTTACCCCTGTAATGACCAACTGTCATCTTGTGGGGTTTATTTCGTAATATATAATAGTGTTCAATGAAAGGTTAATAACATCAATATACCTTAATTGTCATTTTCCTCATGATGATGTGTTAATGTGAAGCTTTTGTGACCTTTTTTTTTTTTTTTGTTCCTTTAGGGTTCCAGGTTGGTGGGAAGAGCAAGGTATCTGCAGGAGACCACCTGGGGCAGTTTGTCCTAGGCTCTCAAGGTAGAAGCAGGAAGGTTAGTGATATCTTCTTTAAAATGATGCAGTCTTAGGATGTTTTAAGAAGGGGGTGGGCGTTGGTGGTTTCATTGTCTTCGGCAGAAGTGCCTCTGCCCTTACAAGCCTGTTGACAGAACAGCTCATTCAAGTTATACTTGTTCATTTTATTAAATGGTAATATTTGCTAGGAAGCTTACATATCCAGGTGACTAGCTTGCTGTGAGTAAACTTTATTTCACAGTTTGAGAAGGGCGCAAATCCATACCTGTCATAAAACTTTCTTACTCTTTAAAAAAAAAAAATAATAATAATAATAATTTCAATATGATGATGTGCTTTTCTGTGTGTAATTCCAGTACTTTTTCTTGCATGAGAAATGCCTGCATTCAAGGAGAAGGTGAAGAAGAAGGTGTCTTAAGTTGTGTCAACTCGAGATCTAAATACATAACAATAAAAGCTAACCGATTCAACTGTTGACAGTAAACCGGGTAGCTTTCCATTCAGCAGAGAAAATCAAGGAATTGGCATCATCACTCCAATATCTTTGTTGGGAGTGAGCAAACATGGGCTTTTAAGTGAACTTAAAGATTTGCTATCCATAGAACAATCACAAAATAGGGTTTTGTCAAAAAATGATGACCAGATACTCAAATGTGGTATCACCATCCTCACCCTCAACTTGAAGGATACAGCTTTGGATAAGTACATATTCACCCTTGACTGGTAATCACTTACCCCTAATCTTAAAAAAATAAATAAAAATCTGTCTGGATCTTTTTGCAAGTTTTAAAAGTAAACCCTGACTGAGAAGATCTGGAACTTCATAAAGAAATTAATGGAAAGGATGTGGTATCAAATAGGTTACCTTTTAACTATAAAACAAGGAATAGCAAACCAGCTGTCTGACACTTTGATATGACAGCCCCATATAATCAAGTCCATTTTTGTGGGAGAGATGCTTCTCTTACTGCTGTTGGCACCTTGCCTTCAGCTTAATGAACATCCATCTGTAAATTTGTTTCAACTTCAGGCAATCGAGTTTCCAGAATATAGCAGGGAGCAATAATCCATGCGCATACCATAACCACGAGAGGATCACACTGATTCCAGCAATTGCTGGGCAATGAATGGACTGTAGACACACAGCACTTCTGCGCTAGGTGTAAGGTGGCATGTCAACGTCCAGTGAGCATGTAAATGCATAGTGAAAACATATTCAAACTCAAAACCGAGTTAATGCTGCACCTAGCTCCTCCAGCCAATACTGTGGCGCAACGCTATCTTCTCACATAAAAGTCAAAACTTTTGCCATTTTGTTGTACTAGCACCAAACTATTAACTATATACAGTATACCTATTGAACAACTCATTATCACACATTTAACGACAGAAGTTATTAAGTCAGACATCGTCCTAGGAGGTTGAAACATGTTAACAGCAAACACTCCTGTGATCTGGCCTTTCGAGCAGAAAAGTTAATGTGTTGGCCTGCTAGCACAGTGATTTTTTTTTTTTTTAAACCATGGAGATAAAACTGGCTTATCATTTAGATGTTAGAATTAGAGCACCAATTTTAGAAAAAGAACGAGAACTACAGATATGCATGTTACTTCAAATTTGAAGTAATATAAAGATAATTTTATATTATGAGCTATGCTTTCAAATCATCCTCAAGAAGTGGGAATCCCCTCAAGGCAACAATATTTCCACCTCTATTGTTGGAGCTGGGCATCACATGATAAATCGATTAATAACATTTTGGTTACCATAAAACAAAAAATAAATAAAAATCAAGCGTACAAATTGATCATGATTGACACAAGAGAAAATGAATGGCTGTTATGTTGGTACTTAAAGTAATGTTTTCCACCACTTGCCAACAACAAGCAGGCATTAAATTGGGCCCCATCTAGTTTCCATATGATACACACTGAGGTCATACTGTACAGATCATTTAGGAGCCTCTTTTTGTGCCATTTCTCATGTTTATTTTTGCTGTTTGTGATTTAGTATCTTTTTATAACCGAATAAATCATAGATATCATTAGATGAAAAAGATAATTTAAGGAAAGGTATGTTCTTTCTTAGTGCTAAAGGGCTGCTATTGTCCAGTACTAGGAAGGGTTTGGTCCAAAGCAAAATGTTTTGCTGGATTCCACAGCCCACCCATGTATAGTGTGGTTGATAAGATCAGCTGCGGGTGGGAGAGGCAACAGTGGCCCTTTATGTACATCATGTCAGGCTTGGTGGAATTAGTGTATTTCTTGGTGTGTTGTTGGTGTTTACTTTTCCTTTTATAGTTAACTGACTTTATACAGGGTTGGGGAATCCACGTTCAGAAAGTGAAAACCCTGAATCAGTTTGGCTTTAGCCACAGGTGCTCAACAGGTGAAAACAAGCTCGTTTACCTGCCGGTTGAGTTAGAAGCACCAATGGCTTAAGCCAAACTGTGGCAGGGTTTTTACTTTTGTGGACCTGGATTCCCCAACCCTGAATCTATACATTGAATAAGACAATAACCACAAATGACTAGACAGTTTGATGTTGTTGAAGAAATTAGTTTGTCATGTCATCAATGTACTAGGTCAACAAAAGGTTGCATCTTACTCTTGCAAAGTATTACATTGGGCGCATAAATCATTTTTGTATGTTTTTATCGCTGCAGTGACATAGGGAGGGTGCTTTGCATTCAGCTTTGAATCATGGAGAAGGAAGACTTAAAGGTCCTCAACAAGGGGGAAGAAGAAGAGATGGTGAGCGTCCTTAATTGATGTGTCAAGTGCAAATATGCAAATTCTTCAGAGATTTTACATAGTGCACTCTGTTCTACTTCCACTTTCAAGGAGTTGCAAGGCTACCGTTTGTGCCGCTGGCGGCTGGCACTTGTGGGACTTGGGGTACTCTGTACAGGGGGCTTCCTACTCCTGCTGCTCTACTGGATGCCAGAGTGGTGCGTCAAGGCCACCTGCATCCCTACCACAGCCTGTGATGCCGAAGTGGTGTTGCTGCGTTCCACGGTTTGTAATCATTGAAAAAGCTTTGTGAGGCTATTAATGTTTGACTAAAATGTAACATATGCGATCAATGACATTAGCCATCCACTGTGGTTCCATTTGTATTTATGCTTTTTTGTTAGTTTTGAAGGCTTTGATTCTGCCTCTGACTTCAAGAGGTCGCTTAAAGCAATAGTAGTTATTATTTTAAAAAAAATGGCCAGCAGGTGGCAGCTGAGTATAAGAGATCAACCAGGGCCATGTTGCAGCAACCTCTTTTCCCCAGTGTTTTAAACAGATTTGATAATAATAATGATGAAACTTGGCTATGATCTAATGCTAATTGCTGCAAAACGGAAACTGATACAAATGTACTTTTTTTCCTGATGAAAAAAGAGACTCTAATCTTTCTTTTGGTTGGTTCCATATTTTTATAGCAATAGAACACAATATTTTGTGGGCCTTGCAAAATCAATCAAAATCCAGTAAAACAGCCGGGAGCGAACAGGGTTGCTTCAGTGAAAATGGCTGGGAGCGAATGAGTTAATGTCACATTGAAACAAAAAATGTAATTCATAAACTTATCAGAGAAAATGGCTATTGTAATTTAATTCTTGTGCAGTACTATTATATAAAAAATACTTTGCCACATTTACGCAGGAACCTTTGGAGAAGACAGTGGTAGTGCTTGAGAAAATGAACAATTATTTGGTGCAGCACTGGATTGAAGATTGAGGAATTTTGTACTTGGCCAACTTGCACGTAATACTATCTATGGTAGTTCTCTTGTGTCCAACATTGCACTCGGGGATACATTAGTTCTAACCATAATCTAGCCTAACGTTTGCGCTCATTTTATCAATTAAAGTTGTACTTTTAACCAGGATGAATTCCGGCGCTGGTTCCTGGCTAAGGTTCGAGTGATTCTAGCCCCAGGAAGCAACCCCTTCCACCGCCTGGAGACCCAGACCACCTCCCCTTCCTCCCTTTCTTCCCCTTCTTGTCCCTTTTCCTCTTCCTCCCAGTCTCTGGCCAATGGAGACACACGGCACTCTTCTGATGGGATCCCCGCTCGGGACCTCATCAGAAGATATGTGGATTACCAGCCGGCAAAGGTAGGGAAAACCTGTTTCCTCGGTGTGCTCCATTTATATACAAAACCTCTACAATTATGGTCAATCATGATTGGAACCAGAAAACATTATGAATATTAAAAAATAAAATAAAATCCTGACCGCTGACATATGTATTAAGCAACGTTTCATGAGCAGCAACTATAATTTTCTCTTCTCTTTTTATGCCTTTCAGATACGTTATTTTACCCTCCACAGCACAAAATATTACTGGAATGACAGAGTGCAGAACTTTGAAGTTTTATCGTAAGTGTTTTTTCACTGTCTTTTGTGATATATGAGTTAGCCAAATTGGTCGAGTTTTCACCAAACTGTGTAAACCAATGGGCATCAAAATGTTATCTACATCTTTGTTAAATAATACACATTCTTTTGACAGACAGTTAATACTTGAATTGCTGTCAGTGTCAACGTGAATCTTTACTATGCAGTCAATGCTGTGACTTTGTCCGACAGTGGCTTGGATTATCTGAATTTTACCGCTGCCACTCTACATTCAGAGCACAGCAAAGGCCTAACCAGGAACCAGCAAGAGTACAGGTAATATCTGGTTTACAATGTTTACTTTTGCTGGTCATCTCCTGACCATTCATCAGTTGGCATTTAGCCTCTTCAAGGACATATAATGTCAAGAAGGTCAATTTTTCACTAACATGCTCACATTATGTATTATTTGCTGAGAAAAAGGAAACTGACATTCATTTTCAATAATATCAATACATTTTGGCTGCAGTCTATAAATAATTGCTTCTTTTTAAATCACTAAAATAGGACACTAGGGATGTAACGATATCCAAACATCACGATCCGATATTATCACGATATGAAGGTCACAATACGATAATTATCACGATTTTGTGGGCAGAGGTACAAAAAAAGGTCACAATATTGTAAAAACATGATCTTATACTAAAAAAGAACCACAATATTGTGCTTTTGTACATTACAGCAATGAAAAATATGATAAAAATATTACAAATATTAAATACATAAAAAAATATAAATATAATAATATATATATTGAGGCACTTAGTTGCTAATGCAAGCACACATTGAGTTCCTCCACATATTGACTCTGTTAACAAGCATATTACGTTCCCCTTCCTCTGACGATAAGTGTGGATTTTAAACATGGAAGGGCCAAAACATGCCTTGTGAAAATTAAACTGCACTAAAAAACTAGCCGCCAGAGGGTGCTAGAACTGGACAAATGGAAAATAACCAGATTTTTTAAAACGGATGTTCTGCTTTTAATATCGTGACATGACGACGACGATATATTGTGGCAGTTTTAATATCGCTGTATCACGATATTACCGTTATCATTACATCCCTACTAGACACACAGACTATGTGGAATTGGGCTTGTCTTACCCCTGTAACGTTAGTCACACATGACAGTTTTCAACATTGTGAGATTTCCCAAATCTGCCTAAAATTACAACAGACTGTTTTAGGTGGATTTTTCCCTCCTACAAATTAAGTGCCAATGTTCGGCCCACTAAAGAGGACCTTTTAGGCATGTTATATGTATGATTACATTTGTTTGCCATGATGTCTCCGTATTGGTCATGTTTTCTGGCTGCACATTTTACATCAGCTAAGCAAACTTTTTAGCTGACCAAAAACCACCACTACTAGGTCACTATATGATCACAGGTAGAGTTTGTGACCTTCCTTTATTTGCCAGTTTATCGTAATTTGAATTCTGTTTGATGACAAAATGGGCATTAGAATGGTTCAACATTTTCATTTGTTTATGTTTTTAGGAGACTGTTTTTTGGATTGAATGAAATTGAAGTGAAAGTGCCTTCTGTTTTCAAGCTGCTTATAAAAGAGGTAGGCCCCATGAGGAGTTTGTAAAAACGTTTCAGCTGTAAAAATTCCCAATTTCAGAATTCCAATTCTCACATCTCTCATTGCTGCATTAGCCCATCTGATATCTATCTCTTCCTTCGTTTATAGGTCCTTAATCCTTTCTATATCTTCCAACTCTTCAGTGTGATATTGTGGAGTGCCGACGAATATTACTATTACGCTATTGCCATTGTTATCATGTCATTTATATCCATAGCTACCTCTCTCTATACCATCAAAAAGGTAAGCATGTTGAAATTTTAAAACACATTTAACCATTGTGTCAAACTTGATCCAAGAACAAAACGTGTGCCAGGTTCTGAAATAGTGGACTTTGTCAACAATCTTATCAAAAGCGAGGTAATGGGCAGAAAATAAATTAAACCCCTCACTCTCTAGCGCAGTGATTCTCAACTAGTGGGTCAGGACCCAAAACTGGGTCACAGGTTCATTATGGGTTGGTCGTGGTCAGGCAGTAAAAAATAAGAATAAAAAAAAAAAAAGGGGGGGGGGGGGTTCAACCGTTCTTAGATTCATGACCGATTTTTATTTTTCAGATCCCCCCCGCACACATACTGAATAATAATGGTCTTGTATTTAAAAATACACACATGAACAAAATTGTTGGTAGCCCTATTTTAATAAAAGAAAAAAAGATAGAACAATGAAAATCAGACATTGTCACAAAAAGGTACTATGATTTTTGTCCAGAGCCTATTTAATTAATTTGTTTTTCAATTCAAAAGCAAAATCAGATTTTATTTGATTGGTTAATTTTCCAAAAATAAATAATTTATCATCATCATCGCCACAGTCCTGCGTGTTTTAGATCTCTCCACACTCCAACACAAGGGAGGATTGTTATCAGGCTTCTCCAGGGTTTGCTGGTTGGAGGAAGGAGACATCTGAAACACGCTGGACTGCGGCTCTCGAGGACCGGGGTTGCCTACCCCTGACTTATACCACTAATTGGGAAATGTGTGTCCTAGGGTCGCAACAGTTGAGAACCACTGCTGTAACAGATTTTGATAATGTTTTTGTCATTTCAATATTTCAATATTACGTGGATTGAATTGAGTCATGTTATAGTAACTATTAATACACAGACACTTGGTCATCCACAAGCTGTTCCCGTGTCACTTGGTGACTGTATGGTTGTTGTGATATCAAAATAATTTTTCTAATTGATACTTATTGATTGTGAATTAATTTATTCCAACCTGATACGTTCCCTATCGCAAGTACCTTTATTACTACTCAATCATTTCAGTAACATTTTAATGTCACTGTCATAAATGGCTGTAATTAGAAGTGGAGTGTAATAATTGTAAAGATGTTTGCAGCTGCTTCATAATTATTTAACCCTTTTCATTGTCACCATAAATTCCATTCATGGTATAATGGTTGTCATCATATTTTTCACATTTGCCCTCAATATTTAAGGCTGTTGTGCTTTTTTTTTTTTTTTTTTTGTAATCAAAAGGTTGTGTGCAATTTCTTATATTTACTTGTCTCCATTCCCTAGCAATATGTCATGCTTCACGATATGGTGGCAGCTCACAGTATTGTACGTGTATCTGTATGCCGAGCCAATAATGGTTTGTATTTTTTTTCTTAATATTTTACTACTATCAAAAGATCATCTTTGGCTTCAGTGTTTGTGCCTGATACATGTTTGGCAGAAGTTGTACTATATGTGCTGCATCGTGCATACTATACATTTGAAATACGGATGCAGCTATTGAATTATTTTATCTTTTTTCAGATACGGTACACGTGTATTTTACATTAGTTTATTGCAAATATTTGATTATTGTTTAACTTTTATTGTAAGCAAAATGAGAGTGAGTGATGTTATCCTCACCACATTTTTTGAAACGGGGCTACTTCTTTGGTACTGAGTAATGTGAAGTTCTACTAGTTTGTTATAGACTGCTGAGGCTGCTTAACATTCTGTCCTCACCTGTCAATCTCAGGTTGTTCCTCCTACGGTTGTGAATAATTATTTTCATAATAGATTGAACTTACAATTATTTTTTCCGTTAATGGGCTATGATTCAGTTACTGATTTGGTCCGTAACATTGTCAGAAAATGAGCATAATGTTGATCATTGTTGCAAAATGTTAAATCCTATTCATTTATACTCCATCCTCTTTTGCTTTTTCCAATCATGGCAATCAAATTGCCTTCCTAAAATTTCCATTATTTGGTTCTCATGTATTTTCTGTTCTGACAGATATTGAAGAGGTTATGTCTACTGATTTGGTGCCTGGGGATGTGATAGTCATCCCCAGTAATGGGACCATTATGCCATGCGATGCCGTGCTGGTCAGCGGCACATGCATTGTCAATGAAAGCATGCTTACAGGTCAGAAAAAGAATCTAATATTTTAAAAGAGGCTTGCAAAATCCAATGACATGCACAAATGCCGGTTTACCTTTCAACAGGTGAAAGTGTTCCAGTAACAAAGACCAACCTTCCAAACCAATTACCAGAGGAGAGTGGTGACGAGGCTAATAGTGCCTACAGCATAGATGAGCATAAGAGACACACACTCTTCTGCGGCACAAATGTTATCCAAACACGTTTTTACACTGGCGAACTCGTCAAAGCTGTAGTAGTCCGCACAGGTAGGCGTGTGTCTCAGGAGTTTTGATACTTTTGTTTCCACCAATAAATAACCATTAGGCTTCTTTCTTTTTTTTTAACAGTTGTTGCATCACATCTTACTACATTTTTCAAAGGTCTAACCACTGATGAACCCATACTGCCTTTAAAATATGATTTAAATACTTCAAACGTGATTCAAAGACCATGTTGATAACTCTTAAGAAATTGTCCATTTACATGTTTAACACTATAAATTTCACCTAATCTCACGTAGGTTTCAGTACAGCCAAAGGCCAGTTGGTACGCTCCATCCTTTACCCCAAACCCACAGACTTCAAGCTGTACCGTGATGCCTACCTTTTCCTGTTGTGTCTGGTGGGTGTGGCTGGGATTGGCTTTGTCTACTCCATCGCCATGAGCATTAGAAACAAGGTAATCTTTGTGAACACATTAAGGTAGCAAACTCTGAAGTGACGTCAGTCAAACCAAAAGTTCTTCATTCTGCACTTTCCAAAGATTGATTTGAATATAGCTTTTCACACTAGTGTAACAATGCAAGTGAAATGGTTACCACATATGTATTCTGTTTACCAGTTTTTGGATTTGTTGACACTAACTTAAAAGGGCCCCTCAACAGTTTCCAGATGATTTACATACTAAGTTGTAGTTTTAAATAAAACGTGAATCGTTTCTGACTTCCCAGGTGCCACCCAATATCATCATCATTGAATCCCTGGACATCATTACCATTACCGTTCCCCCAGCTCTGCCCGCAGCCATGACGGCTGGTATTGTGTATGCCCAACGACGCCTTAAAAATATTGGCATTTTTTGCATTAGCCCACAAAGGATTAATATTTGTGGGCAGATCAATCTGGTCTGCTTTGACAAGGTGAGTACCAAGCCAAGTGTATGATAAATGCTTTGCAATGCCAACCCTTTTTGAATTATTATTTTTTTTTTCATTTGATCATGTTTACTTATCTCACTGTGGGTTATTAAAATGCTAAATGTAGATGATTGTGTACCTCACTCTTATGCCAGACAGGAACTCTTACTGAAGATGGTTTAGACCTCTGGGGAGTCCAAAGAGTAGAGAATGGCAGGTAATCTCATACTATTCAGGCTACATACAATACAGAATAAATGAGTGTTGAGTAGTTGATACAGTGGGATGGGAAAGGGTATGCATTTTTTTTTTAAAGCATACTATGTAATTGCTCACAGGACAGGGAGGAATAAGTAAGTGAACCCTTGGATTTAATAATCGGTTGACATCGCAGCAACAACATCAACCAATTGTTTTCTGTAGTTGCAGATCAGACGTGCACACAGATCAGGATGAAATTTGGACCATTCCTCTTTAAGAAACTGTTGGTGTTCAGCAAGATTCCTGGTGTGTCTGTCTTCTGTGAATACCTCTCTTGAGGTCATGCTACAGCATCTCAGTTGGTTTTAGATCAGGACTTTGACTTGGGCTTCTACAGAACATGAAGCCATTTGCTTCTGTCTTTTGGATCATTGTGCTGTTGCACCCACCCTCTTTTGAGCTTCAGCTGTTGAGTACAAGCACTTCTGCAAAATATCTTGATAAACCTTTACATTATTTTTTTCCCATTCATCATAGCAAGCTCTCTTGTCCCTGAGTTAGCAAAGCACGTCCAAACCATGATACTCCCAACCCTTCACAGTTGGGATAAGGTCTTAATTGTTGTTGCGCTGTACCATTTATTCTCCACACATTCCTCCCATACAATTCAACTTTGACTTCATCTGTCCACAGAATATTTTTGGCAGTAGTGCTGTAGAACAGCAGTGCTCTTTAATTTAAATTAAACACTAATTGTGCAAGAATGTTTTGCTTTATCAGTTTTTTTCAGAGAGACTGGCATGTGCCAGTGATTTATGTAAGTCTTCATCTGACACTGGGGTTGCCTTTAAGAATAAATAAATAATAACTTAACCTTATTGAGCATGCTGCGCTGTGATCTTTAGTTGATGGCCACTCCTTGGAAGAGCAGTGCTGAACTTCCTCCATTTATAGACAGTTTGTGTAACTATGGACTGATAAACAAACATCAAGACTTTTAGACACTTCTGTAACCTTATCCATCTTTATTCAAGTGTATATACAGTCCTGACCTCTACCTGATTTAAGGTGTTGTCTGTGCCATGACCTCAAGTGTGCTATTGA
Source organism: Vanacampus margaritifer (assembly GCF_051991255.1). Taxonomy (NCBI): domain Eukaryota; kingdom Metazoa; phylum Chordata; class Actinopteri; order Syngnathiformes; family Syngnathidae; genus Vanacampus; species Vanacampus margaritifer. The sequence continues at coordinate 10,078,890 of NC_135444.1, read as the reverse complement.
CACCAGACATCCCAGGAATCTTGCTGAACTGCAAGAGTTGTATAAAGAGGAATGGTCCGCTCCAAAATTCATCCTAATCGTTGCACGTCTGATCTGCAACTACAGGAAACGTTTAGAGGAGATTATTGCTGCCAAAGGAGTATGAAGTAGTTAATTAAACCCAAGGGTTCACTTATTTTTTCATGTGAATGTTGATGCTATGCTCTATAAAAACATGTATATATACATTGGTAGGCTACATGTTTGTGGGGTATTATTTTAAGCAGGCTATTTATTTTTGTGATTTAGATGATCAGACTACATTTTATGACCAATCTGGATATAGTGCGCTGTTCGTAATTTTTCCCAGAAATTGTATTTATTTATTCAATTAAAATTGTGAATGTGTGTTTTTCCTAACATTAAACTGATCTCCCTTGATTATTGACCTTTTCAGTTTCCAGCAATCTGATGAAAAAGCCTCCAAGGAAAGTCTAGTAAAGTCCCAGTTTGTTGCTTGCATGGCTACATGCCATTCTCTGACCAAAATAGAGGGCCAGTTGTCTGGAGACCCACTGGACCTCAAAATGTTTGAGGCTACTGGCTGGGTGAGTTCAGTCCCTGCATACTGGTCTACAGAATACAGTCCGGTACAATAACATGTGACTTGTGTTATTTTGTTGCACAGTTAATGCTGTACTGAAACAGCTAATTGAGCGTTGAGAAAAATAGATTTTTAAATCTAGATAATAAATTCCAACTTCTTCACACCAGATCCTGGAAGAAGCCACTGAGGAAGAAACGGCTCTCCACAACCGTATTATGCCGACTGTGGTCAGACCCACAAAGCAGTTGCTGCCCTCGCAGGCCATATCATCAGAGCAGGACATGGTAAGTAATCTAACTCTCTGATGGGTGGTTGTGATGAGAGACCCCAAAGAGTTGGAAATACAACAGTGCTCTATTTTAAGCATGATTGATTCAATCACATTTCCCAGCCAAACATTCATCAGTTGCAGAAAACAAACTATTTTTCTTTCTAATAATGATTATTCTTCTCTGTCCTTCATTCTAGGAACTGTATGACCTGCCTGTAAGTAGCACGCTTTTTTTGTTATATACCAATCAAATTTCTTCTTGCTGTTTTGTTCCTAGGTTTTCCTGGAAATATTAATCTGATAAAATGTATTATGACAGAGTAAGATCTAATTCAACTAACTTCATAAAATAATGGCTCTCAGATTTGTTTAATTTAGAGTTCCTGCTTTTTCAGAAGATTTTAAGAATTTGGGAGATTTCTGGAGTTGACATTATTTGTATAGAATTCAGTTTTGTTTTTGTTTTTTTAAAATCAGCCAAGGATGTGTAACTTGTGGCCTCTTAGGGCACTTCACTCTACCTTTCAGTGACATACTATAGACAACTTAAAAATCTGTTTGTTTTTTGTGTAGTCCCAGTATGAGATAGGTATCGTACGGCAGTTTCCCTTTTCCTCTGCACTCCAGAGGATGTGTGTGGTTGCTCGTCTGCTCGGGGAGAAACGTATGGATGCCTACATGAAGGGAGCACCAGAGGTGGTGGCTCGCCACTGCAAGACAGAGACAGGTGAGCTATTAACGTTCCCTTCTATGTCTGTGATTATTTTCTTTTAAAATACTACTATATAAGATTCTAGTCTAATGCATGCAGTTTTGCTGTGGCTCAGTCATAATTAAAACTTACTGAAATGGGCTATAGATTGTCAGCCTTTACTGTTTGTTTGTTTTATTCTTCAATAAAAATAGTAAAGCTCTTCATTATTTCACTGTATCTTTGTAGTGCCAGATAATTTTGCAGAGGTGTTGGAGGGCTACACCAAGCAAGGTTTCCGAGTAATAGCTTTGGCTCACCGTCGTCTTGAATCCAAACTCACTTGGCACAAGGTCCAGAATGTAAACAGGTAAAGCGCCTTTTTACTGTTAACAAATAGAAAATACAATCTGGATTGTTATGTGTAATTTGGCCTGATTTGTATTGCAGTGCTGAAAAATAAGTAATCAAACATCTTTGAATATCGAACTTGGAATCAGCATGTAATTTGGGTCTGACTTAAAATATGTACTTGTATCTTTTCATATACTAGAGATCACATCGAGACAAACATGGACTTCCTGGGTTTAATAATAATGCAGAATAAGTTGAAAAAAGAAACGCCAGCAGTTCTGCAGGATCTCCACAGAGCCAACATCCGAACTGTCATGGTGACGGGTAAGAATGAACTGCCAGCATAGCAAAAATAAAGGCAATAATGTCACTTTTTTGTGTGTTATTTATATAAGAAAGATGACATGAAAACCAGATGCCAATATAACCACTACATTAATCATGATATGTATGCTTTGTGGATTTTTAGGTGATAACATGCTGACAGCCATCTCTGTGGCTCGGGACTGTGGAATGATTCTTCCACAGGACACGGTCATAATATCAGACGCCATCCCACCACATGATGGACAGACGGCCAGAATCACCTGGAGGTGTGCTGACAAGCCAAGTAAGGCAGCACATCTGGAGGTGAGACAACTGCAAATACGTGCACTAATGACCTACTGTACTTAGTTAGAAACCGTATTTGCTTTGTTTTTTTTCTGTCAAAATTGAAGAGTCTGCCCCAATGTCATTGCTTAATAAAACTGTGAAATGTGCTCATCTATTTATAACTACTGTTTTTAGGACGTGAACATTAGTCTGGAGGATGTATGTTCTATAAATGAGCCCAAACAGCAAGAGCGGTACCATTTTGCCATGAATGGAAAGTCATTTGCAATCATCTTGGAGCATTTTCCAGACATGCTACCAAAGGTGTGAGGGCTTAACAGAGGGATTACTGTATATTTGAAGACCATTTGCTTCTAATAATTGTTTTATGATTGCCTTAAAGTTGGTGCTACATGGGACGGTGTTTGCCAGAATGGCCCCGGATCAGAAAACCCAACTCATTGAGGCACTACAGGATGTGGAGTCAGTATAAAAACATTTATAAAATCTGTGATGTTAGTACAAAATAAAACACTTTTTTTTAAATGTCCTTTTATCACAGCTACTTTGTTGGGATGTGTGGAGATGGAGCAAACGACTGCGGGGTATGTTGCAGGCCTTTTCATAAGTGAACATCAGAGGGATAATAATAAACATCATTTTTGCCATTCTTTTTTCTCAGGCTTTAAAGAGGGCGCATAGTGGCATCTCTTTATCAGAGCTTGAGGCTTCTGTAGCCTCTCCTTTCACCTCCAGAACACCTAATATCTCTTGTGTCCCAAGCCTCATTAGGTTGGTTTCACATTTGATGTTTTATTTTTATGCATACTTAAAGTGTATATTTTTAAATGGGATAGTGAAATAACAAGTGCTCGCTGGCTTTTTGCAGGGAGGGCCGTGCTGCTCTCGTCACCTCCTTTTGTGTATTCAAGTTCATGGCCCTTTACAGCATCATCCAGTACATTAGTGTCACTCTCCTATACTCCGTATGTATTACTGTTCTGCTCACAATCATTTTCCTATTGGCAGGGGTGCCGCCAGGTATTGGGGGCACTGTGAGAGAAAATATCACTATTGTTCCACAATGCTGCAAGTTGAAAATACTATATTTTGGCCCCTGTTAGTCATGCACCCCTAGAGTCTTCTTTTACGGTACTCCTGCCTGTGGGATTCATGCAGTGAATTGCCTTATACAAAGTAAATGTTCTCTTTCCCCCTTAGATTCTCAGTAACCTTGGAGATTTCCAGTTCCTTTTCATCGATATAGCCATCATCCTTGTCGTCGTTTTTACCAGTAAGTTTCTGACCAAATACATTTCAGAAAATAAACAGTGTTATTTATCGGTGGTTGATTTCTCCCTTTTCAGTGAGTCTGAACCCAGCGTGGAAAGAACTAGTTGCACATCCGCCTCCATCAGGCCTGATCTCAGGACCTCTGCTCTTCTCTGTGCTGAGCCAGATCCTCATCTGCTTTGGCTTCCAGATGTTTGCATTTTTTTGGGTCAAAGTCCAGCCCTGGTACACTGTCTGGACACCACTGTCAGAGTGAGAACCTGACATCACTCACGATCATAGTTGTTCTTGGCAGTTATATATTTAAAAATAGCTTTAATGTGCTTGGAAAACTTATATGTTTGTTGAAAAAGCTTGGAATATGTACATTTGAAATAGAAAATGACTGCAATTCTTTAGTTTTAATTGTTGAATGTATAAAAGGATTATGCAAATGTTATAATTTTTATCTTAAGACTCAGTGGTCATCTCCTTATTTTTTCAGTGCCTGCAACTTGTCATCACACAAAAATATGTCCAACCTCAATGAAACTGAAGTTGATGACCACAACATCCAAAATTATGAGAACACCAGCCTTTTCTATGTTTCCTGCTTCCAGTACCTTATGGTTGCAATCGTCTTCTCAAAGGGCAAACCTTTTAGGCAACCAAGCTACAAGAATTGTATGATCATTGCTTCTCAACAATAACAACATTGTAATTAGTTGGGCATTTACATAACGGTATATTTTCTTTATATGCTTCTGCCAGGGCCTTTTGTCGTGACCACTTTGATTTTGTACATTTTCCTCTTCGCCAACATGTTCTACCCTGCGGAGGCCATGGATGAATTTCTACAGGTAAAAAAGTGTAGAAATATCAGACTACACAAATGAAAGGAGTTTCTTGTTTGAACATTTTTATTTTGGTCTTCACAGATTGTTTGCGTTCCTCTTAATTGGAGACTAAAACTCCTGCTTATTATCGTGGTCAATGCTGCCGTCTCTGTCGTGGTAGAGGTAAGACTCATGAACCAATATGGTAACAGGAGGTGGTTTTCTCATGATGATTTTTTGTTTGTTTGTCATGCAATGTCCTCATCTTTGTCCCGTTCTCTTGACAGCAGGATCACTTAAATATGTTCTAAAATGCAATTTTTTCTTTTTTACACTCGATACACTTGATATTTGTCAGATTGGTTGCGTTTCAGTGGAAATATTTATTTACTGTATTGTTTTTCAATTGCATGACAATTGGTAGTCATTCTTGCTACACTCTGTGGAGCAGTTTTAATTGAGCTTCCTAACACTTGGCTGCCTTTGCATCCGCACCATGCTTAGCACACCCTAGATGATACTGTTTTGCTAACTACAACCAAATTGTGACTAAAATCAATCAAAATTGTTTGTCATTGTTTGTGAGCTAATACATTTGTGCATTGTCCTGTTGGTTTTGTAGTTGCTTTTGCCCAAATTATGACTTAATTGCAATAATAAAAGGGAACAAAAACACAAGACCCTGCAAAAAATATCTTTAAAACTAAATGAAATCAAATTAGCCTCTCTGTAATTCTGTCCCTGCCCACTGCGCCACAGACCTTCATCATTGACATCATCTTATGGAAGTTTGTATTCAGCAGAGACAAGCAGGGCATCGCTCCTGTTGCCCCACCACCACAGGTTGGGAAAAAATGACATCTCCTATTCTAGCCCTTTCATTTCCCTTTTGTGTGGTGTTCCCTCCCCTTTTTATTTTGGCTCATCATGATCAACAGTAGTATCTTTGCGATGGTCATTTTACCAAGGCTTTTTCCCCCTCGGACCTATGTTTGCATATTCCACCTGCTCCCTCAGTCTGCTACCCCTCCCGTAGCAATTTGCTAGCCTCAAAGCTCTACTTGCTGCATTTGCCTTTTCACTCCTTATTACGAGTGCTTATCTAATTCCCTCAACCAATTACCCATCTTGCTACCGTAGTGAAATGTGTGTTTGAAGAAGACTAATCATCAATGTCTTCATTCACCCATATGTTCATATTTGACTCCTTTTGTTTTATCTGTTACTCCATACGCTTTTTGAAGTTTTACGGGTTGTGTTAGACAGAAAAACTTTCTCAGCAAGCCTCTTTTAATGTTATGCTCAATTTTGGTTCTTGAAGTGCATGCAAGTCTGTTGTAGTGAAAAAGTAGGACACTTATTGCCTAAAGCGTTACAAATGTATTTATTAGGTCAGAAAAGGAAACAATATCCAGTCTGCCAATGTATTGCTTTTATTATCTACTAAAGATACAGTTTACAAAAATCAAGGCTGACATCTTACTGATGTGCAATGCATTTCAGGTTTCTGACTTTTGAAGGTCTTCAATCCATAATGAAAGAGGGCAGCATAATTAACTATACGAGTGACTTTTTCTTGCAATCACATGAGCTTAGACATTTGAGGGACTGCTGCATTTAACAAGGATTGACGTGACTTTAGACCACATGGGCTGTGTCCAATTAATTAGGACATGGCTTTTGTTTTGGTAGTTAAACATGCTGGCTCTGTGTAACTATTTATTTTTGGCTTTTTTTGTTTTGTTCCAGCAGACAACTGTGGGGGGTGGGGGGTTGGGGTCGTCATCTTGAATAATCTTGTCCTGTGCGACCTTCAAACATCGCCCCACAATGCATTGCAAACCAGTTTTAATACTAATTCTGGTGCGTCTCACTAAATGGGATATCCTGGAAAAGTTAGTTTATTTCAGTTGTTCAATGCAAAACAAGTGAAACACTGAAATTATTTATTTATTTTTTATTCATTTATTTAATTTATTAATATTTATTTTTTATTTTTGCACGTTTACAAAGGTCAATTCCTACCTTGAGATCAGCAAACATTCAAAAGGATTTTTATAATGTTCTAAATTCTTGAAATGCAAACTGTTCTCTTCAGAATTATGCTTTGTAGTGAATCTATATGATGAGTTTCACTTTTTGAATTGAAATGCTGAAACAAATTAAGTTTCACTTTAATTTTTCTTTTCTTTCTTTTTTTAAACAAGCACCTGGATATTCGCCGTATTTTAAGAGATTTACATTTTCATCGTTTTGGGCAATATATATATTTTTTAATTCAGAATAGAGCATTCCATAGAGATGTTTTTGTTGCATGCAAACGAGTATATCTTTGTCTCCTGTGATTCAAATGTTTTAAAAAAAAAAAAACTCCACATTATGTGACATCAGTTCATTAAATCCTCCACATTTTTTCAATGTTTTTAAATGAATAATTTATGTGTGGGATTGTGGACATTTCAGAAAGGCATTGAGCTGTTGGCATACAAGTATGTATGCTGCCCAAGCAAGGTGACACGCAAGGCACGCTACATGCATCTGGCCCAGGAGCTCAGCGTGGACCCTGACTGGCCCCCCAAACCAACCACTACTACTGAAGCTAAGGCCTTTCCTGAAAATGACTCCTCTTATCAAATTAAGAACATTTCCTAGCATCCCCAAAAACCCTTACCATTAGCCAACACTTTTCATACAGGAACTATCAAAGCAAAGAGTATGTTTGCGCATTAACTTATTGAGGTGATCACGTAATCTCTGCTTGTCACTGGTCTTGATGATTGTATTCTGTAAAAATGCTGTAGATCAAACAAATTCAACCACTCCAACACATTTGAATGATGATGTCTGGTTCAGCAACTTGTGGACTGAGATTGAGTCAATGAAATTAAATAATTGTACCCTTAATATTGGAAGTGAAGCTTGGCAGAGGGTTAAAAGCTATGTCTTGTTAATATTTTGAGGTTCATATGCATATATTGGAAACCTCAGAAATGCAACTTAAAGATATATTTGTATCTTTGAAGCTTGCAGGCTACTGCTGCATTAAGAGTCAGACTATGAAAGAGCCCAGTGCCGTATTGGATGGAGTCTTGGAAAGGTTTTCATGACAAAAAGTAATTAAGAGTAGGTTCCTGGGGAGCCATTTTTCTTTCAAATCCATGACCTAGTCTGACTAAAAGAGTACCTTTAAAATAGGTGAATGGACTTATAGGATAAATGTTAAATTGCTCAGTTTTATCACAGTTCTGTGACACGATATTATAGGGGCATTTATTACAAAGTGGATTAGATGATTTGGTTGAAGGTGTCCTGCTGCAAGTTCTGCTTGTTACTGTATAGTAGAAGTTAAATTGAAACAAGATCTTTGGTTATCGAGGTTTTCATTCAGAAACGGCAGGAAAAAATTGTTAACTGCTGTAGTCAGCTTGATCATACAGTGTCCACAGTTGCTGTAGACTTCATTTTTTCCTTTTTTCTTTTCGGATATCATTCGGACAGGCCTGATGTCATCATTGTTTCACATCTTGTCATTTTAAGAAACCATGTTGTATCATTTCCTTGCCCAGGACACTTCAACTGAGATTAAAGTAGCATTGTGAAATTGCCGCGTGACAAGTATGTCTTGTGCTGGCTGCAGTTCTGGTCAGTGCAGCCTTGCCCGGATACTTTCTCTGGCTTTGTGCAAATGCTTGCTATAAGAGTTTGTTTTCAGCAGTGATGGTAATAGCAGACCTTTCACTGTGTGGTTTGTTAAGAACAAATCCTGTATTGAATAGGGTGAATTGCACTATGTTCTCTGGCGGCCATTAAACTTCTCAAACTGGGGCAGAACTGCAGTCATGGACAGGGAAACTGATTGGCAGGTGTTAATTTTTTAACACTGCACCAATGTTAATTGGCAAGCCATGGGCAAAGTAGTGATGTTCTTACAAAAACCAAGACGTTAAATGCGGATGGCCTCACACCTCTCTGACTGATACCTGAAAGGAAATACACACACAAAAAAAGAAGTGTATAGTTACATTTTAGATAGATGTCTGCTGTATTTATTTTTGCAAGTTTAACGCAGCACTATATATATTCATCCTGGATGCTTATAAGTAAGTTGGTGTCAGGGACCTAAAAAGCTAGTGAAATACTGTTTAAATCGCATCAAATACTCAACAACAAAGCACAACAAGCACTGAACACTAATGACTTTCTGGACAGTGAGAGACTGATATATTTTCTTGAAACCAGCCAACAATTAATTTGTCACATGAAAAAGACCATGTCATGCCACCAACAACCTGCCTCTGAGACAACAGTGTGAACGTATATCCTAATTTTTCAAAATAACTTTTGCTTTTCTGCGCCTTACCAGCTAAACCATTTTGCTGCTGATCATAAGTGTGATCATTAATCTTGTCTAAAGCTCAAAGTATTGTTGTGGAATTTTCAGCAGTTCGGCGACATGAAAATTCCACAACAGTATGTAGTCATCTCAGTGGCAAAATGATGTGATCATTCAGAAAGAACATACACGATGCATATTTGCAGGATGTTGAAATGCTGTTGAGCTCTTAGAGCAAATGAGGTTAAAACTGTACAATTGTGCATTGGGAATGTAACTACAAACTCTGCGAGCCACTCCTATGTTTGTTTTTTTACTTCACCCTCCAAAAAAATCTGTGCTCATCTCGGCTATAAATCTCTTCCCATGGAAGAATCATTAAAGGTGCAATGTTTATGCATTCTGCATCTCATCAAATCGCTGCTTTGCCAAGCAGCCCTAGTGCAACACTGAAAGCGTTTGTCATTTTAAATCCACACATGATGTTTTATATAAGGGGCTGTCCAATATATTCAATGCCCTTATGTTTTGAAATCAATGCTCCTCAAAAATGTATCATTTGGAGACAACACATGTTTTTAGCTGCCAACAGTGTGGTAGAATCAGATGGTTACATGTGATGGTAATATATAGATTGTTCACTACTTGGGTATATAGCAGACTAATAGCAAGGGAAAGATATGCTGCACTGCATAGAATTTAAGACAATAATTCTTTGCAGAATGCTGAAATAGTATTACTTCAAATATGACTCTAAAACAAGGACACAAAGCTGTAGGCTCCAATATCTGAAAAAGTTCATTCTGAGGATCACAGACATCTGTATTTCTATTTTTTTTTTTATTCTTCTTCTACTTCAGTGGCCAACCCAATGTAGTCGCTTGGTCTCTGTGTCCAAACAAAAAAGTCTGTATAATAATGTAACAGGATTGTGCATATTTTGCTGCTACAATACATCGTGTGTAGCTTAATCATTAAGAATTTTTGTCCAGTACAAGCAGTTGCAGCATCACTACTTTTTTGGGTGCCATTAAAAGTGAAAAAGCCATTTTTAATCGATAAGATAACGTTTTAAGGTAACAAATGTGTCTTAACCTGTGACAAATTCAGTTTTTAAAACAAGTAGATTATTTTGTTATGTATGCATTGACACAATGGTTGGGATTATTATTATTTTTTATTTTATTTTTTTGCCTCCTTGCAGAATGATTCAAAAATCAGGCCACAAACTTTGCTCGGGGACCTGATGTACTCAAGCCTTTTAACAGTTCCTTCATGGCGAGACCACCTAAGGCACGATTGTATTGTTATGAAGAGAGTAACATGCTACTAATGCAAAGCTGTTATTTTCTTCAGACATTTGTTTTTATCTTGATTGGTTATTTGAGAAACAAAATAAGTTGTATAGACATTCTGTACAAAATACATTTAGCAAAACAAATGTTGACTGTAATAAGAAAAGTTGGGTTCTGTCTATTATGTTTTGAGATGTACATTTTCTGTGTGCATAAAAATCTGAATATATGATTATCTAAAATTGTATAGGTTTTTGGAATATTAAGGGCTGGTGTTGTGGTACTTTTTTTTTATTTTTATTTTTTTTTACAATCAAGTTTTGATTAATTTATACATTCTTTTATATTTATTTGTGTGTTCACTTTCATATCAAGTTGGATTCATTTGTACTTTTCCTCACTTGGGAATGAATCATGGGCATTTGTGTTATTTTAAAATTGGAACTAGGTTGCTGCTATTACTTGGCTCAATATTTGTCTGGCTGGGGTCTATAATGTACACGATAAAGCAAATTTCTACTGTAGAAGTGTAAGAAAGTGAAAACTGATTAACGCTAACATCCATGAATTGACTCACTTGCCACTGCTTTGTAACAAATGTGTTCATTTTCTGTGCACCTTCATAATGCACATTTAATTTTTAAAACCAAATGTCACTTTAATATGTTGTTGCTGAGTATAAATATGAACATTTCTTCTATGCTAAAAAATTGCCCCCCCTTTTTTTGGTGACAATATTGAATCCCTGGATTTATGTAGAGATGTTGCTTTAACATAGGTACAATAATATGCTGACAGGCAGCATTAGCTTCCTATTCTCATGTTTTGTTGACAAACGGTTGGATGGCATTTGAGTCAGCCACTGAGTGTATAGGCTCAGATGGATGTTTCCTCAGGGTGTGTATAACAAAGATTATGATCCAAGTTGATAGTCGAATGCAGAGGCATCTTTATTACTGACCAACCACCAGTACAGCTAATTGGATCTGCGTTTATTGACAGCTTCTACACATCAGCGATCCATTCGATTGGTTGTATATATATATTTTTTTATCAGCAGAGATGTACATTGTGTTGAAATGTTTCTACTTAATAATTTATTTTATATTTATGTTTGTCTTTTTACCCCTGAAAATTGTTCTTTAGACTTTTTTTTGTTTCAATAAATGTTTTCAAACAATTATGTCATATGCTTATTCAGTGATATAGGTCCGGGTACGAAAAATATCCTTATTAGAAATATGAAGCAGATATTCTTATGAGTCGGATAACCATGAAGTAGAATTTTACAATCTGTGGTGCAGAACTAATTAGAGTTTTAAACTACCATAAGGGTTACAATGCAGGGTTTTAAAATAGGGATATGATTTCAAAGTAGAGTTTCAAAGTAAGGTTTTAGACTAGGGTTAAGGTTTCAAACTGGGGTTAGGGTTTCAATGTATGGTTTTAAACTATAGGTTTGGGGTTTCAAAGTAGGGTTTTAAACATGGATTTGTGTTTCAAGTTAGGGTTAATGCTAGAGGAGGTAGGATTCCAAAGTACCATGTTTCATACCACGGTGAGGGTGGAGCAACCACCAAAATCCTGCTGTGATTGATGACCATAAATTTATCAAAAGTTATGTACGCTCCCCCAAACCCTGTCAGAAAAAGAAAAGAAAAAAAATTATTCATCAATATTGGCCGGTCGCCCCAACATCCGTTTGCCACTGATTGGACTGACGGTCTGTACTCAGATCATAGCGGTCATTACTGTAAATATAACCTGTAAGTGCTGTCAATTATTAATTGTGTTTATTGCAATAATAATTTTTGGTGCCCATATAAAATTTATGAAAATGCCAGCATAATTTTAAAAAAAATAATTTTTCAAAAGTATGAAATACTATAAACATTTAATTGAGTTTTTATTACAATAATGACATTTATGTAAATGACAGCAAAGAGTTTTCGAAATAATGTAAATAATATAAATAATATAAATATGAATAATGTAGAAATTTAATAATTTAAAAAGTGAAATACTGTATTATATTGAACAGAAGAATATTTCAAATGGTCTTTAATTATTTAACACTTTAATTGTTTGATGCAATTTTCAATTAATAGATTGTTAATCATTGGATTATTTAATGTTTATTTAATTAATTTTGGGCAATTTGAGGGCAATTGAGAGTATATTTTCACTGCTCGCTGAACTCTGAATCTGTGGTGGAACTACCGTGGCGTGTTCCGTCAGGGCCGATTTGTTTGTGGGACCGGGATACCGGAAGTCGGCTGTCATTCTAGCCTGTGTCCTTTAGCTAACGAGACAAGCGGGTGTGTATCTTGTGTAAAGATGCATTGGGCTAAGCTTAATGTGTGACTTATATATACATCTGTATCATCTCGGCTGGTAACATCAGCACCATGTTGCGCGTTGGGAGTAAAGTTGCATGGTAAGTTTACATTTAATAAAGAAACTGTTAATACTAATACTATTAGCCAGTCGTCTACGATGAGGTAAAAGGCAATCAGCGTTAGCCTAGCTGACAGTCTTAGAAGAGACATCTTAATCGCCTCTTATTAGATTTCTCAGTAAATATTTATGTACATGTAGTTGCTGAAATATGTGCTAATTCTTTAAAAGCAATATTTACAATACTGTAGCGTGAGCTGGACTGGTGTATGTTGTTAGCTTGGTTAGAATAACAGCTAGCTTGATAAAGATAACGAATGATTTGACTCTTAGTTAAGTCAATGTATATTCTCCTTGAGTGAATTACGTGTTAATACATTACTTCTATCACAACTCGTCATCGTCATCATTATACGCAGACAATTTTGTCAGAATGACAAGCGGTTCGAAAATGGAGTGTAGTCAGTGGACATTTTGCCGTGACCGGCAACTGTCCTGCTGTCTTTATTTTACCGTGAACGTCTCTGATTGGTCAATCGCCTGGCTTGGGTCATGCACTGGGCGGCGGTACCTACCTGCTTCACCCCTTTTCTGTCTTTTCACGAAGTTTGTTTTGCCACTGAAAATAGACTGTTATCGGCATTGCCTGCCTAACCCAGACCATAACGCTCAGGGCAGGGTCATCAGGCAGTAGGACACACACGCATATTTTCAAATGCAGCAATCGTGTCTTCTACTTCTTCTAAATGTGGAAAGTTCAATAACTGTACAATTCTTCAATAAACAGGTGAAACAATATGAGAGAATCATGTCGAATTGTTTTGTTCTTTTAGCATGGCATGCAGGAATCTGGTCCCCACCAGGACGGGGGTAAAATTTCGCATACCACTTCAGAAACTGCACCCTCTGTACCGTGCCATCCACCACCGTTACTATGGAAACACAAACTCTCAGCGTCCTCCTCATCGCACGGCGGCCCGGTATTTCACCTCCATGTCACGGTTGCCCATGCGGCCACCAAAGCCGGGATCGGGGGGCAGGGGCTACCAGCAGAAGCGAAACTTCTGGGTGGGCCGACTCGTTGCGAGGCTGCTGAAGCTGCGATACATTTTGCTTGGCAGCGCTGTGGGAGGAGGATACACGGCTAAAAAGGTATGCATGCAAGTCTGTTTTTTTTTTGTTGTCTATCTGTATGGTAACCATCACTCCAATTCCCATTCAGAGCAAAGTTATCATATAAAGCTTAAAAACTCATTTTCACAATTTGACATTTCATGTCTTTGTGATATGTTTTGTCAAAATTATTCAACAATCAAGAAGTATACCACAGGTTAGGACACCTTTTTACTTAATGGTGCACTCAGAAAGGGTCTACACATCCCACATTTAGGAATCAGTGCATTTGCAGCCATACAAAAATTCTACGCCACCATGCAAAAACAAGACTCCTCATAAAAGCTAACATTTTATTGGTCTTTATTTCAGTGTTTTGCTCACCTGTGTCAATTCACTTATAGACTTACGAAGAGTGGAAGGATATGCTGCCTGATTTTAGCGAATACAACTGGGTCATTCCTGACTTTGTGTGGGAGCTGAGCGAACAAATAGATCTTGGTAAGTGTTGACATTGTTGTACCCTATAGTGAAAGACAAAAACATACTTGGTGATACAGTGTGACAGTGCAATATAGTGATTGATGGGAAAATTATGCTTGTATTTCATTGAATCACTTTTTTAATTCAGTCTTTTTGTCCTCAGATAAATTGGCCAAAGCTCTCCCGGAGATGGAGGAAATAGCCAAACTACTGCCTGACTTTGACAAGATAGGAGAGAACTTCACGTTCATCAAAAGTCTCCTGTCCTCTGGTGAGTCAAAAGATTCTCTTAACATGCCTCATCCATGTTCCTGAAAAGTCAACCCCCCCCAAAAAAAATTTTTAATTATATTTTAAAACAATAACTTGAATGACCAATAAGGAGGGTCTTTATTATTAGTTTACAGCTAACTGATAATGTCCATCCATTTATTTTTTATAGTGCGTGAAACAAACATAGTCATCTGCACATTCCAGTAAATTTGTCTGGAATGTGGGAGCAAGACATGAGACCCCAAAATGCACACTCTTCTGAAATGAAATTGTCAACATTCCCGGCGTTTTGTAGAAATACATAAATGTCAGCGAACACATTTGCTGTGACTCATATGAACATGAAAGGAATGTGATTGCTTAATAAGTGTTTCATCTCATGTCCAGTGCATGTGACTTGTCTGTATGCATGGCAACCTGTAATATAATCTTAAAAAAAAAAGAAAAAAAAGAAACATTCCATCTCTTAGAACTCAAGCAGCTGGTAATATGCTACAATAGTTGGTACTTAGGCGGGATACACACATACTGATTTTTAACATCTTTAAAATGTGAGAGACCCCCATATACAGGCATTGGCATTTTTTAATGCATGTTCTCCTGCTTAGAATTTTGACACAGCCACCACACATATACTGAGAATGAAGGCGGAAACATCAGCGATGTGATTTATTGACAGATGAGGTCTTGCTTCACATCATGGAAGCATGGATTCTTCATATGAGATTTGTGAATGTCATTGAAAGCCACGAAAAAACACGTTAAATTTGAAGCGGCCATTAAGCAGCAGATGCAGTCTGTAATCGACTTGTGGACGAATACAAATCGCTCCAGATATATAGCCAATAAAAGAAGAGACATTTAATCAGACTAATCATGTTTTTTTTAACTTAACGACACAACAATTAACAATTGCATAAGCATGCGTTGTTTTGCACATCATTTCATTGTGGCCCTGCATTGACCATCATCCCTCTGCTTCTGTCTTTCATGATTTTTTTTTTCTTGTGTTTCTCCTCCTCCCATGCCCCTCTGTTTTCCTCCACATTATTCGCAGGTGTGAGTTTGGGTAGTGAAGTCAAAGGAGCTTCTGGCCTGCTTCTGTTGTTAGGTGTGTACACCAAAACTCATTAGTGCTGTCCACCTACCGCTTTTCTTTCTGCTGCTTTTTTTTTTTTAAACCAACATTTTCGAGTGGTTTGGTGGCCCATCTGTCCATTTGTGGAGTCCTTGCCATGCTTGGATATTGGCTTCTATTTTACTGCTATCAAACAGTCAATGTAGGTTCTGAATTTAGTGTGCAGTAGTTTTCTCACTGCGCGGAATAGAACTTTTGAATGTTCAAACTAGTCTCAAGCATTCCTTTGAATTTGCTTGAATCCAATTATTACTAGATTACAAATTAAATTTAAATTCCTGCAGGACATGGATGGCTTCTTTTTATTCAGTTCTAAACCCCCACCCACGATGTTTTCCTCGTCTTTTTTAAAAAAAATCTTCTTTTTTTTTTTTACCCTTTGCTAACTAGTGTGTTTATGCCTCCTTTGACTTCCACCCTCTCTATCCTCTGCTCCGTATGTTCTGTTTTAAATTGCACAATCTCACTCTCTCTAGTTAATGCTCAGATGTTTGGAAAATACACATTTTTCTGAGGTGAATTTGTTTCCAGTGAGACAGAAAAAACAAAATTTCAGTGGACAACTGTGAGTCATAAAAACACAAAAGGAATCTGGTATAACGGTCTACTGGCCAGTGTGTGTGATTTCTCTGTATTCATATTAGTAATGACATTTATTTATCCTGAGGCATTTACACCTAAACATAGCCATTAAATGTTAAATCACTGTTGTCACCTCCATGAGTTGTTTATACGTTTTGATAATGTGTTTTGAATTTTGTGAAAATAGCTTTAGCTGAATCTAATGACAAAAATAATTAGATTTCTGTTGCAAACTACAACCCCACTAATAAACATACAGTATTGCTAAATGACAACCTCTCAGCCAGGGTGCAGAATCTTGGAATACTTTATTAGATCTCATTAGATGCAAATTCACACACTACGTATACACTTTGTACATTTAAAATTTATGAAAAAAATATCGGATAGATTTTCCACACATCTGACATTTAGCAATGAATATCGTCACCTGAAGAATGTATACATTATGCAGAAAATATTTCTCAGTCACATCTAATGCGATTGTTTCTCCGTTAGAAACTTCAGGGGAGCCGCCATTGAAAGCTACAGATGCTTCTACAGCTGCTTCACAAGATGACAAGCAGTACAAAAAGGTAAATTCACCACCCTTCGGCCTCATATCTGCTTCCTGCTACTTGCCTCTTTTTGCTCACCAAAACTGCAAGATGTAAGGTGCAAACTATCTTTTATAATATTATTTTGTTTAGACAGAGTGAATATGGATGACATTTAGCAACCCTGACTATAGATGTTGACATTGACATGCTCAGAGCGCACAATTTGTTTTCTACTGATTGTGGAGAAATATGTTAAGCAGGGTACACACATATCCAGTTTTTTTCCATCTCACCAAATAAAATAAAAACTTGAGACCTCCCACATGATGTGGACAACATCACCATGTCTGTGCTTACTGCTCTTATAGGGGCATATTCTCCACTCCTGTGTGCTTAAGTCAGAAAAGGTGCACACAATGTGCCCTTACTACATTGGCTGAACATGGACATGATAGTATATATTAATTGGTTTAAAAAAACAACAACTTGTCAGTGAATTTTTTTCACCTGTGATTAGCGCTTCTGCATGCTAATGGGGTCTTGCCGTTTGAAAGGGCCACTCACAAATAATTACAGTCAGCGTAATGGCATCTGGAGTTAGATTCTCCCCAAAACCAAATATCTGTTTTTGTGAGAAATACGAAGAAGAAAAAAGTAGTGCTGGAAAAAATAGAAACTCACAACTGCAGAACAACTGTGTCGACCACAAATATAAGGATTTTCTGTGTTGAATGAGTTAAATCTTTATGATCGTCGTCCCTGATTGTTGAGCAACCAGATATTTAAAAAAAAAAAATAATAAAAATATAATCCCTCTTAACACACCCCCAAGATAATCACTCTGACATTAATCTTTGAGACATCTGAGGATGTTTCCTTTGCTGACTTTGATTTGAAAGGTAAAATGTTCAAATTTGGCAATGACACGATTGTTGGTATGTATTTTTGATTAATTGACCAAAGACCTTTATAAACTGATTATGGTTTAGAAAAATGAACATGTTTAAAGGATGCCAGTGGATGGGGAAGACCGGTGCTGAGTATGTAAAAGAATGCCAGTTCAATATTATCACATAATTTGGTGTTTGGTTTAAGATGGTCAAGAGATACGAGATTTCAAACAGCATGCAATGAACTCATTTGGGCAGCAGTCGAAGAACACGTTGTCACACTACACAGAAAAAGGCATGCTCAGTTACCACAATATATTAGTATACTTAAATTATGTTTTTATTACTATTAGTTTCAGTTAGTGGTTTCAACTTGTGTACAAATTTATGTTATGTCCCGCTTGGGAAACAGACCTCCATTGTAAATCGAGGACCCAAATTGTACTCACTGTGCGGCAGTATTTGTTTATGCACACTGCTGAGTTGTTCCTTCATGTATCACGTCATCTTTGCTTCATCCCACTTGTACTGTTTTGTTATTCTCTGTCCCTTTTCCCCCCAGTTTTTTTTTATGTATAGAATTTTTTTTGTATGTGAATGGTTATAAAATGTTGCTCTTTTCCCCTGATGTGCCTTCCCCCCCCCCCATCTGCAAACATCTCCTACATGACGCATAAAATAGCATACAACACAAGTTACTCAACATACAATACATGGATAAAGTTGGAATGCTTCAAGTTGTGATGCTGAAACAGCATCCTCTCTTTTAGGAAGACTTGAAACAAGAGTTTGAGGACAATAAGAGTGCCTGGCTTGATCGTTCATTCATAACATGTTTGGTTGGTTGGATCCTTCCATGTCAACCTCAGCCAAGCATACGTGAATAGTCCTTACTTTGTGCACTGGGGCACAGTCTTACAAAGTTGGAAGCAAATAATTGTCTTAAAGGTTGAATATAAGTCATTGAGGGAGGGCCCCCCATGACTTGTGTCCATATTGTGATGATAAATGATGAATTGATAAGTTAACAGATGTGTTTACACTGCTTAATGTTGCACAAATATATTGTCATGATGGGGGTGGAGTGATCTAAATTTCATTAGATGCGCTCTAGTATGTGTTTCACCGCTTCATGGAGTAATATCCTGCGCTTGCTTAATCATTGTCAGCCTCACCATGCTTCAGTGTCAATATGGTTTTAATCTGCAATAGTAAGTACTACCACAAATGATGTTGTGTCTTAAGCAGCCTACAATCACGACACCCGTTGCAGCTCTTCTATCATGATGAGCGATGAGGGAACCGAATGATGCCACTTGCTGAGAGGTGCTAATTGTGGTATTAGTCACCTCTCCTGCCGTCAGTTTTGAAAAGTTTGGCCTCAGACTTTGTTGCGGTGCACTGACGATGGTGGCAAGACTCTCATAATTGAATCCTTGACCCAGTGATGATTGACAGAAACCGTACCATTGAATGGTGCGATGTGTCAGCTCTGTGTTGGGATCCAGCAATGGCCTTGTGGGCTGGTTGCTGTTTGTGTTGGTGCTCCTGCCTGTCTCTCACTATGACGTACCCCAGCAGGGTCTGCTCGGCGAGCTCATTCTTATTCAGCAGCAGATCCAACAGCATGAGGAGGAGGTCCGGCGGGCTGCTGCTGCCAATTATGCGCGTCCCCCACCGCCAGAGCCTGCTCCCACTCCGCCTCCGAACCCCAGCCCCCTTCATCACACACGCAAGGTGAACCCCGGTCCCACCGCGCCAAGAGCCACCCTATCAAAAAACAAATCCCATTTAGAAGGTTCACAGCTTATCTAATCATGTACCCAATGGCCGAGTGCGTTGTTCGATGAAAAGCATTAAACGTACGCCACTAACAAGGGCTAGTATTACACTGCATGGTTCAAGTGAATCTAATAAAGTAAAGACATTAAATCGAAATTGGGCACTTGGAGCTGAAGTTTAAATCCTGCCAAGATGTTGAGTAAAGCATTATTGTAACTACACGCAACATTGCATTTTACTGCCACACCCAAAAAAAACTAATACTAATACTAATACTTCTTATATCTTAACTCCCATGCTAAATGAAGTAGCCGGAATTTTAGAAACCACTCTCAGTATGATGCAGTGCCTTTCCAAAAGTCATGTTACCTCATTTTATAAGCGTAAGGAAGTGGAAGTGTTAACTTTTTCAGCAAATGCATTGCAACATGTTTAATTTATATATTTAATAGCTGAGCAATTGTATAAATAAAATCTATACTATTAGTTAACCCCCCTACATGAATGTCCGTTTGCCCACCACCTTCAGCTATATATTGCCAAGCTACAATATGCTACGTGAGTAGCTTGTTGGCAGGCCAAACATGGACCTTCATTGTCTGGTCTCAGATGTCACTCTACTACTACTTCTTTTTGTGAATGGGAGCATGGGGTTAAGAATGGAAAACATCTGCATGGTGTGAACTGTACTTTTTGAAATGTTTCTGGTGCAGTCAAGGAGTGTGCAGGATTATCACTTCTAAATGCAATGCTTTCTTATTTATTAACATTACAAACAATCTAATACGGTTTGTGCAGTTCATCAAGTTTGTAACAGTCTTTCGCTCTGCAGTTGTTTGCTTGTCTTTACTCTCTCCTGCCAATTCCCATTTATTCATGTGAGCTGTCTCCTGTTTTGTTGGTGATAATTTAAACAAATCTGCTGCACATGTACAAATCATGTAAATGAATGGGATTTGAATCAACAGTCACTCTTGAATTGCCTGTGAAAAATGTTGCGATCTTCTAATCATTTTAAGAGCTTATGTCATTTGGTGTGAAGTGTGAGCTCTTGTTTTGCATCAGGTGAAAGGAACAGAACTCTAGCAGAATAAGGACTGTGTGCCTAATTTCCATCCCCCCACTGTCTCTTTATTCTTCATCACACAATTAAATTATTCTTGTTACAATGTGCATGTTGTGTGGGAAATGGTCACATTTCATGCTTATGCAGAATTAAAGAAGATCCGAAGTCCTGCAGCAAGGAAGCGTTAACTCAATTTGTTATTGTTCTTTGCTTTTTTTCCCCCTCTTCTCTGATTTTTAGTCCTCAGATAAAGAAAGGGTAGACCAACTCCAAGAGGACCTGCTTCGTACCCAGGTAGACTCGCACTCACTCACTTCTTTACTGCATGAAGCTATAATACCTTACTTGGCTGCAATTGTATATTTAAAAAAATACAGTATATACCTATTGTTTTGTTCTCAAGTGAATGTGAGGACCTTGCTGACACTGGTTGTTTTCTGTCATTCTTTCATAGCTTAAGTATCAGCGCATGTTGGAGAGACTGGAGAAAGAGAACAAGGAGTTGAGAAAAGTTGTTCTGCAAAAAGACGATAAAGGGATTCACCAAAGGAAAGTAAAGGTGGGTTGCTCTAGAAACGCACCGTTTGAAACCCACCTATTTTAGGAAGTATTTTCAATCGTTGAATGGACAATTGTTTTTACGCCAAAGATAACAGGAATGTCAAAGTATGTCTCACTTTGTTGTGTTTGTAGAAATCCCTTATTGATCTGTATTCTGAAGTTTTGGACATCTTATCTGACTATGACGCCAACTACAACACACAGGACCATTTACCCAGGGTAAGAATGCACTAGGTAAACTGCATGACTGATTAATGAGTGAAGATTTGCGTTGTATTGTCCTAACCAGAATTGCATCCTTTTTCCTATCCTTTCCTCTCCCACTATTTGTGTCCTGAAAGGTGATTGTGGTGGGCGATCAGAGTGCTGGCAAAACGAGCGTCCTGGAGATGATTGCACAGGCCAGGATTTTCCCTAGAGGATCTGGAGAGATGATGACACGTTCGCCTGTTAAGGTACATTGGACCTGAGTGAATGTCATTTGTTGCAATTTTTTTTTAAGTACTTGGAAATACGTGCAATGTATATTTATTTATTTATTTATTTCACTATGGGGTTTTTTCTCCTGCAGGTGACCCTCAGTGAAGGCCCGCACCATGTGGCTTTGTTCAAAGACAGTGGCCGCGAGTTTGACTTAACCAAGGAAGAAGATGTAAGACACAAACTTGTTTTTTTCTGTCCATCTGGCACAAATATTCAGAAAAACTAAATGTCTTCTTTGTTCTGTGCAGCTGGCTGCTCTGAGGCATGAGATTGAGCTGAGGATGAGAAAGAGCGTGAAAGAAGGACAAACTGTCAGCTGCGAGGTTTGTCCTTTAGTTTTACATTTGAATTGAAAGCATGGGATGTTGGTTCTTCCATCTTAGTGTGTTAACTGTGAATTTGATTGTATATTTAATTAACAGACAATATCTTTGAGTGTCAAAGGCCCAGGAATCCAGAGAATGGTCCTTGTTGATTTGCCAGGGGTCATCAGTGTGAGTAAACCTGTCTGATGTCTTTTGTTGTCCATCCATTTTTTGTATCACTCATCTTCATTTGTGCCACTGGTGAGCCGGTGCCTATCTCAGCTCACTTTGGGCGAGAGGCCGATTACACCTTGAACCAGCCACCAGTCAATCATAGACCACATAGACATCAATTGCATTCTATCATGTTTTTTTTTTTTTTTTTTTTTTGAGTGCAGTCCTTTTAAGTGTTTTTTTATACGTCCTTCCCAGACGGTGACGACAGGCATGGCATTAGACACTAAGGAGACCATCTTCAGTATTAGCAAGGCTTACATGCAGAACCCCAATGCAATCATCCTTTGCATTCAGGGTGAGCTGTGATCTTGCATCTCCAATTAAAATTACTATATTGAAGCCAGGAGGTAACAGTGACTGGCAGCGTAAACCTTATTTTTAATCTGTCTCCCTCCAGATGGCAGCGTGGATGCAGAGCGGAGCATTGTAACCGATCTGGTTAGTCAAATGGACCCCCACGGGAAAAGGACCATCTTTGTGTTGACTAAAGTGGACTTGGCCGAGAAGAACCTGGCCAGCCCCAACCGAGTAAGACTGCTTTAGAGTCCTTTGAAATATATTTGCAGGCCATATGACTGAAGTACAGAAATACTCTATTTGGCCAGGAAATTGATCAATTATAGCTATAAGTTGCTTCTCCACAAGAGGGCACACATCCTTAGTTGAATCTGATGCTCATGGATTGCTGGGTATAAAAAAAACGAATCTATTATTTCAGATCCAACAGATAGTTGAGGGCAAGCTGTTTCCCATGAAGGCTCTGGGATACTTTGCTGTCGTAACAGGAAAAGGTCATTCTTTGGCTTTGATTTGTTTTGAGTAAATGTTATTTCGTAATACAATTTAGTATAACTCCAGAAATGACGGCATTTCTCCTGCTGCTGATCCATGTATAGGAAGCAGTGGGGAGAGCATTGACTCTATTAAGGACTATGAGGAGGACTTCTTCCAGAACTCCAGATTATTGCGGTAAGCGTCCTTGCATTTATACGTTTGTTAAAAGGGTTAAATGCAATGTTTTATGGCATTCATTAGTGTTTTGCTGCCAATTAATTGCCCTATGTCACTAGGGACGGCATGCTGAAGGCCCACCAGGTGACCACAAAGAACTTGAGTCTGGCCGTCTCGGACTGCTTCTGGAAAATGGTCAGAGAGTCTGTAGAGCAGCAAGCTGACGTCTTTAAAGGTGGTGTAAGAAAAACAATTACTTTTGTGGAAAAACAATCAGTAAACAAGCTGGCTTACGACCTCACATATCCCCTACATACAATGTTGTCCTTTCATCCATTCCAAAGAGACTCAAATCATTTTACACAACAAAAACACTGTTCCCTTTTCGTTGAACTAGCTCCATTACCTTGTTCATGAAGGTATGAATCTATTGGTTTTCACAGTGCCAGTACCAGTCAGACATTGTCTCTTAACAGAACATGTGCTCTACCCCGACCCAGCCTTGCTTTCTAACCCACTTGATTGGCCATACTTTTTCTATCTTGCCTCTTTTCCCATGTTAGTGCTGCCCTCCTGCAGTAATTAGTTGAGACCATCACAGGCTAAGAGAACCAGAGATTTATGGTCATACTCCTGCAGTTCCCATAGGCCTATTGTGTGCTGTATCGATCCACAGCTCATCAAATCACACTAAGCCAGTCTCCATCCCTGTTCAGAGCCACTGTGGCACCAAGACCTAGCATTTAGCCCATTCTCCAATTTGAATAAGGAACAGTGGGTTGCCATTTTGTGTGTGTGGCTGTGTAAACATGTAGAAACCATTCAGATAAATGAGAACTAAACCACTGACTTCTGACAAGAGTGGATGATGGTCTCAATCCCTTTTGTCCTTAGGGGGTAGGTAAGTGTGTAAATCGTTACCCGATTTTAGTCTAGCTTGGCACCATTAGCAGTCTAGGAGTTGCTGTTACGTCATACACGTGAAACACACAAGCTCATGTCATGTCTGTGCTGTTGATTTGCAAACCATTTTTTCATGGAAATGGAATATTATCTCAAAATTTTAATTTCCTTGCATCCATCCATCCATTTTCTTGACCGCTTTTCCTCACAAGGGTCGCGGGGGTGCTGGAGCCTATCCCAGCTGGCTTCGGCTTCATGTTATTCTAAATTAAAATGATACTCATGAATTATATGTTCAGAATTCAAGTACTATACCTTTTTTTTTCTTACTAGCATCCCGCTTCAACCTGGAAACGGAGTGGAAAAACAACTACCCTCGTTTGAGAGAACTGGACCGGGTAAGAAAAAAAACACACACAGTGTAACCTCTTCAATATTACAACATTTTCCCCTGAAATACAAATTGTTGACATGGAAACAAACGGTCACATATACAGTAATTTCTGGACTACATGGCGCACCTGACTATAAGCCGCCCTAGCACCGGGTTACCGCTACTTTCTTTTCCGTAATGAGGGTGCAAATTGTCTTGCTCTCGTTCTGTCTCTCCTACTGTATTTGGGCTCACTTGGTTTGATTTGCTCTGCCTGACGCTCTTGCGCTTCATTTATAGTGCACGCCCTTGTGATCTGATGGATAAGCCGCACCTTTGTATTAGCCCCAGGGTCGAATGCAAGTAAAAAAAAAGGAGCGGCTTGTAGTCCAGAAATTACTGCAGCTATGTTATGAACTAATAATTTCATAATAGAAATAATGCTTTAATGAACAAACTAAATGAATTAATCTGATACTGGACTAATTGTGCAGATATATTTTTACAGAATGAACTATATGAAAAGGCCAAGAATGAAATCTTGGATGAAGTCATCAGCTTGAGTCAAGTAACACCACAGCACTGGTAAGATAATTTTATATATATATATATATATATATATATATATATATATATATATATATATATATATATATATATATATATATATATATATATATATATATATATATATATATAGTGTTTTTTTTTTGTATAAGGTAAGATACAATGTATATGTACAACTTTTATTTGGTAGATTAACATTTTTACAAACCTAGCAATTGCATATGGATGCTATTGGAAATTGACACTGGCTCTGCTTTAAAAACAAAGTTGGTCCAAGCCCCAATTTGTGCTTATGCACTATATAAGAAGCAAAGAACTAGATGCGAGTAGAAGAAAGATGATGGTGGGCTAAGTTTAGATGTGTGTAACAATCCATAGTTCGGGGTCAATGGGAGTAATAACAGGCTGGATAAATAAATGCTCTGTTTATGACAAAAGTTGAAAAAAAATGTTTTTTTAATGTGTTAAGACTAAGATCTATGTAGTATTTAATTGTGGAGACATAGCATTAAACAAATTCTCACCATTTCAGTTTTCCAATTTTTTTTTTTTTGACGCACTTGATTGATAGTCAGTGTGTGTACTGCGCTGGGGTGGCCGCTTTCAAGTGCCTCATTGGAAAAATCCAGTGACGTCTGGGTGGGGATATACAGTACAGTATTTCATACGACGGCGGCTTTACGACATATTTTCCCAGCTTAAACAAATAGTTATGTGTAGGCATAAGAAATATCCTGAATTTTTTCCCATCTTTTTGTAGTATTTGATTGACATTCTATATACTTTACAATCTGCCCAAATTTGGCAGGGTTGTTAAAAACACTAATCTCTGTGACGTGTCAAATTTGGAGGGCACATTTATAATCACTTAACAGGAACTTCAGACTACTGTACCAACTACTGGCCTGATATGGATACATCACAATTAAACTCCAATAGAAAAACATATTTGAATAAGGCTTTTGTAAACAGGGTTTGAAATGTCTCTGAAACTGAGAAGATTGATGGAAGTGAGTGTAATAAATGGATAATTTCCCCACAGTGCGCCATTTATAATTGCTATGTGGCTGACTTGCCACTGTTCAACCTGTAGTCAGCTGCAAAAGGTGAGGATCCCGAAGATAAGCAGGAGAGAACATGGAACAGAGAAAAGGCATAGTCTTTCAAGGCATACTAAACGCAAAGATGCTCTGGACAACAAGAAAAGGCATCTTGGTATTAATAAAAATGCCATCGCTCAATAAGGGGGAAGCTAATGTAAGTCTATATAAGGAGGTATTGAAGGGTATAGGAATCTTTGTATACTGGTTTGTTGTGCCCAGTATGCTTTCCATCATGTCTTTGCAATCAATTTTCTTGATGAATGGTCAGACATGAGCATTGGTGGCCCTGTTATCCAACTTGCGCTATTGGCGATCATGCTTATTGACAGTGTAAATGGCTATCCAGAACAAAAGGGAGCCATATTGAAATATGAGCATCCATTTGTGATAAATGAGTCATAGCTATGGTTTGGTCGTATTGGGACTTGGTGCACAGGCAAGGGCGGTATTGCTCCATTGTCAGCCTGCCATGAGGGGATAGTAGGGGGACTTAACTGCTAACAGGCTCATAGTGAAACTGTATAGGAATGTACAGTCGAGAGTATGCCTGCTTTTATTAACGATCAAATACCACGATTAACAATCAAATGCTGTCACCCTTTATGTTGAGTCTTGAAGTTGGCATGATTCATTTTATACCGTAACAGGGAAGCCATCCTGCAGAAGAAGCTGTGGGAGCGTGTTTCAACGCATGTGATAGAGAACATCTATCTACCTGCTGCACAAACAATGGACTCGGGGACCTTTAACACCACTGTAGACATTAAACTGAAGCAGTGGACTGACAAGCAGCTTCCACACAAAGCCCTTGAGGTAAAGACTTTCAACATAGATGTCGATGCATTCATCGAGCCGTTCAATCTGTGATTGAGTCCAATGTGTGGTTTGACATTTGGATTTTTAATATTGTATAAAAATGTGTTCTAATGGACTAATGTCTGTTTGTTTTACCCCATTATTGTAAACATTGAGTGACAAACACCTTCCTAAATTCCTGTTTTTACCTAGAAGATTTAAAATGTTGAGAAGCAAATTACCTCATTACAACTTCCTCCATATTTCTTCTTCAGCTTTAACGACACTGATCTTGTTTTTAGGTTGCTTGGGAGACGCTGCAGGAGGAATTTGCTCGCTTCATGGCTGAGTACAAAGGCAAAGACCAGGATGACATTTTTGACAAGCTGAAGGAGGCCGTGAAGGATGAGAGCATCAAGCGGCACAAGTGGAACGAGAGGGCCATGGACAGCCTGGTAAACAGACTGTCAACATACTCTGGCTAACTGAATGCAAGGTCATATACGTCAGCTGGCATTTGTAATGTTCTTGCGATGTTTTTGTGGTGTGTGTCATCAGAGGGTGATCCAGCACAATGCCTTAGAAGACCGTTCCATCACGGACAAGCCTCAGTGGGATGCAGCAATTCAATTCATGGAGCAAACCTTGCAGTCACGCCTCAAAGACAGTATGTGACGTGCTTTGTGTTGGAAGCTTTATTCTGTTAGCGATGTGACAAGTGACCCGCCTTTGTGGAATTTTCTAAAAAAATATGAGTGCACACTTCAAACGCCTCCAAAAAGTAGACGACCTATTCAACTGCAATTTCCATTTGCATATTTAGGTCAAGTTTTTAGGGCAAGTGACACTATTTAAAACAACGCAATAATTTTGACGGATCGTCTTGGAGAACCCCTCAGAATTTCGGCCTGTATGAGCTTATTGGGAGTATTTTTAATTGAAAGTTGTCTGTAAGTTGGAGAAGGGGGTTTTCCAAGTAGCAGATGAAATACAAGGGTCAAGGAGATGGGGGTGAGAAAAAATCAAGTTATACTGATTTATTGTAATTTGAATGTATTTTTTGACCAGATTCTCTATAGGTGATATCATACAAAAATGTTGCCTGAAAATACCATGCACATAAAAAATAATTTTCTCCAGACCCATCATCCGATTTTCAAAATTCTTGGCATCCATCATCTGATTTTCAAAATTCTTGGTGCTTCTACGCAGGTTGAATTTGCAATTCCAACCAGACTCTGCATTTTGACTGTGATTTTTGCAAAATCTTCCTACGTTGCTATTTCCATTGGTACTTAAATACAGTCACCTCCAAAAGTGCTGAAATGGTCATCAGTTTCTTTGTTTTTGTTGTATACTGAAGGCATTTGCATTTCAGATCAAAAGAAGTACTATTAGAAAAACAATTCCAGCTTTTATTTCATAGTATTTACATCTAGCTGTGTTAATCAATTATGATTAGTGCAGCATTTTTTGAACCTACCCTTTTTTCAAGTGAACAAAACTATTGCAAAAGACATTATTAAATTAACTGAACGTGAATAACCCTTACCTGCAATAACTGCATCACGCCTGCAACCCGTACTTCATTTGAAATGCTTTTCCTGGCCTTTACTCCCGACTTCTTTAAATTGTTTGTTTATGGGGGTTTCTCCCTTCAGTCTCCTCTTTAGCTAGCTGGCAACTTTAACAATGCGGTGTCTGGTAACTCAAGCAAGAAGAGTTTGTTTGTTTGTTTGTTTTCCGGAAAAGTTTATATTGTGACTATATGCTTGATGATATTTATGTATGGTGCCACTTCACTAACACTGGACCAAATAGACATTTTTTTGTGTTAATCTTCCCTTATCATTGTCCGTATTTTGCAGCCGAAGCTGTAATCAAAGATATGGTTGGTCCAGACTGGAAGGAGAGGTGGATGAACTGGAAGAACCGAACAGCAGATCAGGTAGTGTTTCTACACTGTTCACTGGCTCTTTTGTATTAAAGTTAATATAACACATGATTAAGTGCTCAACTTGCCTCACTTTTTCAGCATATCCGAAATGAAACCAAAACAGAGCTTGAGCGCTTGCTGAAGTTGCACGATGAGCACACTGCTTACCTAGCCAATGATGAGGTCACCACTGTCAGGAAGAACCTGGAGGGACGAGCGGTAGAAGTAGACCCAGTGCTAGTGAGTCCATGATACTGACTTTTTATTGTACGGGAATAATTGCTCTATAATGTGCTTCACTGAGTAGCGTTGTGATTTTCGCTCCAGATCAAAGATACATGGCATCAGCTATATCGACGACACTTTTTGCAAAAAGCTCTCTCCCACTGTAACCTCTGCAAAAGGGGCTTCTACTACTACCAGAGGCACTTTGTTGACTCGGAGGTAAAAAGAAGAGAAGACACATTCTAAGGTTGTCATTATCATCTTCGGTTTAGCTATATTCGGTGAGTGACTCTGACACGTTTTCCCAGTTGGAGTGCAATGATGTCGTTCTGTTCTGGAGAATACAGAGGATGTTGGTCATCACAGCCAACACACTAAGACAACAGCTCACCAACACTGAAGGTAAACATAGAAACTTTGGATATCTGGCTTCATTCTGTAATATCCAAATGTTTTGTCTGTCAGTTAGTCTTTGGTTTGAAGTGATTGTCACAATATATAGTTATTAGATTATGAGTTGTTGTTGTGTGTGTTTTGGACTTGTTCACTCAATACTTATCATCCTCAGTGCGCCGACTAGAGAAAAATGTTAAGGAGGTGCTGGAGGACTTTGGAGAGGATACAGAGAAGAAATCTCAGCTGATTACTGGCCGCCGAGTCCAACTAGCCGAGGATCTCAGTAAGACATAATTTGAACGAATTTGTACATTCATTTTTTTGCAGGGTGTAATATCGCAGCAATAAAAGGAGTTCTCCAAGTGGTCAGTAGGTGGCAGCAGTGTTTAACGGAGCGGCTAATGTGAAACTATTCAGCTCTGTTCAAGGATGGTTAACACTGGATTGTCAAAGAGAGCAAGCCATTTTAAACACTTTAGATTGGTCAATTTGGTTAAGAATTTGTCAAAATAACATAACCATGTCGGGACTGACCAATAGTATCGATTAGTTAATAGAAAAAAAAAAAAACTGAAATTGACTTGAAACTTTGGACAATGGAGGTATTGACCCGATGCCAGTAATATGCAAAACCCACCTCAAAAAGAGAGGAGGGCTTCAGTGGTCCCACCCAAATGACTGTTCTTGGCAGCCGGAAGTGTCTCTTTAAAATATCTTAACAAATATTTTGGTGGTTTCTACAACAATGCTGACTTAATAAAAGTATTGACAGAAAGTTGACCGGGATAGGGCTAGAGAGGGTAATCCTAAAATAGATTGTGTATGTAAACTTGTGAGGTGTCTGTCGTCCATTATCAAGTCGTGAATCAGTGTCTCCTTTCAGTTTAGTTACCTTAATACACCCACAAGTCCTCATATGCCCTCTGGCCAACTGGTAATATGCAAATATTTTGATGTTTCCCTGCGCTGAACAGCCCACTGAGTCTGTGTAGCACATGCAACATCAGCCACATCAGAATAAGTTAAGCTTTGAAGCCCGAGTTGGGGCTTTCCCTTGTTTTGATGATCCCACAGTCGGCAACCTACTTTCCTCACACCTCCAAAGGACTTTTCATCCATGTGGACAGATGTTGGTAATCCTGCTCTGATTGGCGCTGTGGTCACACTCAGTCACACTTGAGCCCAAAGTCTGTGGAGACCCGTGTGTATGTTTCATTCTAGCCCACATCTGCTCCTTTGGATTGTTAGCATGCCTCCATTAGGTGTCGTAATCTCCCAATAATGCTGTGCCACCTAATCAGAGTGTGTTAACAGACAATTAAAGGTTGGAATTTTTAGGTTTCTTCCTTCCGACTGCAGAAAGTGGGTTCTATCTTAGGCTGTCCATGTTGGTGACAATGTTGTTTTGGAACTTGAAAACAAGTCTGAGTGGAATTTTTTTTTTGCAAATGACACTCTGTAAAATGCATTCGTCATTTCTCTCAAATGTGTGACTATTGAGTATGTGTCTAAGCGAAACCTGATTTTTGTGATTCTTTGCAGAGAAAGTTCGTGAGATCCAGGAGAAGCTTGAAGCCTTCATAGAAGCTCTACACAAGGAGAAATAAAAGACAGGTAGATTAGTTAGGAGATATGAAACCAAATGTTTCATTTTACATGTGGAATGTCTCATGTCTGTTTATTCCCCTACTCTGTTTCACAGAACTGTTGAGAATTATTGGTAATATTTCGCTTAGAGAAAAAAAAAAAGCACTGATTAATCAAATGTGACCGTGTTAGACTGCCGGATCACACACACGTCACCCACAGCCCACTCATCTGATTTTAAAATTCACACCTTCCCTCCCTGACTTCCTCAGACATCGGTGGAAAGATGGACCTTTAATAGAAGGAAGACTTTCTCTTGGAATATATTTTTCTTTTCCATTTTTTGGGGGAGCTGTCCCGGTCAGGAGTAGGAAAGAACCTCCTGTAGGTAAATCTGGAGGAAGACACATTTTTGGTGGTTTGCCCCTTTTGAACGTTTCATCCCCGTTTGGTTGCACTAAAGATTCAAAGTATTTGTGCTGTCCCTTGAAGTTTGCATCACATTGGATCCCCAACTATCGTAATGGCACCATTTGGACAGAATCTACTGTGGACCTGGACACACAATAATTTAAAGCATCATCTCTGCTGTACTGGACTTTCAGAAAGTACTTATTTTATTATGTCCACAAAGTCCATACAATATATACCCTCATATTCCATATTCTGTTTATCTGTGAATGTGTGCCTTTGTGTTTGCATCATCAACCTTTCACAGCCGGGTGCATATTTCAGTGTTCCAAAAGATTTTACTAAAATAGTCCACTTTATTTAAATGTGTAAATACAATTGTTACAATAAAAGGTTAGCATGCCTGTGTGTTAATTTGGACAAATGGTAAACTAAGAATAATGTAATAAAAGCATAATAGATAAAGGGGAAAAGGCCCGCATTTCTTTCTGGTCTACTTGGGAACACAGCAATGGCTACACATGATTACTAAGTAACACAAATACTGTATTGTAACAAAAATGATGCCCTTTCAAATGTAATTGTTCACTTTTTATTGGTATTAATTTAACATAATGTTTAATATATTAAAGCATCTACCGATCTGGTTGTAGTCTGCAACGGTGCAGAAAGTGCACTAAATTGTACCTACAGCCGTTTCTAATATTTTGCACTTTGTCAACCACAATAGAAAACATGTTTCTTTTTCCTCTTATAAGCCAGATCAAGTTTTCTTCCCCATATCACATTGATTTGGAACACTTTTGACTGTCGCCCATGTAAACGTTCATTCTTCCTACTTTTGACGTAGGGTGTGCGGACAGGCTATGTGCACAGTATTCTTGTACTGTATGTACCGTATGTTTAAATAGCTGGCTACAGACATAATAGCCTGTGCTTTGTCAAACAGGTACATTGATGTTAAATTAGGGGCACACATGTCACTGCATCATACATATGAGGACAAGCACACTTGTCCAAAACAAAGCCAGCCAGTGAGATGGTTGCTAAATAATCTTTTATGTTGAAAGTCATGTTTGCATGGTGTGACCCAGCGGATGTTCTTTATTTATTACGTTTGTGTTAAAAGGAAAGAATAAAATTGACAAATGAGAGATGTTTTTTTTCCCACGACTTCTCAATTAACAGTTCACAGAAAACTTTTTTCGCTGTCATGATCAAGTGGTCATTTATTGCATTTTAGAATTCCAACAGTAGTGAGAGCGAAAACCACACAAGATGCAAAGAGGAAAAATGTGATGCTAATATTAAGACCATACATTCGCTATGTTTACTGTGACATACAAAATCAGCACTGGATTAAAAAAGAAAAAGAATATAGAACAGTGTTTTATTTCTTATGTGAAGAGACTCACCACCCAGGAACAAGATGTAATAATCCTCCGTCATGTTTGACAGCTTCTAGAGTTGAAGGTGAGTTAACAATTTATTGTGTTAACGGTTGATTATTAAAATCAGTTGTTTCATTTGTTTATTTATTTTTTTTTTTTTTAGCATGTTTGCACATTACAAAGCATGATCGATAACGTACTCACCACCAGCCACCATCCCTGGGTAAGTAAGTACAGATTTTCTTTTAATGAATGAAGCAGAAAAATGAACTCATTTTTATCCATTTGAGAGGCGGCCATTTTTTCCTGCACTGGTACCTGCTGTCAACTGAAACTGACATCACAGTTTGCAAATGTCCCGGCTCATCTGTCGGCTCGAGTTTCAAACTTTCATAACTTTTTCAAAAGGTTAGTATCATGGAAAGTTTGCATAACACATGCAGAAATGGGCGGCATATAATTATTATCCATTCTAGAGAGACACATTTATTTTGGTATACTTAACAATGCTGACCACTCACTGATGGTACTCTTGTTTGACACTACATTTGAAAGAAGAATGAAAACCGGAAGTATTTCAAGTCCAGCCTAGTTTTTGCCACGGATGTCTAAAAATCTTGACTCAAGTGGCCTCTTGTGGCTGAAGTCAGATGGCAGCCATCTTGTGTTCCCACTGTTACGTGTTCCCACTGTTACAAGTTCTCACTGACAACACTGTTAAAATGATTTTTTTTCGCCAGGATCCCTGAGAGTCTCTTGAGTATATTATCTCACTATCTTGAATGTGACTAACAGTCACCGACAGTCTCCTAATTATTGATCCGCAAATAGAATCTATTTGCTGATATGTATTTTTTCCTGATGGGCTTAGCTTTCTCGTCATTGTTCGTGGCAAAAGCAAAGTAGCGCTGATTTAATTTATCCTCATTGAAAGTAGGTTTAAGTGAACTGTTGACTAACAACTAATCTTATTGTTCATTAAGCTATTAACTCTTTGATTGCCAAAAACGTTAAATAACGTTTAGTAAAATCCTATAGAGGAGTGCCAAAGACGTCAAAATACGTTTTTTTCCAAAACAGAGGTGAAACTAACCATTTTCTATAGTTGATTACTGAAAAACGGAATAAGGTAGAAACAAACTTTTTTTTTCTGATGAAAGATGAGAGTCCAATCTTTCATTTGGTAGTATGTGTGTTTCCATAGTCCAAACACATAATTTTCTGTGGACCTTGAAAGATCAGTCAAAAATGCTTAAATCGGCTGGCACCCACGGCATCCCTTTTCTGAAAACGTCTGGCAGTCAAAGAGTTAATCCATTGGCGGTTACAGTGCCGGTTAGACATTGTCCTTTAACGGAACATGTACTATTACTCCTTTCAACCCCCCTTTTCCAGCCCACTTGATTGGCC
Organism: Vanacampus margaritifer; assembly: GCF_051991255.1. NCBI lineage: Eukaryota > Metazoa > Chordata > Actinopteri > Syngnathiformes > Syngnathidae > Vanacampus > Vanacampus margaritifer. The sequence goes on along the minus strand of NC_135444.1, from coordinate 10,044,761 downwards.
ATACGTTTGCTATCCTGCCACTTTTCTTATGTAAGCTCTGCCCTCCTGCAGCAATTAGTTGAGACAATCACAGGCTAAGAGAACCAAAGATTTATAGCCATGCTCCTGCAGTTCCCATTGGTCCATTGTGTATTGTATCGATCCCACAGCCCATCAAATCCCCCTCAGCCAGCCACCATCCTTGTTTGGCGCCACTGCAGCCCCGCAATCCAGCAATTAGCCTAATCAGCACTGTGAATAGGGATCAGTGGCTTGGCACCGGGTGCATGTGGGGCTGTGTATACGTGTAGAAGCCGTCACATAAATGAGAAATTAACTACAGAATTTTGACAAGAGTGTGCAATAGTCCCCATCCTCTCTTATCCTTAGAGGTACTTAAGTGTGTTAAGTCATCATCTGATTTTTGTTAAACTAGCACCATTAGCAGTCTGGGAGTTGCTGTTAACGGCATTCATTGATGGATGGTCCATGGACATGTTATCCAACCCGCACTATTGAAGATCATGCTTATTGACAGTGTAGATGGCTATCCACAACAAAAGGGAGCCATATTGAAATATGAGCATCTTTTTGTGATAAATGAGTCATAGCTCGACTTTGGTCTCATGGGGACATGATGTGATGTTGCTCCATTGTCAAAATTCCATAAGGGGAGACTTAACTGGCCATAGTGAAACTGTATTGGAATCTACAGTCAAGTGCAACCGCACTTGTGGGGATACACTTGGAAGTGAGTCAATCGGAAGCATTTCATGCTTGTTTTCTCACTGTCACCTCATTAACTGATACCACCACCGCTATAGTGTAGTTAGACACTCGACTTACACATAGCTTTTCCTTAGTTCCTCTCCTAGGACTCTCACCTGTCTCATAGAGCTACTTGTTTACATCTAATTTGTTCAACAATGATGGTCTTGTTTTTAGGTTGCCTGGGAAACGCTACAGGAGGAATTTGCTCGCTTCATGGCTGAGTACAAAGGCAAAGACCAGGGTGACATTTTTGACAAGCTGAAGGACGAGAGCATCAAGTGGAACGACGACCTGGTAAACATTTTGTCAGCATATTCTGGCCAACTGAATACAAGGTCATTATATGTCAGATGGCCTTTTGCAATGTTCTTGTTGTGGTGTGTGTCCATCAGAGGGTGATCTCAGACGAGCTTGAGTGGGATGCAACATTTCTGCTCATCGAACAAACCTTGCAGTCACGCCTCAAAGACGGTATGTGTCTTGGAAGCTTTTTTCCCACCCACAAGCACGCTTAACATATGATCTCTTGTGTATGTTGAATACCATACCAACACTTAATCACATGGGCTAATTTGTACAAAAAAATTACATGATATGTACAGTTGTGTTAAAAAGGTTAAAATAGTAAAGTAGTAGTCCAATAGTTTTTATTTTTATACGTTGGGAACACTGCAGATCATATTCTAAATCAAAACATGAAGACATTTTCAATTTTTTAATTGCTTTTAAGAAAATGATAATTGTGCTGATAAAAAAAAATAGCAGTGTCTGTATTTTTCTTTACAGATTTGATTATTTACTTTTATAAACTCAAATTTTCTTGGATTTAGCATTCCTGTCACTCATTAGGCTAATATTTAGTTGTATAACCTTGGTTTCTGAGAACTGCTTCAAATCGGTGTTTCATGGAGTCGACCAACTTCTTGCACCCATCAACAGGTATCCCAGCCCAGGATGATTTGACAACAGTCCACAGTTCCTCTGCATTTCTTGGTTTTTCCTCAGCACTTTTGGTATCGCCCCATCGGATTGAGGTCCGGGGATTGAGCTGGCCACTCCATAACTGTAATTTTGTTGTTCTGGAATCAAGATGCTGTTGGCTTACTGGTATGTTTGGGGTCGTCGTCTTGTTGAAACGCCCATTTCTTCTTTTTTTTTTTTTTTAATAACAGTGGGACTTTACGAGGGCTTCTTTCTAATAGATTAGCTTCACACAGGCGTCTTCTAATTGTCACAGTACTCGCAGTCAGACCATCTTTGATCTCCTTGTAGCTGATCATTGGTTGAGTCTATCCTTCGATCCGTTCGAATGGTTGTTTACTTCCACGTCTCTCTGGTTTTGCTTTCCATTTTAGAGCATTGGAGATCATTTTAGCCGAGCAGCCTATTATTTTCTGCACTTCTTGATATGTTTTCCCTTCTGCAATGATTCTGCTGTTCTTCTAAATAATGTCTGGAGCGACCCATTTTTCTCAGGTTTTCTAAAAGGAAGGACAGGTGCAGACTTCACCCTTATATAACGGCTACCTGATTCACACCTGTTTTTTTCACAGAATGATTGACCTCATTAATTGAACTCCACACTGCTATTTTTTTTTAACTCACCCCTTTCAATTAATTATCTAATTGCACAGACTTAGGACCATGCATATCAAGGGGCTGGGTCTGTTAGTTTTCTGTGACTCTACTACACCTACTATTAAATTGTTTGCCATGTCGAAATAGATTTTCTACAAAAAAAAAAAAAGATTAATCATGTTAGACTGCTATTATTTTTTAACACAACTGTATATAATGTACCAGTACTTTAATAATTGTTGTATATTGTGGTCCACCAAGTAACTCTTTGATTTTCACTCCAGGTCAAAGACTATGGCATCAGCTATATCAAAAAATCAGTAGTCCGGGGTTCGAATCTGGGCTCCGGTTTTCCTGTGTGGAGTTTGCATGGATTGCCCTTCAGGTATTCCGGCTTCCGCCCACATTAGAAAAACCTGCCTGTAAGTTTAATTGCAGACTTGTCGGTAGGTGTGAAAGATTGCATGCGTGTGTGTGTGTGTGTATATGTGCACCGTCTCTCCATCAAAGTCTACATTTTTAGAAGGGTGTAAGATTGCAACACTTATAACATTTGTCAAAGTGGTCAGTAGGTGGCAGCAGTGGCTAAGAAAGGAACTAGAGTGGTAAAATTCAGCCAGTGAGCCAGACCAGTCAGTTAAAAAAGGAAAACCTTTTATGCCCTTGCCAACAAGATTGTTAATAACGAGTATCAATACTGTCTTGAAGTCAATAATACGTTTGTTAAAAAGAGAAGAAGAAAATGGTACCGTGTATTTCTGAAAATGCAGTTTTGCCAGAACACTTTGACTTAAAAGTAAGTAGAATTAGTAGTATATTTTCATAGTAAACCCTAAAAAAAAACCGTTTATTTAAATTTGTAAACTAAGAATACAATACCCATTTTTTATGCTCCTCTTAAAACGTGTATCCTGGCATCCTGATAAGGGGTCATTGTAAAATGCGACAGTTGATCAAAACAAGGCCTTTTGGTCTATCTCAATGTTTGGTTTGCTTGACCAGGAGAGGTAATTGTCCTTAGAAAGCACACAAAGGCCTTTATTGGTTCTTTTGGTACTGCCAAGCACCCATGCGCATATCCTTAAGAAGCAGGATCTAAAGTTTATAGTTTGTCTAAATACACATGGATCTCGTGCAATGTTTATTAACAGCTCAGGTTTGCAGAGTGAAACTTGAAGGGCAAGCCCACCTAAAACCGACATCCGAACGAAGAACAACGAACAAGCACGCTTTTCTCTCCCTTAAAGTCACACACACGTGGGAATGCGTGCACCCACCTGGCCTTGCAAGTAAATCCCAAACTTCGCCAAACAGACTTGACATTCTCAATTCCCAAAACCAAATCCTACTCGGCAACAGATGTGGAAATGCAAGCGCTAGTTGGAATGTCTCATGTGTTGTGCAAGTTTGAACCATATAGCGCAACACACCCATGTACACTTCATGCGGAATTAAAAACATGGTGTCTCTTTTTTTTGCACTATTGTTCTAAGTTATTGACAGAATTTTTTCTTTTCTTTTTCTTTCAAAAACGTCATCTTGCAGAGCCTGTCAGGGTAATGGTTGAGTGGCAGTTGTGGGTCATCAGCTGTCTGACACTTGTTCTGCTGAAGACTTTGCGGATGTGTGTGCGCATATGTGGGCTGCATCAGTCCAGTCTCAACTGAGAATGGCGGATGGGCTGGCTCATTGACACGGCCCAAAGCACAATGGTTTCTTGGACCAACTGCAAAAGTCTGCAGAAACATTTTACTGCTATTCTTTTAAGTGCATTCGCAGGTTTGTAGTCCTGTTTATGGTTTGGCATCGTTGCCACATAGCTCGATAATTCCAGCAGCCTCAGTGAAGTGATCAAAAAGCTGTCAAGGAGATCGCCCATAATGGCAATCTTCATCTTCAAAATTAAACAGTTTTTTTTTTTAACTGCTCGTTTTAGACAGTGCAGTCATTTGTATTAAAAATGAGGAAAACCATGGAACCCATGAAGTCAAAAAGTTTGGAATTTGACCCAGATTTTCTGGAAAATCTGCATAATGTCAGCACAGTGAGAATCGAAGTTCAACTTCTCAAGTGGATTTAGATTTTTTCCTGCTGTTTTTTTTTTTGGGCCAACACGAAGGTTCGTGGATGATGGCACACAGGAAAAGTGTCATGATGGCCATTGATACACAAAGTAAAAAATGTTGCAATCTCGTGTCAGTATAATGGGCAAATTTGGTCTATGTTCTTACTGCTCAGGACAATATGACCAAAGCAACAATGAGTTCATGCATGTCTACTCACTTTTGGCTATGCTTGCGTTCCTATATGCAATTTGTCAGTCAAAGTCATAGAAAACATGTTAACTGGGCACTCACTCTTCAATCGCCCCACGCTGCTCCGCATTGATTAAATCCACATCACATACTATATCTTACGGATGCTATGTTGTCTTGCATTATGCTCTTTCAGTGGATTTTTGGAAAAATGGTCGTTTGTGCAGCTGTAGGCTGTTTCATTCAACCTGGACGAGCTGTGCGGATGCATTGTTTATCGAAAAAACTCCAAAAGATGACAACTGTGGGTATGGGAGGTAAACCCTACGTTCATTAATTTGAAAAAGATCAATCCAGCATCATTACTTTCAAGAGATGAATTATGAACTCATCTTGAGAGAGAAAATACTTCTTTTTTTTATATATACAAGCAAAAAGTTTACCGGTATGTTCTCTTAAGAATCGGAGCCCATTTCTTTTATAGTTGTCCATGACTATAATCTCAGATTAACGTGAAGATTCTTTTGAAAATATGCCGTACGTTTTGGAAATGCAGTGTTCCCCCACTACTTAACTGTTCGATTTTTGCAGTTTCACTCTATCACGGGTTTTCATTTGGGACATGAGTAACCCAGTTTCTGGTAAGCCATTTTAAGATTTTAAAAAAACAAACGAACTTGAACGTAGTTTTTAAGATGGTGGTTCGTCATCACTGTCCTCATGCGGTGTCGAGGAGCGCATCCATCCACACATTAATTTATGAACGTAGCCTAAAAAAAAAAAAAATCATCAGCTCGGTATTTATTCAACATTTTAAAGGTTAAATTTAAGTGCAACAAATATTCAGAATGGTGGTGGTGGGCGTGGGGGCGGGGTGGAGGTGGCGGTGGCGGTAGGTTCTTAATGGCTCAGTAGAAGCGTAAATAAAACAAAAAAATAAAATAAAACTAAGAATAATATTAAAGAAAGTCAACTTGGAACACTAGTCAATTACATTACATAGTGACATTATGTCAAGCTGGGTAACAAGATGGCGCCCTCTCCTGTCACTGTCCAAACTTTATTTTCTAAGGCTTTGGTGTCATTCAAAACTAAGTGTGAACACACTTTAGTTTTATTACAGAGTATTAGAAGATTGTTTTTTTTTTAACCTGAATGTTGAAATGTTACAATGCTGTAATGGTAGATAAGTTCCTTTTTCTTTATTTCCTCTGTGAATGTTAAATCATAATTATCTACAAAACAGAGGTCAGCTAGAGTCCCCAAACAGATTATTTATATTGCACTGTTGTACCTATTTGACTCTATTGTATTATAACGTGTATTAAGTTATTACCCTACTTGTTTTCCTAATACACTGAAAGGAATAAAATTCCAAGAGATCATTTTACTTCAGGCCTTAAACTATGACCTGAAAATAGCCTCGGTCAGCCCACTGAGCAGGCTGCACCTCCACCTGACCACCTCTGAAATAACCACAAGCGAAGGAATACAGGAGAAAGAGAAAGGAGGTGGGAGGAAGAATAAACACTTAACCAAGGCAGAAATCTGCTCCTAGGGGCTTTCTGCTGTTAACTTGTATTTGCCCCTACTTGCAGAAAGGCCTGCTGCATCTCAGGTTGCAAATCGGGGTTAGGTTTGTGCATTAGTGAGCGCGTGAAAGCAGCGCTAATCACTTGGTTCAAACGACAACGCACAAGGTGTGTGTGTGTGTACACTCACAAGAGCGTGTGCCAGACCAGCTGTTTGGCACCTTGCCTCCGTTGGAGCGAGGCCCAGACTCGAACGTGCGAGCACAAGCCTCTTTGGAGACCCACTGGGATGTCGCTTGGCTGTTTTGGCCGCACCTCATCGGAAACGATCGTTTGTGCGTATTGCACTGGAAAAAGTGCAGGATGCTAGCATGTTTCTAGAATGACTACTCGCTAATAAAGTGTGAGATGTCATGTTCGTCATTGTGAGATGCTTGTGTGGACATACATCGCCAGTCTTGGAGGTAGATGACTATTTGGAACAAGTTTAGCATTCTTAAACTTTTTTTTTTTTTGCGATGTATTTGTTTTTAATCGGCTAGTTTGTATGAGCGTAACTGTACAGTATTTGTGATCTTTGTCGCCTGTGTGTATGTAAGGCTCAGTTTAAATTGTATGTTAAAGTGACACAATTCGGATATGTGTCATGGCAGCATAACAGATTGGAATCTGGCCTCTTCCGAATGTGGATTCAGGAAAAAATCTAAATCCAACTGTCAAGGGCACTTTGACGTCAAATGAAAGCAGCAGGTGGTGCAAAATAAAATATCAGCACATTGAGATGGATGAAAACGGGTTTGTTATGTGTTTAATTCTTATTCCATGAACACAGATTGTGTTCCCTTCACCATATGGAGACATTGAATCTGAATTGGGTCCTTGACACCTAAAAGATCGTGATAATGGCAATGTTGACAATAGCTAATGTTCAGGAAGTCAATAGAAAATTGTTTCTTACAATAGTTTGGCTCCACTAACTTTCCAGGAAAACTTTTTCTAGAGATGTTGGGGGTACTTTTAGTTATAGAACAGTGATAATGAGTCTTTTCACTCACGTTTTCTCTTGATTTAATGGGGAAGAGGAGGACTCTAGAAACGCTCTGGTTGTCTCGGATCGTACACAGGAATGCCCAACATGTTTCCATTTTCTGGATTCCATCAGATCACTTCCCTTGGTTTCCATAAAACAGTGGGCCGGTGTGGCTGAGGCTGCGGAATGGTCACATGTAGCCCATTTTTCCTCATGGTACCCTCTAAGCGTCCTTCACATAAGAATATAAAAAAGTGTACAGATCCCTGTTCAAATACCAGGTTTGTGTTATATCAATAAATGAGACTAATGGTGAGACCACCATTAGTGTGACCTATTACCTAACAGTGTAAATGTATTGTTCCCCCAAAATAACGCTTAACACAGCTGTTAAAAGCTGAACCCCTGGCAACAAAAGTGAGTACACCCCTAAGTAAAAATGTCAAAATCGAGCGTAGTTCACGTACACTAAAACTAAAACTAGTACTTTACTTTGTTGCTGATGCATTGCCGAAATATTGGCTTGGGACTCGGTATTGGGAGATGCTCAAAATCTAGAGACTCGGACCCGCGTACAAAAAAAATTATGATTGGGATATCCCTTTTTGAATTACTTTTACTTAAAAAGTGAGGGTACGTGGTTTCGGAAAATGCTATTGATATGTCAATAAAAATGAATTTAGCTATGGACAGTATGTGCATGGTATGTTATCTTTCCCCACAAATTGGTACTGTAGTTGGTATTTTCCTTATGGGGGCGTTCACTTGTGTAGGTGGAGATTTATGACAAGATCTGCATGTACAGCAGACTTGTCAGCGTCACATCCTCAGGCTCGTGTGGTTATTCAACACTTCACTACAACTTCATGTGCGTGCTTGAGTTCAATGCAAACAATTTGTCGACTCATTGTCTGTAACCTGCTCGTTATGACACACAATTTTCATGACCTCAGTTAAACCCATCAGATCCAAATTCCCAGTGTTGTGCTGCTTCCCAATCTTTTCTATATACAGTATATTAAAAAAAAAAAAATGATAATCTGCCAATTCACAGCCTTTGACCCTCTTTTTTTTCCTCGGCATGATGTAGTTTTGGCTCGATTTGCTCCGTGGCTGACCTCAAGCTTGAACCTTTTCAGACCTCCGCATGTCTTTCCTCATCTTTGGCTGCTTTTTCCCAAGAATCTGTTTTCTAGATAAGCCCTGCAAGTACGAGAACTGATTCATTGCTCTGTCATTGACATGGTGTTCAGTCTATCATCACTGCTCTTTATTTATTTTTTATTTTTTTTGCTCGACCTGCTTTTTACACTGTGACAATCCACATTTAGTAACAAATCAAGCCTCACGTGGAGGGAAAAAAAAAGGAGTTTTCTGTTTGTTACATTAAGAGATTGTTTTACAAAAGATGGAAAGAACAGAATGTTTAACTGTTCCAGGTCCTCAGCTACACCGTGACCTTGGCACTCAGATGATGTAAAGTTGAGATGTGCTTGATGACAAGCTGGGACTTGAATTTCATACTGCGTCTCTAGTGACCATCCTGAGAGATGCTGCTGCTGCTGTTGTCAGTATTTTGGAGGAAAAAGAAGCCTGGACATTTGGCACCTGACCGTTGACATCCTTCTGTTTTACCTCCAGTCTGAAAGAGTGGGCACCACTCTAGAAAGAGGATTATTTTTGTTTTGGCCTCTGGGTAAGCTGTGAGCCTCGCTGTCCTTCATTCTGTGAACCCTCTCACCGATTCTTCGAGTATTCTTGCTTCGGTGTGCAATCACAAAACTTCCTTTGGAATTACAACCTCCGATCTCATTTTCATGATGTGTTGATTCTAGTTATAATATTATGGAAATGGTTTTTGCCTACCCCATTATATTTAAAAAGCAGGATAAACGGGAAAAAACCCAAATAAAAACTTTATCTCAATGTCTGAGGTAATTACAGGTCAATTAGCAGCTTTGTGGTGCAGGTCTACTTCTGCTGTGCAGGCTTAGCAGACCCTACAGAGTGAACGAGATATCATTTAATGTGGAGATCAAGCGGCGAGAAGTTCTTGAAAGAAGGGATTGGGCTTCCCTCTCTTTCTGTAAATAGGCGGGAATCCCTCCACCCGGAGTAGCCCACACAACTCCCCGCATCTTAAAAGAAGGGGCCTCCGGGATACAAGCCAGAGGATTATGGGAATATTCATGACGAGATAAAGGGACGAGCGGTTGAATGACTGTGTTTTGGGGCTCATCTCTTAAGTAAACAGGAATCGAGTTTTAGATCTTAACTGCTACTTCTATGGAGGAACAGTAATGGTGACTCTGTCCGCTGTGTTTTGTTGCCTTTTCACTAAGAAAATCTTGTTGTGGGCTGTTGAAGTCCTTGGTTGGGGGAATAAATATCTGTTTCTTTACTGAAAGACACCATTCAGTCGTACCCTTGGACGTAGACTGATATTGAAGTCATTTAGCATCCCGATAAAAGGGAATGATTACTAGATTTCTGTGATGAAAGTTTAGTCGTTAAATTTAACTCATACAAACCCTAAAACCTATGAATACGTTTTTTTTAATACTTTGTCCTGCACTCACAAAAAAATATTTATGTTTTTTATGCTAGAGCATACAGAAGGCTTTGATACAGCTTCTACCATGAAGAGGTCACTTAAAGCAATGCTATAATTATTATTATTTTTTCTTTTTCTATTTTTTCTTTTTTACAAAAAAACAGCCAGCAAGTGGCAGCAGAGTATAAGAGATCAGCCAGGGCCATGTTGCAACAAGCTCCTTTTCCCAGTGTTTTCAACAGTTTTGTGAATAATGATGAAACTTAGCTATTATATTGTAATGCTAACTGCTGTAAAACTGAAACGGATACAAATAATACTTTTTTTCTGATGAAAGAAGAGACTAATCTTTCTTTTGGTAGCTTCCATGTTTTTATAGCAATAGAACAGAATATTCTGTGGACCTTGCAAAATCAGCCAAAATTCAGTAAAGGGGCAAAGGGGATTGCTTCATTGAAAATGGCTGGGAATGACTGAGTTAAGCTCAAACGTTGGCTGGACAATTAATGAACAGGTCCTCTACCGAGCCTTTCTCCTGAAAATCCAGGTTCAATAATAAAACTATTGCCAGTAAGTTAAAGTGACAGTGAGTAATAAGTGACCACTAGATGTCGCTATATCATAGAACGCAGTCGAAGCGCACGCATTTCCAAGCACACACACTTCAAAGCACACTACAGTGGCCCAGGGAGACTAAACTTCGCAAGCCTAACGCCAATTTCCATTTCACATGATCGAATGAGCATCTTTAGCCAGAGCAGCTAACAAGTGTGGCTAGCGGGAGTTAGTCGGAGCCATAGGCTGGAGTGGTTAATAAGAGCGGCTAGCGGGAGAAGCTAGGAAAAAATAAGAGAGCAAAGCAGAAGATGACAAGCGACTCAGCGACGGCCACGTGCAGGCCCCAGCTGTAGAAAGTATATATAAAAAAAAATAAAATCCATCCATAGTGTTTTCTTTAATTGATGGAATTATTAGTTAACCACAAGATGGCGCTAAAACTTACACTTTGTCACTTTAATACTGCTGTCTTATTTTTGTTTCCGGTCCCTTCGTGTAGTTATTTTTCTGTAAATCCTCCATTTCAGTATTGGGTTTTAGAATAGATCGGGATAGAGGATATTGGGTTAGACTGTGTCATCCTGTAAACTAGCGAGGAAATGTCCAACATCAGTAGTGGATCAGTGTCTGGTTGCAGGTACCGTGATCTCCCGCAAACCCTTTAGTCTAACTTCTTAGTAAGTAAAAAAATTATTCGTTTTTACCTGCACTGAGCTGTGCAATGCTTTTATCATCAGCCACATCAGAACAAGTCAAGCTTTGAAGCCCAAGCTGGGGGCTTTCCCGTGTTTTGATGATCCCACAGTTGGCAGCCTACTTTCCCTCCACCTCCAAAATCCTTTTCATCCGCGTGGACAGATGTTGGTAATCCTGCTCTGATTGGCCCGGATTGAGTTATGTCGTCCTGTGGTTCACTCGGCTCACTCCCGGTCGCGCTTGAGCCGAGCTTGTGGAGACCCGCGTGGCGCTGTGGCGGAGCTCGGGTCATGTTTCATTCGAGCCCACACCTGCTCCTTTGGCTTATTGGCGTGCCCCCACACAGGCTCCCTTAATGCCTCCATTAGGTGTCGTAATCTCCCACTAATGCTCCGCCACCTTGTCTGAGTGTGTTAAGGTTATGGGAAAAACATATTTGTATGCGATTCCGTTTTTTAGGTCTTATTTAGCCCTCCACATCTGTGCTACTGTTTCAGGAGAGGGGCGGGGTGCTCACATTTCTCCTAACAAGCGTGTGCTTTTCATCTGTAAGGAAAGAGATACTTCAGCAGCCGCGCTCCATCAAAGGTGCTTACACACAAGCCGTGGTGAGATTTGGTTTCACTGCAAAGCACGTGCATACTTGTCACCTTTGTCCTGACCTGAAATGGACACTTAGGACAGTGTCGCCTTGAGCGCCACACCACAATGATTAATCTTCCTTGCAATGGCGAGTTCGAGCTTTTGTTGTCATCGGGCTTCCTGGTAGGAAAACAAATCCACTGAAGGTGGTTGGAGCCAAATGAGCAGGATCGAGCAGCCAGTTTGCTCATCAGAACTGTTTGTTTGAGTTTGTGCTCGAGGCAGATTAGCAAGTAGAGCGCCAGCCAGGCCCAAGACTGCGAGGCCGTGTTACCAGCTTGAGTCCGACTTTCTTCCGCCACTGTTTAATCAGCGATTAAGAGCGCTTCACACCGCTCGCTCATCTCGTGTGACGGTACGTGAGAGTGAAGAGCTCGCTCGTCCCATGTAATGTCCGGACAAAAGATGTGTGATCATAAGGGGAAGTGACTGGAAGTTTTTTCCAGTAATCTCTCCCTTCTTTCTTTCATGTGACATGTTGTTGTTGAGCTATCTCCTTCTGACCATTAGCCATGTGCCCGCCGGTTACGTATCACCACATGCTTTGATGTGGCCTCTCCTCTTTGGGAAAGACTGCACGTGCAAGTCTTCATCATCATATGATGTGAATGGAGAAGCTGCCTTAAGGTTTGACTGTCCCTGTCAGCATGGACCATCTGCTGTTTTGCTGTGAGAAATGTGATGGAATCTCTACCTGGAGGGAAGAAAGACTCTGATGGGCTTGGACTACTCTTGAAAGGCCTCCATTTAAAAAACATGCAGGTTATCCAAATGTGATTTAGTTTTTATTGTGCATGTTTGTTATATACTCAAGGCTCGAAATAGTTGTTTTTTGTAGAGCAGTTTACAGAAACTTTTTAACTTTGTGGAGTTTTTTTTAACTGGAGCAAGATTTAATGAATAAACAATTGTTCTTTTTTTTTTTTTACCGAATCAACTGGTACAGCAGCAAACTTTAGAAGCAAAACTAAATTGATTTTAAAAGGGAAAAAAAAGCCCTTCTGTGATCTAACATCTAACGCAAAAAAGAACATTTATTGTGAAGACCAATCAAAACTCAAGACTACTATGAAAACAAACAAATAACATTACAATATTTGATAGTATAGTAACATACTTTAAGCTCATAGGCCACTTCTCCTGGCTGACGTGCACCGTAACAGAAATTCATTAATTTCCGATTCCCTTTAGCGAGTATAATTTTCTCTTCAGAGTTCAGTTTATTAATTTGCCTTCTATTTAAAGTTGAATGTCCTCCATTGTAATGCAGTTCCATCCAGATGTCTGTGAAAAGTGGACTCAATCTCACAAGCACTTCATTCCGGTGTTAAAATCTCAAGCCGTGTCAGTTTAAGGTTAGCTTAGCAATTAGCATGGCGTCTTTGTCGTTTCTCGTCATCCCTCTGTCGGGACGATACTTATCAGAAATGTATCTCATTCACCTCCATCGAGGCGATGATTACCGACGCAACGTGTTTTGTCACTCTAGCTAGCTAGCTAGCATATTCGGCGTAACTAGCACAGGGCTTCGCTCGACCTCTGACAACCCGCGCTAGATGACGTTAATTCAGTAAAGTTTTTTGGGACAATCTCGTCACAACAGTCCTTCTTTCTTTAAGCGGTTGTCTAAGTAGTTCATTCTCAGTTTAGCTCCAATTTCGATGCCAAACCACTTATTTCGAGCTTCAAGCCTATACACGATTCTAATTTTGGAAACTAATGACCAGCGGTCGGCCACTCATTAAAACTAGTTGCCAAACCTTGCACTTAACGCGAGTTAATTTGTTTTCAGTGATGTTGCTGGGTGTGTGGTGGATTCTCAGGCATCAAATGAATGGCCCCTGAGATTGCTCGTGAATCTGAATGAGGGCTTGAATGATGATCAAGTCAGCCACCAGAGTTCTTTCACCGAAGCGGGCGGGGCAATACCATCACCTGAGGCTTTAGACAGCTCTCGTCAACATGCTTCTTCAGTGCGGCAATTTCGAAGGAAAAGTGTCTAATGACTATGTAGCAGCTGTGAAAAGAAGAGGGAGGAGGGAGGGGTTTGGGGGGTGCGTGGTTGAAAGTCAACCTCCGTCAGGATGCCTTTGTGCTATCACATGGCCACGTTCTGGAGGCATACCGGGACACACTAGACGCCATTAGCATCTGCAAAGGCCGTCACGTTGACTAATAGCCTGCGCCACAACGGCATACTAGTTGAGTTTGTGTTTCTCCCTCAATCCCCTTTATGCTGGACACACAAAAGCTGCCGGGCCAGACCTGTCAAATGTGCCACAGCGGCGGATGCGCACAAAGCATCATTTCTAGTCTTTCTTCCCAATAAAAGAGCCCGTCTTGTTCATTTTTTTCCAAATCCCCCACATTACCACACAGATGCATTTTGTCTTGTGGCAGAGGGCGTGGCACTGGTCAGTATATGATGGAAAGTGTGAATACGTCTTGGGAAAGAAGGCCATAAATAGTGAGGATGGCTGATTTTGGACATTAGCAACCATGTCTGCATTTGTTTGCCTTCTTGTTGGCAACACTGGCTTTGTTCTCTTCCTCTCTTATGGAGATCTTAATTGAGCTTGTGGATCAAATTAGGTCCACCCATTTTTATTTTATTTTTTTTACAGACAAAATTTACTAATAACTCATTCACTGCCATAAATCCATTTTTCTATTAGTTTAGCATTTTTTTCCAAACGGCCCTAATTTTTAATAATCTTTTCTTTAAAAAAATAAAATTACAACTAAAATAAAATTTTCGCCTGACGTCGATAATTTTAAAGAATATTTTCCTCTTTTAAAAGGAAAAATTTTTTTTAAAGGAAAGGTTATTAAAAATTAGAGGTGTCAGGCCATTAAATGTTTTATTGTAATTAATCGCATGACTTCACTAGTTAACTCATGATTAATCACAAATTTTATATCTGTTCTAAATGTACAATAAAAAAAATTCTAGGTTTTTATACTCTTGTTAGCAAACTAAAAGAAATAGTTAAAATGATTTTTTGACGTCTATAGCCGTCAATGGCAGTGAATGACTTAGGATCACAAACGCTTGTTGGTGTGCACACATACTTATAATCAGGCCAAATTTAAGCATTTCCCCTGATGTCTTTTGGACGATTATCATGTGGTGTGGGGTGTGTTAATGGAAATTTTTCCATTTCAATTTGCTCAGAGTGACAAATTATTTGTGTTCCAAAGCACAGATTCCAAACGTCGGGTCGATATCCAAATAAGAAGCAACCTGAAGCACAGTTAAGACTCCGACCTTGGAAGATCGCCCAAATTGAGAAAGGGGAGACACCTATATGGAGCTACAACACTGATAATAAGATTTCGTAATGAAAAAAAATATATATTGTGGAAAAAGCTGCATTGAAACAAGTTTTGGCATTATAAAAGGTTGCATTGAAAAAATAAAATACAGATATTAAAAAAACACTATACCGCCTGTAAATCTTTTTTTCTACATTTAACCTTGTGGAGTCAGTGTTATTGTTTTTCTAGTAAACCAGTTAGCATGTTAGCTAAATTAGCATGACATGATACATAAAGTAATTTCAAACACGGTATTTTTAACGCCACAAGTAACATATGGCACGTAACATAATATATAACTAATTATAACCTTGTGGCTTACAGGTGGTTTAGGAGTTCCTGGTGAACTTATAATACAAAAAAATATGCTTCAAGAAAATTGCGTTTTGTTTTTTTGTTTTTTACCCCAATACCAAATCTTATTGTCAGTGTTGTGGCTCCATACACCTATAGCCTTCTATAATAATACTGTGAAATGTTTTTTCTGATTTTGGGAAATACTAATATGTCTGTTTATTATTTTATTTTTGACAGTTATAAATGTACGACTTAAAAGCATTGTGACCGGATGTATCAAATATGACACAAATTAAAAGTCATATGTGGAAGTTGATTTTAATTATTTTTTTTTTGTTCAAAGGGACCAATAAATACATTATTTACAAATAATCTGAATTTTCTCTCATATTTCATGGTTCAGGCTTTATAGGGTTAAAGAGGAGCACAGTATGGAGCTGGGGGGGAAAACAACAACCTTGCACATAGCAACAAAATAATGACACAGAGTGGGTGAATTTTTTTATTGATTAAACTTGTCTTTTTTTCTAGTAGGGACTAGTGTATATTCAAATGTAATACACAATTCCTTATTTAATTATTCATAAGGGAGATTTTATTATCTCGAATGAATCTTTTTGTTCAAATTTGAAATGACACTTTGGGTATGGAGTGGAATCTTGCATAAGCCGTTTCGGCTTCATTCCCTCCTTGCACTGTTTTTAAATTGTGCTAAAAAATAAAATTAAATAACTGATGGGTTGTGCTTTGGGATTATATTCCCTTCAGTCCGATAAAGATTCAGAATATTTTGGGTTTTAGAATTTTCGATTTTAGCTCTCCCTTTCGTGTATGTTTTATAATAATTGTCGACGTTTGTGATATTCAATTCTAGAACCGTTTCCCTTTCAAGTAGCATTGTTGTATTGAGCTTTGACCAGCAAGCACGCATTGTCCACACTGTACAGGAAGTCAAGTGACCCTTCGCCACGTAGAGGCCACTACATTTGGCCAATGCTAGTCACTTGTCAGCACTTGAGTCAGCGGCGTCCCATCCACACAAAGGATGTCAATGTAAACAGTCACCTCCCGCATGAATCTTATCTGAGACTGGAGTCCAAATCTCGCTTCTCGCCTTCAGCCCACAAAACGTCTACTGTCCCCGGGGCCTCGTTCTTTTGCGGCGCGCCGTCACAATTGCCCTTTGTGTTCATTATGTCCGGGCCTTCTTCCCATTGCGTTGTGGGGTCCATTCCGTTGAATTGGGCCCGTGGGGATTTTAGCCAAGTCATGGAGGTTACTGACCTTTGTTTGTCACACACACACATATAGAAAAGGCTGTTCTCGTGTGTGTGTGTGTGAGCTATAAATTATGAGCAGATTTAAAGCTTCAAGTTAATGGAAGTGTGAATTCTTAGGTGGTCCAGTATGCATTAATATATGCGTGTGTGTGTGCGTGCAGTTAGACGATGATCTCATCCATTCAAGAATTCGCAAGATGACCTCAGCGTCTCCCCGCACGAGACGTCACAAATGAATCAGTCCTTTGTGGCATGGTGATGCGCTGTCTGTGTTTTCCGACTCATCTCAGCTAATCGTTCGTCTACCATGCGCACCCACAGGGGGAAAAAAACTCACACACACATGCTAGACTGGGATTCCAATGATATGGAATGCATGATAAAACACAGCATACCAAAAAGCTAATATTTATAGACCATTAAAAATGAGTATAATTTAAAAACATGTATATATATTTTTTCTGCTGAAATAGTTACAAACTTGTAAAAATACACAATTATAAATATTTTTTAAAGAAACAGAATTTATAAATAAATATTTTTAACAAATTGAATCTTCAGTCGCTGAAAATGTCATTCCATCATGTAGAAGAATATAATAATAATTAAATAATACAAACAAAATATAAAATTCATAAAGCTTAATAAAATCTTGAATTTGAGCATTTAGCCTTTTAAAAATGTCAACATTGACTTTTCCTCTAATACTTATTTTGCTTTGATTCCACTGTTATTAGGAGTGTAAATCTCGGTTAACGGTTAAAAATGGAACGATTTGGTGCAACATTTTTTTTTATTACTAGTCTATTGCCAAATTCAATTATAATTATTTTGATAGTCCATTAATTGTTTAAATATCTTGTTTAATTTAAAATGATCTAAATCTCATAATTTGCACATTTGCAAACATCTGCTTTTATTTTGGAAAACAGTGATCATCATTTTTCCATACTGTATGTAATGTTCTGACATGTTACAGACCAAATTAGTAAGTATCAGTCTTTTAAAATGCTATTTTAACATTCATCTGCCTACTAAAATACAACACTTGTAAGTCTTGATGGGCGAGTACCGATACCAGGTATCGGTGCCAATGACAGCCTTATTTTAAGTTTCTTTAATGTTTAGGTTTTGTTACACCCCTAACAGTTATGTATTTTTTTCCTAACACACACATTTAAATGTAAACATTTATTATGTGAACAAACAAACATTGCTTGGATGGCATAAAAGCACTGTATTTTATTAATTCATTTTATTGGATTGTACGGTTACATTTTTTTTGTACACTCAAAATGATGCACCATTTAGATTATTTAAAATATTACATGTCAACTTGTTACTCAATTAAATTTATTATGTAACTAAATTATTTTTATTGAGGTATTCTTAATATTTCTGTTTGAATAGCATTGTTGTAAGTAACCTAATATTTTCATAGTTTATGCTTGGTCAACTTAATATGTGTGTGTTAATTTTTTAAATATTTTATATATAATTGTATTTTAAAGTAGTTATTTGACATAAATTTTGTGTGTATCGAACAAAGCGTGGTATAAAAATTAGAGATGTTTGATACCACTTTTTTTCTAGACAGATACCAGTATGATTTCTCAACTCGAATAATCACCAGTAACGATTACGAACACTAGTACTTTTGATTCAGAAAACTTCCCCCTCAAAAATCTGACAGGTCATTTTTAAAGAAATCTCCAATAAAGCATTTTCCCCTAAAATTGCATGAAATTAATGGCAATTTTGAGTTTTTCTAAATTCTAACGTCAAATTCTCATCGTAAAACCGTCTAAAAGGTATCGGCCGTCGTTGCGAGCGCCTATAAGTTGAAATAAGGCCTTGTGTCCACCTGATTACCAATGGGACTGCAGCTTGTCCATTTTGCATAAAGCTAATCTATTAACTCATTCACTGCCATTGACGGCTATAGACGTCAAAAATTCATTTGAACTATTTCTATTAGTTTAACTTTTTTTCCACTTTTATTAACAAGAGTATGACAACTAGATTTTTTTTTATTTTATATTCAGAACAGAAAAAAATTGTGAGTTAACTAGTGAAGTCATGCGATTAATTACGATGACAAATTTTAATTGCCTTTTTTATTTTAGATGATTAAAAATTAAGGGTTATTAATTTTTTTAATTGTAATTAATCGCATGACTTTACTAGTTAACTCACAATTAAAAAATAAAAGATTATTATAAATTAGGGGCATCGGGAGATAATTTTTTTTATTGTGATTAATCGCATGACTTCACTAGTTAACTCACGATTAATAACAAATTTTATATCTGTTCTAAATGTGCAATATTTTTTTTTCTCTGGGTTTTCATACGTTTAACAAAAGTGGAAAAAAATGTTAAACTAACAGAAATCGTTCAAATGAATTTTTGACGTCTATAGGCGTCAATGGCAGTGAATGAGTTAAAAAATAACCCATCTTCTGTACATCTCGTAGTTAAACTGTGTGGTATAAATAAAGTTTAAAAAGACAATCCCCAGCTAACGATGTGTAAAGATATATTCAATCGGGCCTGTGTGGTCAAGCAGTCAGTTAAAGAGTGATTGAGTGATGTAATGCAGGAACAGGCGCAAGCATTGAAAAGGGACTTGTGTGTGTAAAAATGGGCTGGGTGGGAACTCTCTCTCTCTCTGCAAAGTTGCCATGGAACAAGTGATGGAGGCACAAAGTGTTTCTTAATCGAGTGTAAGGGGGGGCGCTTTAGGCCCGAGAAGCTTGTGTGGGTTTGCATGGATTATTAAGGAGGATTATGAAGCCATTCAGGACGGCAGGTGAGCTGTGGCCTGAGCCGCCTGAGCCTTTAGGTAAACACTGATCCCGGTTGCCAGATCCAGGCCGCGTTGCCAGGTTGACATTGTATCCGTCCGCCGTCACTTGTTGTCGGAGGGGGGATGCCGAGGACCACCTTTCATCGCCTAAGTGTCCGACCAACAACGGTCTGGTGAGGTTACTTGACTGGCCGTCAATAGTGATTTAGCGGGCGTTAAAACCAAATGTAAACAACGCGCCGCCATGTTGGCGGCATCACACGACAAACATGGCTGACCAAGTCAGCGTCAACTTTTTTTTTTGGGGGGTCTCTTTTCAGGGAATCTCATTTCAAGTCTTTTAATTTGATTTACAGGCCTGTTTTACATGACTTCTGCCAGCTAAATGGACAAACAGGCTTATGTGTGATGTTTCCCACCATTGTTCAATTCCAACATGCCAAGCGTCCCTCTACATTAAGACCAGGGAATTGCCATGCTTACATGCACAGCGGCGTCAGGAATCCTGGCGCCGCACACACAAATTGTTTTTTCACATGACCTTGACACAAATGACACTTACAAATTGGATTATGAGGACGATTTAAGCAAATGAGCTCGTTTGTGGCTATTTAACATGTGTCTGCATGTATCTCCAGTTTTTCTTTTTTTTTACCTGCAAAAAAAGTATTTTCTTAAGTCACCCAAAAATTACAAATATTAGCAATACTGTACACGGTTTTTTAATTTATTTTTGACACTGCAGTAAAGTATAAAATATTGATCAAAGATTTTCTATAGCATTGACCTCGTTAGGGTCTCAGGTGAGCAGGAGCCTGTCCCAGCTGAGTTTGGGACTGGGACTGGTCGCCTGTCATATGTACAAACAACCATTTGTACTCACATTCACATCAGTGAAGAATTTAGAGTCTCTAATAAAGGTAAACACTAATACACATGCTGCCCATAAAAAAACCTAATATTTCAATCCTATGAATCCACGCTGACCACTCCTATTGACCCACACCTGCGATGGGAATAATCAAAACTTTTTAACATGACCAGTAAAGGAGAAGCGGGAAATTTGCTGACCACACGGTGCCATGCAATTAAAAGGGAATCTCTCTGTTTCTCTTTCTCTGTCTGTCTGTCTCTCTCTGTGTTTCTCTCTGTCTCTGTTTCTCTGTTTCTGTTTCTCTGTGTCTCTGCCTGTCTTTCTGTCTCTGTCTCTCTCTCTGTCTCTCTCTCTGTCTGTCTCTCTGTCTGTCTCTGTCTCTGTCTCTCTCTGTGTTTCTCTCTGTCTGTTTCTCTGTTTCTGTTTCTCTGTCTCTCTGCCTGTCTTTCTGTCTCTGTCTCTCTGTGTTTCTCTCTGTCTCTCTCTCTCTGTGTCTGTTTCTGTTTCTCTGTCTGTCTGTCTGTCTCTCAACCCCTTTTATTTCACCCAATCCCGCTCTCTCTCTCTCTCTCTCTCTCTCTGTTTCTCTCTGTCTCTGTTTCTCTCGGTCTCTCTCTCTTTCTCTCTGTTTCTGTTTCTCTGTGTCTCTGTCTGTCTGTCTGTCTCTCAACCCCTTTTATTTCACCCAATCCCGCTCTCTCTCTCTCTCTCTCTCTCTCTCTCTCTCTCTCTCTGTGTTTCTTTCTGTCTCTGTTTCTCTCGGTCTCTCTCTGTCTCTGTCTCTGTTTCTGTTTCTCTGTCTCTCTCTCTCTCTGTCTGTCTGTCTGTCTCTCTCTCTCTCAACCCCTTTTATTTCACCCAATCCCTCTCTCTACCTCACTGTTTGCTTTCACCCCTCTCTCTACACCCCTCTTTCGCTCTCTCTGTCACATCCTCTTTTTCTCTCCCTCTCTGCCCTTCTTTCTCTCTTTCTACCTGTCTTTATTCAGCCCCCCTCCTCTCTCTCTCTCTCTCTCTCTCTGTCTCTCTCTGTGTTTCTCTCTGTCTCTGTTTCTCTCGGTCTCTCTCTCTCTCTGTCTCTGTCTCTGTTTCTGTTTCTCTGTCTCTCTGTCTCTCTCTCTCTCTCTCTCTCTCTCATACACACACTCCGTCGCTCTCGTTCTCGCTCCCACCCTCCTTGCCTCTGTTTGTTCACCTGCTGGTCACTGGTGGCCGAGATGAAAGGTCACTGCTTTTGCCCCACTGACCTTCTTTGACCTCCACACGTTTCTTCTCTGCTCTGGCAAACATGAGAGCAGCCAGTCACGCAGAACTGTTTACTGGTCATCTTAGAGCAGCTTGACAGCCAACCGGACCACAATAAACCCCAGACACATTACATCGGAATGTTTTTGTTCATGTGCGGTGTGGGCTCTTCTTCAGTAGAGTTCCAGTTAGTAGTGTTGTTAAATAAATAAAAAAATAACTGAACACAAGCTGTATGATTTATTGTTCGGGCATTTTAGAGCAGAAATCCGTTAACAAAATATCAACAGAAAATCATTTGGATGACACATGGGAGTAGCGTTGCTGATGTTGTCATGGCGACCACGAATCAGCTACTTGAGTCGTGTGTGTCAAAGTCGAGGCTCACGGGCAAGATCCAACCAAGTCATTTTATGCGGCCTGCCAAAGCTTATTCCTTGACTTCTGTTCAAAATCATTCTTTGTAAAAATGTATTAAAATTGTACCAACATGCATATTTTGTAGCAAAACATTTGCACACTTTAACAACTGCTTTCAGCTAATTGTTTAGCGGCGGTGTTTTGTTTCACTTGTGTGTGTGTGCTGTCGGATGCTTAGCAGTGTTTGCTCTGCCAACACGAAACGACTGTAGTTGTCGTCGTCTCTCCAGACTGGAGTGAAACACACACACACAAGCACTTGGCGGCCTTTCATCAGGCGATCCCTTGGAGAGGAGCGAGGTAAATAATGTCAGGACTTTAATAGGTGGATAATGTGCTCAGCCTGCTGACTGGCCCTCAGCAAACAGTGCCACACACACACACACACACACTGGCTAACAAGACGAGGGTGATTCTTTTCATGTGGACATGCCGGTGAATCGCAATAAATTGAGAATATTATGGAGAGCAAAATTGAAGTAATTCAATAATTTTGTCTGCTTTATACCAACTATATGATCAACTTATGACAATGTCTTATAAATGAGGATGTAAAATAGCGTACATAAAATCAATTCATATATATATATATATTCTGAGAGAATTTGAATCGACCTACAAATAAATTATTAAAAAGTCATCAAATACAAACACGAAAAAAGTACAAGTAAGTTTTTATATACAATTGTAAATTAAGACCCCTTGGAACTCTTAATTATGGGAGGGGAAAAAATCCATAATGTCTCCTGTAATGATCCATAAATCATAATTCTAACTTCCGACCAATGTGGCGTCAGAGGATGGAAAAGTGTCTGCATTGAATTGCATGGCGGGTGTACCTAATAATGTGTCCGGAGATTTTCAAATGCTATATTTCAATACCATATAGATCAGGATCATACTACAGTATATACGTACATATCCAATAAGTCACAGCAGGTTTCCCCTCAAACACTTTCAAACACATGCACACAAAAAGTCTCCAGAGGCCAATTAAGATAGCCTATCTGCCTCAGGGCATGTGCGCTCATAACACGCTCACGCACCCACATCACGCCCCTCCCCCACCTAAGGTCACCAGCACCTCAAGCCACCTCATGCGCTCCGCATACACCCTTTGACCCCTGACACACGACCTCTGTGCTGAATGAGTACACGCAGAGCAGGACCCCCGGCAGCCATTCCTGACACACATGAACACATTCACACACACACACATACACACCCTCTGGCTGTGTATGACGTGAGCAATAAAAACAGTATGGACCACTGGCGCATGCACGCACACACGCGCACGCACTGCTTTGGAGGTTAGTTGCAGGTCGCTGTTTAAAGTCGTAACAGCTGGATGATGTAGGGGGCGCTATAGAGATGAGGAGTCGCATTCAAACGGTTGCGAACGTATCATCATTTTTAATAGGATCAGTCCATTCTGTGCTATCAGGAGTTACACAATGGATATAAAAAGTCTGCACACCCCTGTTTAAATGGCAGATGGAATAATTTGAAAACTTTGTCAACCATTAATGTGACCTTTAAGATTTACAACTCAATTTGAAGGGAAAAAACACATTTAAAAAAAAAAATCGATATCATTTGAATAAACATAATTTTTTTAATAATTCTGTTTTTTCATCTATTTACCAAGAAATCTATTGCCCTTGAACTGACTTTCAAAATTCTAATTTCTCTTTGTACTGCAACAACAGCCTTTGGTCATTATGAAACTTCATTAAAAGTATGATAATTGTTTTTTTTAAGTAAATATAAATTGTACACAAATGTGCTTGATTTTATTTTACCTGATCCCTCACACAATTGACATTTGTTGATATTCAAAAGATTATAAAGTATCAAACTCGAGGCCCAGGGGCCCACAAAGGCAAATCATGTGTCGATTTCTTGTTTCTTGCAAATTCTCTTGACTTTTAACAACACTGAGATGTGAGATATTGCAAGCATTTTAAAATGAATTATTGCTCTCAAACGATTAAAATTAATAAACTCATTTTCTCTCAAGAATGTACAAAAACGTTTTATTTTAAATGTTGTCATGGTCTCAAAATTATTATTGTTTTTTTTTTTGTTTAATGCTAGAGCATACAGAAGGCTTTGATGCAGCCTCTGACCTGAAGAGAACGCGTAAAGCAATGGTAGTTATTACAAAAACAGCCAGCAGGTAGCAGCAGAGTATAAGAGACCAACCAGAGCCATGTTGCAAAAAAGCTTTTTCCCCCACTGTTTTAAATAGATTTGTGAATAATGATGACACTATATTCTAATGCTAATTGCTGCAAAACAGATACAAATATACTTTTTTTCCTGATGAAAGAAAATACTCTAATCTTTCTTTTGCTAGCTTCCATGTTTTTATAGCAATAGAACACAATATTCAATGAGTCTTGCAAAATCAGTCAAAATCTGGTAAACTAGCAGGGAGCAAAGGGGATTGCTTCAGTGAAAATGGCTGGGAGTGAATTAGTTAATGGTACAATTTTCCGTGATTAATCGCGATTAATTAATTTTCCTACTTCTGCTTCTACTTTTTTTTTCTTGTAACAGATATTTACTTGGGTAAATTCTTGAAATGAATGTAAAACTATCAAATAGAAAGTATATTTAGAATCAAAAACTGTTGTAATCGCTTTCTTTGATCCTAAATAGAATACTTCTGTAAAATACAACTGTTAAAACGATCAAAATGGGCTCTGCTTTACAGGCCATCTTTTTTTTGTCATAGAAACAATTCTCAGAACTTCAAGATTTTGTTACACTCCAGCAGCATTGATTTGCGAGGCCCCATTGAGGTAACTTCAGCAGGATATTTTGCCCTCAGATGATACGCCAAAGGCTTACAAATAATGTGCTATTTGAATTTGACTCTGCAAAGTGTGCAAATTACTTTGGAGTTCTCCAACAAGCAAGTAAATCAGAAAGTAAAACTACCTTGAGTCTGTTTATTCAGCTTCCCACCAGTGAGTCCTACACTGAGTTAATTTACATTAATTTCCAGAGTTAACACATTCATTTTGACAGCCCTAAAATAAATTGAAAAATAGTTGAACAAACAGTTATTTTCTGGCTTCTGATTTGATGCTTGATTATAGATTAAAATATGTTGGTCATGTCCAATCCAGAAACAGGACTGTTAGTATCTTCTTTCACATGTTCATTTGATGACAAATACTTGCTCTGTATTATATATAATGTAACTAATACCTCAAAGTGCCTACATTTAGATATTTGAAAATTAAAATTCACACGACAGCTTGTCATTTCAACTTTCCAAAGGCAACAAAGTGTTAGTGTTGCATTTGAGGTGTGCGGCAGGAGTCAGGGAATTTCCAGCGCTGGGTTTCGTGGTGGTCACTCCATGAGGACATCAAAGAGCAAGGCTCAGTGGTGCGACTCAGGGAGGAGGATAAAACTAGAGCAGGCCAACAAAACTAAGAGCAACCTGAATAGCGGCCCGGCCCAGTAATACGGGATCATCCCTGGTGTAATTCCTCCCCCTGGCCACCTAACAATGAGACCTCGGACAAGAGAGGACACATGCAGGGGAGACGGTCCGGTGGTCCGGCGGTCACTGACCAGGTCGCCATGCCAACATCATACGTAGACGCGCATGGAAACGCTTGCAACAGTCCGGAGCCCTCTTGCCCTCCTTCCTCTCCATGCATATTCTAATGAGACGCTTTTGTGCGTGGACGTGTCCAAACATGGCGGGAGATCACAGGTCATCCCGGCCGCTGACCTTGGCCCCTGTGCCGCCTCCCCCCTCACAGGACCAGAAAGATGGCCGTTGTTAGTGCTTCATAATCGGCTCAGGGGCCGTTCCGAGTCCAGTGGCGTATTGTCAGGCCAGCCGCCGCTTGAAAAGCTTTGGGGCTGAAAGGCCCGGGTCACGATGGAACCCTTTCACATGCCAACGATACCCAAACTTACGCTGCGGTTAGATGTGAAACCACACTGATTGAATATTTCAGTTTTCTTCCTCTCAAAATCTATTTTCGTACATGAAAAGGGGACTAAAATGGAAAAAAATACATTCTAAATTTCTGTGTTTTTTAAAGGTTAATTAAGTGGAGATTTGACACTACGTGCAAATATATTACGTATAGAAGAGTGTAAACAAGTATCTATGTAGTTAAGAGTAATACACGCTTCTGCTTGTTGACTCAGTAGTCAATTAGCAGCTGATAGTCAGACTCTTGACACAGATGCTCATGTGAGAGTGGCTGACCCCCCTAGACGCTCACACACACGTTAATTTTATTACACGGGCCCGCTAGGCTAATTTCATCAAGCGTCTCTCGCTGCCTTGCACCCACTAATCACATTTCAAGAGCACCCGCTGATCGATGAGTTAAAAGAGACATGAAGTGTTCGTGTGCGCTTGCAGGCTCCCTAAAGTGACACACTGAAAGTGCTACTGCTGAGCTCCTTGCTTTTGAGTTAGCTCAGATAGATACCTGCAACACTGAACAGGATAAGTGGTATAGAAAATAAATGTGCTTTTAATAAATTTTCTATCATGCTTATCAGTAGGTAACTAAGCTTTTTGTTAAACTTGTTTGACATTTGTCTGTATGGTTATTTACGTATTTATAATGGAACAAACTTACCCCAGGAACAGTGTCAAGTTATCTGGCGGTTGCCTCATTTTTTTTTTTTTGCATTAACTCGAACATTTGAAAACCATTGAATGAAAGAACATGAAACAGACTTTGATTATCATTACAATTACTTTAAATAAACAAAAAATTTGTACAGGTATTCATCCTACCAAAGAAAATAAACACATAGCATAAGCTAAGATAAGCTAAGATATGCTAGCATGGCTCCAGTTTATCACATTAGCAGGCCATATGATAGCTAGCATTGACAATTAGAAATTAACGCTAGCATTAGCACAACAAGCTAATTGCAAAGCTAATAGAGTAGCATTAAAGTATTATTTGAACATTTGAAAATTGTACAAGTTTAGCAAATTAGCATTAGCATAATGGCTAGGCTAATAGAGGAAGGTGGGAAGTCAGACTTTCCCTAGGTCCAAGCGGCAAAAAAGCCACAATTGACATGATTATAACCATGATTATCGCTTTATTTATTATTAGAATAATTAAGTTATTTGAAATAAGTAAATTTATGTAACACAAAGTGTGAACCACAGCATCAAACAATCTTTCAGAAGCAACCATCTCTATTGTTTACAGCTGTTTTGTTTTGCTTCCTGTTTGGCCACTTCCTCTTTTTTGCCCCCTCCTGATTAATCAACTTCCTGTCATTTCAAAATAAGATCACTTCACAGCAGCTGGAACTTGACTAAGTCTATTTTCCTTTTCCTCACTTTTCTAATTGGACCCAAATCATCAATTTCTTAACTTCTGCACTGGTACTTGCAGCAGGGTGTCAAAGTGTCAAAGTGTGCTGGGTGGTTGACAGTGAGTGTGAGAAAGGTCCAATTGTGCCTAAGTGGGAATCTTTTAATGAAGTGGGCTCTTCAAGATGGGAGACATCGCAGTACTCTGGGGCTAATAGGAGCTGCCAATGCAATGGCCTCCTTTTCCTCTCGGCGTCAGGAATAAGGCCAGCAATTAAATCCAGCCAGGAGCCAACGACGATGCTAGGACCTGGGCCCCAGGAGGACCCGGCGGTCCGGACATTTAATCATCATCTGACCTAGTTGCCGCTTCTGATAAATGGGCGTGGGGAAGGAAAGCGCTGGCCGGTCATTAATCTGCAGTCAGATAGGGACAAGCGCACACGGTTGCCACCAATTTAATTGGCCACTTATTTTTGCACGAGCGGGAGTCTAAATCCAGACGGAGATGGATGCTCCTCTCTTCATCCCTAATTCACTCCTGCGGGCCGCTAATACAAACAAAGCAAACAAAAGAGGAGGTGGAGATCTCAGAGGATGTCTCAGGACTTTCCATAACTCAAATACAAATAGAAAGTAGAGCGCAGACCTCTGCCAATGCTAAACAGGATCCAGACATGTCTGTCTGACGTGTTTGATCTAAAAAATCATGACGTGCAAAGCCCTGTCGGTGCCAACACCACTTGACCCTGAAGAGTAAGATACTATTATCGTAGCATTTCAATGCAAAGTAGTCCGTCTACACCTTGCGTAATGGTGTCATTTCACTTGCCCCTCAAAATAACTCAGATATTAATGTCTAAATTGCTGGCAACAAAAGTGAGTACACCCCTAAGTGAAAAATGGCCAAATTGGGCCGAATTACACTGGGGAACACAATTTTTGTGAGTCAAGTCTGGGTCTAGGTTTTCAACTAATTTTTTTGTACGGAATCCCAAACTGATTTTTACCTCTAAGATCCCCGTTTTCTTTAAAAAATCAAATAAATTATTTAAAAAGTATGTATGTAAATAAAACTCTAAGATGGAATACCTTTGAAAACTAAATAATAATAATAATAATAATACCAATAAAAAACAACTCAGAATGAAATAGAAAAAACATCACTAATCCTCTGAATTTGTATTATGCTAGCTTTCTGTCAGCATTGATCAGATATTGATAGTACTGACCCACTGGGAACTGTACAAACCTTTTACCAAGCTGTCTCAATTGTGACTGCACAACCGGTTTCCAAGTAGCTGTAGATGAGTCCAATCATTGAATCAGCTCTTCTTACTACAGTCTTTCTACAGCTAACCAGTTGAATGTTCTCTTCTCTGGAGGAGGGGGGAAAAAACTGCCTTTTTGGAATCAGCATGAAAATGGAACTCAACATTTTTTTTTCTCTCAAATTGTTATCCATTTCCCCTCCCTACTGTCCTCTGGCTCATTACAAGGTCTCAAGGGTGAAGGTGCAGGTGTGTTACATTATCCTCACACTCGTACTGGTTACTCTAAGTTCAATATGGCACCAGAGGACTCATAAGACTGAGAAAGAGAATAGTTGCTTTACATTTTAATGGCTGTATGTTATGAAGAAACAGAAAATGTAATACAAGATGTTACACATTGTAGCAAACTATCAGCTCTTTAATCCCATGAACTAATTTGAGCAATCATAAATGGAGTTAAAAATAGCTTCCTTGTTTCTTGTTGAGAAAAGGCCAGATGCTCCCTCATTGTTAAAAAGGACAACATCTCATTTAAGATATCGGTAGAAAATTGCGCGGTGGACATCCCAACTTGGTGACTCACAAGAATGTAAGCAAGCCCCTTTATCTGTCTTATCTCCTCCACTCCTGTGTGTCCTCTCCGCCTTACCGTCCAACCAGCTTGTAGCGAGGGTCAGCAGTCGTCCAGGTGGCTGCCCGCCTGATGGATGATGGGAACAGGCGGGGCTGAGCGGGCCGTGATAAGGGGGCTATCTTGACAGGGGCTTCCTCTGCGGCCCTGAGCCCGGTCATCGCTTGTTGACAGAGAGAGATGGATGTGCCGCTTGCTTGACGGATGGATGAGGGGGAGATGGACGTGCGGAACAAGACACCGCCTGTCTTGATGTCTTATCAAGTCGCCTCCTCACCTCTGCACCTTTTTTCACCATTTGGGGATATTTGTTGTGATTTCAACCTATTGAAATGACAACGATAGATCTGATTTTTTTCCTCCAGTATTGACTTGAAAAAATCCAATACATTTGTCTAGATTGAAGTAACTGAATGTGCTAAATTCATTTTTTTGGCAGCCAAATATGGCCGACCTTACTGATTAAATGTGCATGTAGCGCTTCTCCCAATCTTATCAGTACAACCGTATGCCGTACATACACGGAGGCATTTTCACCAAAGACAAAAAATAACATAAAATCGCTGTGGAGAAATCTTTGTATTCAAATTAGGCGGCCTTATCAAGTGGTATCGTAAAATGGCCGCCAGTGGTTGTTAGTATATTCTTGAAACTCGTCTTCTTTTGAAATAAATGTTTCTCGTGCTGTCAGCTGCTGGAGTTTTAATGAGTGTGCGTTTCTGGTCATTTAAAAACTGAGTTTCATGTTGGATGAAACAAACTATTGTCTCCCCCGTGCACCATTTTGAATGTTATGAAAGAGTGGCGTCATGAAGAATACGTCACAGCAAATAAACAAATTTGAATGCACGGTTCGTTTTGAACCGGGCCGAACAGCGGTTCTTTCTTTCAAGCACTTTGTTATGTTTCGGTTTTGTAGGGGTTGGATTTTGTTTATTATGGGTATGTTCGTTGTTTTTGTCTGCGGTTGGTGTTTGTTAAGTATTCCTGATTTCTACCCTTGTCTCGTTATGTCTGATCACGTCCACCTGTGTTTCTTCCCTTCCCAGTGTGTCTGACCAATTGGTGCCCTCAGCCTATTGTGTTCGCCAGGTGTGTCTCATTAGTGTTGGTGTATTAAGTCTGTTGTGTTTGTCCAGTGTTTGGGTCAGTCCATTGTCGTTTCCAAGTTTTGTCGTTTCTCCCATGTCTTGCTAGTTCCTCATCATGCCACTTGAGTTTGCTTTGATTTAGGACTTTGTTGATTTTTGTCGGCACGTTGTGCACCACCTTGTTTTTGTTTAATTAATAAAACCCTTTTGTTTTGGACTTTAACTTCTCCCTGCCTAAGAAAAAGACTGGGTATGGGGATGGTGCTTTGCTCAAGGGCACCTTGACAGTAGCCAAGAAGGAGAATATCATCTTTCCAAACAATTAGTTGACATTTTTACATCTTTTCCACAGAAAGTCAAGTTCTTACAGATGAGTTATTGACCCAATCATGCACTCTAAAAACAGTTGGGTCAAAAAGTAACCCAATTATGGATCAAAAATGGACCGATCCACTTTATGGGTAAATTTGACTCAACTTTCTAGGTTGTTTAATATAAATTTTTTGACCCAAGTAAAGGATCTGACCAATATTTATGAGTTGTTTTACACTAAAAGACCCATTTCTTGACTCAAAGTTGGGTCAAATTGACCCTAGTAGAGGATTGGTCCATTTTTGACCCAACTGTTTTTAGAGTGTGTGAGCTTCAAAATCAGGGGCCATTTGGTGGTAGGGGTTGTACAGACAGAAAAAAAAAAAAAGAGTTAGGAATGTCCTAATTTTTTAAAGAAAAGCATTGCATTTGTTAATGAATCTAACATTGCACTATTAAGAATATTCCAAAATTGTTAAATGCATCATCTGTACAAACGGTCAATTCTTTTCATGGATCTTGAGATGTTCCAAAGAGGCCTAGTGGCATTCAGCTGCTTTGATGACTAAAGGTGGACTGACCATCTGGTGGTTTTTTCCGGTGTTAGTGCTGCATGGCTGATGCTGCCATCATGCCTTGGTGAATATGAGGAATTGCACTGAACACCAGGAGTGTGATCAATCTGATCAATTGGGGCATCCCTACCACTAATTCCAGCTAATTGGAACTTTTCACACATTTCTCCTGAGTAGAATGGCTTCTCTAATGAGAGCGTCTGATTTCACTCTCCGCGGCCAGCAGCGGGATCCCGGCCCGCTTGACCCGATAGGTCCCCTCTGGTCAGCGCTGATCCGGACAAAAGGTCCACTGAATAGCTGCTCATCCCCTGGTCTCAGCGGGAGACCGAGGTCTTCTGAGTTCCAGACCTGACCCTGCGGGAGGCAAGCGGTCCAGGGTCAGGTCCCCGAGTCAACAACCTCGGACCGGCCTGACCAGCGGCTTTTACTCGTCTGACCTCGTTCGGACCTAGGCTGGGCCTCCAGCGGTGAGTCAGGGGGTCAGTCTCCCGGAGGGTCATTGTAACGGCTGCTAGCCAATCACAAAAGAGCCTGTGCGGAGTCCTGCGGCGACCATGAAAGCAAAGGCAGAGCAGCACCCCTGCCGCTGCGCTCTAATTTGGCAGGATGCTGCTACGTCAGCGGCGGACGCCGCGCCGACAATGGCCGTGCGCCGGTAAACAATAATGTTTGTGCAAGCTCTCTTTCTCGGGGCCAATCGAGCAATCACAAAGCCCATCTGGCATCAATAAGATGTCCTCGGATTCCATTCAGCACATCACTCTACATTTTGACTGCCTTTTTTAGTTTAGCGCCTCACTGGATGCTGGCTGTTGGCTAGCACTTCCAAAAAGACACATGCTATCGATCGGAAGAATTGTGGGAATCAGGTGGGAATTATGTACAGTACAATTTCAAGCTGACAACGCACGGGAGATGTTGTGAAAGATATTGACGACAAAATTGGTGGGATTATTATTATTATTATTATTATTATTACAGTAATTTCTAGAAACTAATACAGTAGTTGGTTATTTACTAAGGTGCTGTCATGCTTACAGTGCAGTGCAACTTTCATACCTGAATCCAAATCAGATTTATTGGCCATGTAAAAACACACAACGAAAGTCCAAGAAACACAAAAATAACACATAACAGTGAACGGGAAGCCTGTCAGTTCCCTAATTAGCGCCCCAAGCTTCTTAGATGAACAACAACAACAAAATGAGGAAGAAGGAGAAAAACAAGGCGCAATATGTGCTTCTTTAAAGGAGAGGACAGAGTGGACATGGGGAAAAAAAAAACTCCAGATTTGGACACCCTAAAAGCCATGCATGTTCGATTGGAAGCTAACCGCCTTGTTAGTGCAAAATATGACCCTCAAAAGAGGAAAATAAACTTCAAATAAAACACTTGAACCCTGGAACGGTTTCAACGTTTTCTATGTGGAATTTTGTTTTCTTTGTTCCTTGTTGTAAATTACAGAGATGTAGTAGCTACTAGCTAGCATGACTTGTTCACAGTTGAGAGGTTCTGGGTTCAAATCTCAGCTTGGCTTTTTGGTTTCCATGTCTCTTTGTGTTGCATGGCCTTTCTTTGTGTATGCTAGTTTAACGTGTATTAGATGTGAATGGCTGTTTGTATATAGAAAGTGTGCACACCCCTGTTTAAATTATGTTCTTTTTTTAGCTAATGCGGATGCGTCTGTGTTCAGAATTAACCAATCACATTCAAAGTTGTGTTAAATGGGAGTCACCACACAACCGCCTCTGATTAACCGTAAATAAAGTTTGGATGTTCTAGTAGGCTTTTCTGGCAGAAGCCTAAGGTATCACAAAAACGTGTCATTTGAAAACGGGTGTGTAGACTTTTACCATCCATTGTGTGTGCCAGGTGGGTTCGGCGGCTCCAGCTCACCTGCTCTTATGAGGGCAAGTGCAACACCAATGCATAAATGGCTGTTCCTCCTTGTTTACTCTTTGTTTTGTTGTAACAATGACTGCATAAATCAAACACACATCATTAGGTCAAGCCATTCATAGCACAATTTGCTTATATGCTCACTTCCTCCAGTTCGCTTTCCAAGGCCCACTTGTGGAAAGTTCCTCATTCAAGCCTGATTGAGGCCCATATGAGTCACGCTTTATATGAAGGAGAGCAGGGAGAAAGTTTGGAACAAGATGTCCCTGAGAGTATTTTGTCGTGAATTGTCAGGAGGGTCATGAATGAGAGTGAGAGCGTGAGAGAGCAGGAAGTGAGCACAGCAAGGAGCAGATAGAAGCCAGCGCTCTCTGGCACGACGTGTCTTCCCTCCATCTGGGCCAGGAAGCCGGATTGTTAGTGAGCTGCACGCGTGATCCGCAGCCCAGCGTGCTCGCATCTGCGGGAAGGGGGAGGCGAGCAGGAAGTGGTCAGGCGGGGGCTGTGACCTCTGGGTAATGAGCAGGAACCCCTCCGGTGGATTGGGGTTACCCGCCAGCATGTTGTCTTAACGTGTACACACGCATGTGTCGAGGATCAAAGATGAGGGATGATGCATTGCAGTGATGCTGCGTGTTGGTGGACCTGGTGCTTTTGTAGCTGCACTTGTAACTTGAAGGGGCCAGTGTCGCTCATGTAAATGACTGGTTCATCATGTGACCTGGCTAAGTTATTTGTAGCCATTTTGACATGTACCATTATATCAAATTACAGACCAAACCATTATACTTAACGAAACCTAACACAATAACTACAACTAGAATTGATCAAACATTTTTGTAATAAAATAATAAAGAAAATGATTTTTAAAAGCAAAACAAAAATGAAACTATCAGCTATGATTATATCGAAAATGTCCTATTCTCGTCTTTGTCAATTATTATGAACCCATTCACTCCCAAAAACGTATTTATACGTTTTTATGCTAGAGCATACATAGAAGGCTTTGATGCAGCTTCTGACCTGAAAAGGTCGCTTAAAGCAGTGGTAGTTATTACCAAAAAAACGGCCAGCAGGTGGCAGCAGAGTATAAGAGATCAGCCAGGGCCATCTTGCATTGAGCTCTTTTTGCCAGTGTTTTCAACAGGTTTGTGAATAATGATGAAACTTAGCTATATTCTAATTTTAATTGCAGCACAACAGAAACGGATACAAATATACTTTTTTTCTAATGAAAGAAGAGACTCTAATCTTTCTTTTTGTAGGTTCCATGTTTTTATAGCAATAGAACACAATATTCTGTGGGCTTCAGTAAAAATGGCTGGGTGTGAATGAGTTAAGGACAAATAGTCAACGTTTGAGTAGTCAACAAAACCGATACCACTAGTACTAATGATACATAAATGTTACCCCCAAAATAAACGACAAATTATAGACCTATATAGCATTTTTTTATGAATTTTTTCAATTCTTCTAATTTCAAGTCCCTGTTCGTAAAATGGCCACAAGAGGGCAGCTGAATTATATTATGCATGAGCTTTTGGGGTTCATTTTAAATATATGTATTTCAGTTGCTGTATTGCTGTACATTCATAGAGAAAGTTTACTTTATTACACAATGCTTAGTAAACTTTTTTTTGATTATCTTGCAATCAACAAATACTTCATATATTAAAAATAAAATTTAACTAATAGAAACTAAACTAAAACTAACCATAAAAAAAACCAAAAGAACATTAAGCCGCTTCTAAAATATAATTAAAACTAACAAAATTTCAAAAACAAACGTCAAAACAAAAACTAACTACTGTACAATGAAAAATGCACAATGTCACACTTGGTCTTCCAAGTGTCCATCTACGAACCTCTCTGCACTGAATTGAAAGGAAATGAGCTGAGAGCCGCTTCAAATTGGCCGGGAGGCGACTGCATTCCCTCCCCCATTGGCGCGCAATGACGCTAGTCTAGCAAAACACCAAAAGAAAGCTCTGGGCACGAAAATAGGGCCCTTACAGTCTTCAGTTAACCTAACATACACACACACAGTACTGTGCTGGCAATGGCAGAGCTTATATAAGCAGTGTGCCAGTGAGAGGGCAAGAGGCATGGGAAGAAAGCATTTTTGCCAAAGTCAGATTTGGCTACACAAACTGGCATGCGTAGGCAGACACACATTTCAGTTCACTGTCGCCATGCTTGTGTGTGCGAGAAAGAGAGAGGATTGGCGAGTCACCCTGACCGTTTTGTATGTTGCTTTGGATGTGGGGAGAGAGAGAGACAGACAGACAGACAGAGACGGAGAGAGAGAGAGAGAGAAAGAGAGACAGACAGAGAGAGAGAAAGAGAGACAAACAGACAGAGACATAGAGATGGAGAGAGAGAGAGAGAGAGAGAGAAAGAGACAGACAGAGAGAGAAACAGAGACAGAGAGACGAAGAGAGAGAGATGAAGACAGAGATGGAGAGAGAGAGTGACAGAGAAAGAGAGAGGCGGAGAGAGAGAGAGACAGACAGAGACAGAAAGATAGAGAAGAAGAGAGAGACAGAGAGATGAAGAGAGAGACAGAGATGGAGAGAGAGAGAGAGAGAGAGAGAGAGAGGCGGAGAGAGAAAGAGACAGACAGAGAGAGACAGACAGAGACACAGAGAGAGACAGAAAGAGAGAGACGAAGAGAGAGACGGAGAGAGAGAGAGGGACGGAGAGAGAGAGAGAGACGGAGAAAGAGAGAGGCGGAGAGAGAGAGGCAGAGAGAGTGAGAGAGAGGAGGGGGGTTGAATAAAGACAGAGAGAAAGAGAGAAAAAAGGGCAAAGAGAGAGAGAAAAAGAGGATGTGACAGATCGCGAAAGAGGGGTGTAGAGAGCGGGGAGAGAGCGAACAGTGAGAGGTAGAGAGAGGGATTGGGTGAAAAAGGGTTGAGAGAGAGAGAGAGAAACCAGTCACTGTGTCAAACAGTCGGCTAATAAGCGCTAATTCAGGAGGCCTGTCCTGGAGGGATGAGCTGTGAGAGAGAGAGAGAGTGGGAGAGTGAAAGAGGAGGAGGGAGGAAGAGACTTCCGCAAGTCGTCCTGGGAGGCGTTCAGGTCCCACGCAGGTAGCCAGGCAAGCGTCGCCAAGTTGTCCTTTGTGACACAAGGGCCATTCAACAGGAACAGGATGCAGACTGCGGGATGTCCCAGACCCCTCGGCGCTGCCATTCTAGTGCGTGTGCGTGTGTGCGCACGTCTGGCCCACTGTTGACTTTTCGGGAAAAAGATTGACGAGGGGAGAACTTGGCTCGTCTTGAACGCGGTCCTCGTCTCTTGTCAAAGGTCTGACAGTGAATGAAGGCCTTGCCCACAAACTCAATTAGCCAGCAAGCACGTTTAAAAGAGGTGTCTGTCTTTTCTGACAAAAAGAAGCCCCCTGCTTTATTAGACGTACGGCGCTGGTGAATGTATGGCAAACATATCTCTTTGTTAGTAGTGAGACGGCGGCAGACAGTTAAGAGGACGTCTGAAGCAGTCGCACACAGACACCGGGCAACTTGTGAGAAAGGACCAGATAATGTGACACACAACCAAACGATGAATAATGCATAGAACACTTTGGAGTTTCAGTGTCGTGAAGAGGGATGAGGTTCTTTGTGGATGATGTCAAATCTCAGCATCATCAATATGCATGCATTTTTTTATTTGTTTAAGCTTAAGATTTAGATGATCGTTCAAGCAAAGGATGGTCGCCAGTTATACTCTTGAAAATGTCTTTGTCCCATAATTCCCGTAACACTTAAGAGTTTGAAATTCATCCATTTTTAAGATACCAAATTTGTGACTCTTCCTAGCACAGAAACATTTCCACTTGAAAAGACTACACAATGTACAATGCTCAAGTCATAATAGGACTTCTTTTCCTATTGCTAAAGTTTGTACATTCTGTTGAAAGCTGCTATTCTCTCTCTTGTTATTCTGTCACAAATGTTTCCTTGACTAATATGTAATACATATTATTGCCTGTGTAGAGCAAATGAGCATTAGCATATTCGTTACCATTTAACCACCAAATCCAAGTCAATTTGAATGAGCTACTAATTGTACTTTTGCTGAAAAAGTCCAACGAAATGGCAAATCAAATTTGATTATAATGGTAAATGGAGTCCCCTTTTATAGTGCCACATGTTGTCCAAAGCGCTTTACAAGCCTCAAATTCACTTTTTTGAAAACATATTGTAGTGTAGATATGCGGCTAACGTGCTAACACATACCGCGGCACCCTACAAAAAGGTTGTCAATTTTAGTTTAAAATGACTTATTTTAACCTCCAGGATCCTTCGCCATACACGAGCCAACGGCAAAACCAAGGATGTTTTTTTTTTCTTCGCTTTTAGTTAGTGATGGGAAAATGAAGCCTCATGAAGCTTCATGAAGCACTTTGACTATTTTTTTTACCCCTCTAGATGGTGCTCTTGGTTCAAATATAAAGGCTAGTGCAATGAAAATGTATTACATTTCCACTGCCTTTTTGAACCAATAGTCCCATCTAGAGGAGTCAAAAAATATCACAAGTGCTTCATGAAGCTTCATTTGTCCATCACTACTTTTAGTAACCTTTTAAAACCATCAATGTCATGTCTGTCATAGCAGCTAGCAAGCGCTAAGGTAAGCCATGTGAGGGTTTGTCTCTCTGGTCAGCGTTGCTCGGAGATGATATGCCAAAGACATACAACTAATATGTTGTTTAAATTTGGCTTTGCCAAGTGCGCAAATTACTTTAGATTAGATTAGAAATAAAACGGATAATTAAACTCTACCTATAGTCTGTGTTGGTCCATATTCACGCCAGTGACTCTCCGTTTGGCTACGCACATGAGCAGAGGTTAGAAGTAAATAAAACCTGGCATTAGTTTTAACCGGTGGTACTTGGAGAGTGAAGTACTTTAAGTTTCAAGCTCAGCTCAGTTTTGAGAGCTGCTATGAATCAATTGAGAGATGATCCACAATGTCATTAAGTGATGAAAGAATTGAAATTTGCCTTGCAATCCGTCTGACGGGAGGCAGTGTGTTCATCGTCATGACAACAGAGGATAAAAACAAGCACTTCCTCCGCAAATGCGGACCCATATATGTGGTCGGCGGCCGAAGCCCGCTCAACAATAGCTTTTAATGTCATAGCTCAGTGACTGCTCTTTGTGCAGAGGCGGGCACGCCGCAAGCCACACAAAAAGTCCAAAGCAAAATGGATTAGAATATGAGTGAAAAGATGACTGAATCAAAGGCAGTGGATTGGATGAGATTAGCTCAAGGGATTATGGGAGAAAATGACTCACTAATTACTTTTTGTTAGGCCAAGCGATGAGATTTCACTTGGTATTGGAGGTAAAACCGTACACAGGATAAACTTTTATTGGTGTAATTGTAGTTAAATCAACATTTGTATTTA
Organism: Vanacampus margaritifer; assembly: GCF_051991255.1. Lineage (NCBI taxonomy): Eukaryota > Metazoa > Chordata > Actinopteri > Syngnathiformes > Syngnathidae > Vanacampus > Vanacampus margaritifer. The sequence continues at coordinate 10,006,400 of NC_135444.1, read as the reverse complement.
ATTAACCCTGGAGAACCCAAGAACCCTTTTCTTCTTTGGAAAATTATGAAATATACATTAAATGACTGCTATAAATTCACTGAACACCAAAATATGTTTTTTTCAATTTTAACCCTTGTTTTTTGAACTAGCTCAGAGTTGCAAATTTATCAAAATATATATATAAAACATACTCCTAGGCATTCTGCAACATGATATGAAATAGATTAACAAAAAAAACACAATGTTACCATCTGATGGTTTGCTGAGAAGATGGTTTTGTTTGGATTGATTTCCAGCTCAACAAAACAGCATGTTGCCAGCCATCTTGTCACCACCACTCTGGCTCATGTAAGTGCAATATTCATCCACTAAATGGCCCCATGCAGGGGTCAGAAGTGGCACTCTGGACTTTTGAAGTTAAATTTGTAAAAAAAAGAAGAAAAAAAAGATCTTTGTTATTTGAGTAGCAGAATTTATAGGGGCCAAATTTGACCCCGTGGGTTCTCCAGGGTTAATTAATTAATTGTTGAGAGGAAAATGTGTTTATGATTTAAATGAACAATTTGGGGCTGAATATATTTCTCTACATTTTTGTTGACCCCATTGTAACCAACACGACCAAGCTTTCAATGTGTTTGCATATGTACATGATACTGATTCCCCAACTCTCTCTTCTCAAGTCCTTCCTGTCGTCTGTGCAAAGAAAGCAAACTTCTGAAGTATTTTACAAGGAAAAACAACAACAGTGAGCCACTCCAACCTCCGATTTGACTTTGTGATGTGTGCTCTTTCAAAGATTTGGCCAAAAAGTGGAGTGGGGAAGCTTAGAGGAGCTTGTGTGGCGTTTGCTCTCCTGTCCGGCTCTCCAATTAGCCTCCAAAAGAGCCCGGCCAGGAGAAGAGCAGACAAAGGAGCAGAAAGAGGAGCAGGGAAAGCCAAAAAGTAAAACAAAAACACAACAATCAACAAGACCTCCCGCCATCCTTGTGGGGGAGGACGCGCGCGCACACACACTCACACACACACACAAGCAAACCCTGTGGTGTTTTAGGAGCTGAGGCCGTCACTGTGGAAACCAGGAGCTTGTTTGGTTCTCCTCCCTCCTCTCCTTGTGTTATTTCTCATTGCCCGCTGGCCTCCCCACTCCCGACCCCCTCCATTCATGCCCTCCCTTCTTCCTGGGCTAAAACAAAGCAGCAGTCTGAAAGGACTCTGAGGTAGGTAAATGTATTCAGTGACACCGGCCGGATGATTCCATTCTGCGCTGGCTCTGTAACATTTGTTTCAGGCCTTGTCTGAGGGCAGGGACAGCGTGTTGGGTCTTTTGTCCCCCACGCCCTCCGCGCAGCCCTCCAGTTAATGGCTGCCTTGTCCCGGGCCGCTGGACCAGAAACCTGCAGCCTTGCGGGACCAGACGACATGGTGACACGGGAAGTCGGTGAAAGAGGCGAAGATGACGAGGAAGAGGGGGCCGCACGGAAGACGAAGAAGAGGTTTCCACGTGTTATATATCTTGTCTCCTTCAGTTTCGTTCAGTTAAAGATGGTTGGTCTGTCAAGCAATAGCAAAGCCATAGTACCATCAAGTGGTACATGTAACTGTCAAATGCAGTTCAATTCAGTATGTGGTACCCTTCTATATTAACTTAAAGCCAAAACATATAAATTGTTTAGTATTTCAGGTTGCTTTAGTGGAATGATGAATGCTAAAGTAAATGTTTTCTGTCTCTACGTACTTCACAGTGTACGCTACCTTTTGCCTCAAGTCTTCTGGGAGGATAGTATAGAAAACGGATGTATGCAGAAACGCCTTTTTGTGTGTGTCCTGAATTCATTACCTTACTGCTGTGATCACAATTTTTCATTTAATCGATTTATGTTTTTGGGATGGAAACATTTTTCAAAGAAATATGTACTTACGTACGTAATTAGGACTTTTCTACTGCATTAACGTTATAAGCTAGCACCAGTAGCCAATGATTGTACTCAAGTAAGCTTGCTGTTACTTTAGAATAATTTGACTCAAGTAAAAGCAAAAATTAAAAAAAGTATTTGTCTGAATCAGAGAATGAATTGACAAACATACCTAAATAGGGTAAAGGCTAAATAGCTAGCTAGCTAGCAAGATAGATAGATGGATAGATGTACAAACATTTAGAACATAAACCCCAAAAAGTGCCAGTGATGCAGAAGAGGAAAAATGTGTTACAATCTAAAGATCAAACTTCCCCAAAAGGAAGGGCCTTATTCCTATTTCAATACATTATGAGGGGAAAAAATCCATTGTAAATCCGTCCGCATCCCACAATGAACTATGTTAGACTTTAGAAATTACAGTGTGTATACGTCCCACTTCCACAAGTAGCCATTCTTTGTTCTCTTATGTCACTCCTCTCTTCTATAAGCGTTGAGTCGCCTGAGTGGCCAGGTGCCGGTGGAGAGGCTGAACTCGATGTCTGGTGGAAGGCGGGGGGTAATCGGAAGGCAGGCGCCCCGCTGCTATCTGTCAGGAGAGGCCCCCACCGACGTTTAGAAACGAGGGTCCCCCCCTACTCTTTCACTACTGGCTGCTCAAGAGAAAAAGCATCTTCTTCACTTGTGTTACTTTGTGAGCACCTCTCTCTCTGCGAGAGGAGTGGCTATTGGCACTGAGAAGCGCACCGCACTTGACTCTGCTAATCTCCAAAGCGCAGTTTGATCTACCACCTCTGCGGAGTTGTTGCGACCAGCCACCAAAACAATCAAGTCATTTGAACAGAATACAGCAGTGTTGATGCTTTAATGAACGCATCGTAAAATTTGGCTTTTTTTTATACTGCTTATTTATTTAGAGTCGTAGATTTTACTCCATGTTTCCATACCGCCTGACTTTTTGGTGATATGTGCCACATGCGATATGGAAAATATGTATTTATTTTAAAATAATAGCTTTACCCCTCACTCATACTTTGAACTCATTTGAAGTTACTAAAATGTGTCACAGAGTCAATTCTTGACTTTACTTGGACAGGGATTAACAGTGCAAACAACCAATGAATCGAACAGGATAGAAAGAAACCAGGAAACACACGAAAGCCAGTTTCAATGTATCCTCACAAGTTTTGTACCTTTTAGGCCGTTTGTCAACACGATGGCGCGGTTTCGGAGCTTGAAACCGATCACTTTTGAAACCGGGCTCCAGAGTGGAAGGATTTCAAAACTGGACACCATTTGCAGGATACTCCAGTGATGACGTAATGGTCGCAGCTCAATTGACGACGGCAATTCTCACGTGACTGCCGTGTCTGACAACAACAATGGCGGATAGCCGTGTCGTAGTCGTTTTGCGCAGTCTCCTTAGCTTGCTTATGCTTTTGCAGCAAAATATTTTGCTTGTTTATTCCCACGTTCAACAAGCGGTATTGTACTCGAATCAGCCGCCATTGTCATTTGTTTCTGTTGTTTCGATACAGGCAAAGTCATGTTTGTTCTGTAGATTGCAATAAAGTTAGGGGGGGGGGGGGTGTCCGTCTTCTTCGCTGATTCTTCTTCTACGCTTTCCGTTAACTCCCTGTGGCTGCGCTTCGCATATACATTACAGCCGTTAAACGTCCTCAGCGTCTTCTTTTGGACACACGCAAGTCTTGAAATGCTTCTGTGTGTACGAGATTTGCATGAGGAACGAAGCCGGCTTTTCTTCCGTCTGGACGGGGCCTTAAATACAAGCAACTGACAAGACAACGAGAAACACCTGAGCCGATTGGTAAACACAAGGGACTGGACGGGCACAGGTGGACACGATCACGTAACAAGACAGACATGGACATAATGGACACAAGGAAAACATGACAAAACTCAAATCTAAATAAAACCAAAAAGCAATATTAGTGTAGCTCATACTACCGGAGACAAGTTCTTTGTGTGTTTTTACATACTTGGCCAAATGAAATATTGCTTGTGTACTGTTAGAACTCATAAAGGTAAAAATATAGATATATCTTTACAATAATATGCTCTAATATGTGCCCCCACTAGTCTAAATACAAAATTTTGAATATTATTGTACTTGTGAAAGATGAATTAAGCAGCAAAATCGCCTGTTTCTATCCATTTCTGGTGGCGTCCATTTTGCCACTTTCAACTGAAAATGACATCAAAATTGCTCAATCATCATCTGTGATGTCATTTTCAGTTGACAGAAAGTGTAAAGAAAGAAAAATATATAAAAGGACATCAAAATTGGTCATTGAGCATCTGTGATGTCACTTTCAGTTGTCAGAAAGTGGCAAAATGGCTGCCACCAGAAATGGATAGAAACAGGTGGATTTTGCTGCTGAATTCATATTCCACAACTACAATGGGGCCATTTTGCAACTTGCTGTCAACGGAAAATGACGTCAAAATTGCTCATTCATCATCTGTGATGTCATTTTCAGGCAAAATGGCCGCCCCTGGAGAGAATAAAAACGTCTAACTCTTAATTCCACAAACGCTAGCATGTTTATATTAGTGGACTAGGGGCACATACAACATATTATTGAAAAGAAAATTGTTTGATTGACTTCCTCTGTCTTTCTTTTATTAATCCTGGTTTCCAGGATGGCAGTAAACCACCTGCCAGCTGCGTGTGTATGCATGTGTGTGTTTCTAGTACCCCAAACTCAAATCCACCCAGCTTCTCTCTCAGTGTTCCTGCAACAAAATCTGCCTCTTGTATCGGGGGCCGCCACTACAAACTGTGTATGAGAGGATTAGGGGCTCCTTGACCGCTCCTTCAAATGCGCTCCCAGCATGGCCGCCTCGATTATGACCATTAGATACCCCGACCATGAGGGCCACATGAAAGGCAGGAATACACGCGGCTTTTCCCAGGGCCAAATTTGACCACACGCCCGGCAAAAATGAATGCATAAACCGAGAGCGGACAAAGGCGAGGGGAGAAGAGTGTTGTGCTAGCTTGCTGAGCGAGGCTTTATGTTTCTATTGCCTCCATTGAGCCTGCGAGTGCAATAATAATGATTCAAGGCCAGATTAAAGCCAGGACAAGGGCAGTGTAGTCTGTGAAGTAATTTAAGAGGTTTCTTAATGGGAAAATTCTTGTGCAAAAAGGACTTCAGATGAGAGGACACACACACAGTTGGTAGAACATGCGTGCTCAGTGGCGCTGCAGGTGTTGCAAGGTGATCCCATGATACATCTTGGCGGCCTTTTCTCTCTCGGTGGGGCGCAGGAGCTTAACGTAGGTGTTGTGTGTTCGAGCCTGTGAGGAGGAGCAGATGCCCGTTGAGAGGCCTCTGAGCATCCCAAGTGTTGGATGCAGACAGGATAAAGCAATACATAAAGGCCAATAACGCGTATTACTGTACATTAATTTAGAATGTACCTCAAGAGACAGAAATTGACTACTCATACAGGAAAACTTTTTGAAATCAATTTTATTGCTCAGTCTACCATCACACCTCAGCTGCAGTCATGACTCCTCCTGACTATTCCCCACAGGAGCCATACGGGATGCCAGCAAATCCCCAGGAGATCCTCAAATTTCCCATTGCCAGCTCCCTCTCCCTCAGGCAGAACGACTCCCCGTGCTGCCATAATCTCTTGTGTGTTCATCTCGGGCTAGACAATATGTGTTGCAGAAATTGTGAACCTTTGCGCTGATGGGGCCTTGGGGAGATGCGCTCATCACATTTAGGTTCGGGATTAAGTGAGAGACAACGAGGGACGGTAGCTGAGGCGTGGGAAGGAGGGGAGGAACCCAGAGAAGTGACGTTTGGGGAAAAGATGCATGGTTACTTGCTTCCATGTGACTCACACAACTCTGAAAAGTAAACAACTTGACCAGTGAGAACATGACTGCGCACAAATGAGCACAAATGGTCCATAAAATATCTATCTATCTATTTATCTATCTATCTATCTATCTATCTATCTATCTATCTATCTATCTATCTATCTATCTATCTATCTATCTATCTATCTATCTATCTATCTATCTATCTATCTATCTATCTATCTATCTATCTATCTATCTATCTATCTATCTATCCATCTATCTATCTATCTATCTATTTAGCTATTTAGCTATTACCTTATTTAGGTATGTTTGTCAATTCATGCTCTGATTCAGACAAATATTTTCTATCTATCTATCTATCTATCTATCTATCTATCTATCTATCTATCTATCTATCTATCTATCTATCTATCTATCTATCTATCTATCTATCTATCTATCTATCTATCTATCTATCTATCCATCTATCTATCTATCTATCTATTTAGCTATTTAGCTATTACCTTATTTAGGTATGTTTGTCAATTCATGCTCTGATTCAGACAAATATTTTCTATCCATCTATCTATCTATCTATCTATCTATCTATCTATCTATCTATCTATCTATCTATCTATCTATCTATCTATCTATCTGCCAACAGGTGCTTGAGTTTACTGTAGCGTTTTCAATACTTTCATAAACCATAGCTTTTGATTTTGTCACTGGGTGCAGTTATTATATCCGCCGCTAGAGGACAGTGTTGACTCTGAATGTTCAGTCGGAGGCTGTTGGAACTTAAGGTAAGAGAAGCAGGACGCAGAGAAATGGCAGGAAGGGCATTTGGAATTTAAGTCATTAATCGCGTTGTCATATTGTATTAGTATATGTGCAGGATCAAAAGATATTGGTTTTGCATAAAGGCGTTATCGTGACAAACATTAACACCAAAAGTACGCCATTACTGCTTTTTCTCCCAACTGGTTAGCTGGTCAGGTGAATAGGTAATTATCTTCGCTTACTTTTTAACCCAGAGTCAATGCTGCTTATAATGTTACCCGATGTTGAGCCTCAGGTGGTTAAACTTTAGCCTAACTTCAACTTCAGAGAAAATGGTCCTTTACTACACTGCTTTGGTGCATGGAACGTTTTATTTTAGGGGAAGATCCATAGGCTGCTGTCTGTCTGTTTTTATTGTCCTTTTTGTTTGTGCCAATAAACAAAGTCAGCTATAAGCTCGAGCCTTTTGTAGTTCTCATTTGCAAATATGAATGTTCTCTCACATTATAAACGTTGAGCAAGTTATCTTGTTTTCTTACACTTTACTGTGAGAAATGTATACAGTCTCACTAATACAAACTAAAATAATAAAAGTCATTCCATTTTGACATAAAATCAATACTGTCTGAATACTTTTCTTTTTAAATATATACACAAAGAATTTCCAGAGAGATTCATTACTTAGAAGTTTGTGTGCAATGCTGTGATTATAATGGCGCAAAGGTGAGTTAGATATTGAATCATTTCTTTTGATCTGCTTATTTGCCGCTCATCAAAATAGGTGGAGGTTAAAGTTACTAATCCGGTCCATGTCACAAGGGAAGCTTTGGCTTCAATTGATGGAGCTCCAAACATGTGTTCAATCTTAAGCATTTAAATGTTGGCTACATTACATGCACTTGAATTTGAGTGATATTCGCAAGTCTCAGGAAAACTTTGTACTTCAGGAAGTCTTATGTTTGCTTCAGGGATCACATTAGCACACCAGACAGGCCGACAGACAGCCCGCATCGCCACCCAAGGTAACAACAACAACAAAAAGCTTGTGATGGCGGGTGCAGTCAACAATGCCATAGCGGTCCAGGGATGTCTTGGTGTGCTGGTCTTTTCTGTGTCGTTCATCCTTCCGGGGGAGTGTGTTGACTCAGATGGAACGCGCAAACAGAACCTGGGTGAAGCCGCGTGGGCGCTCCATTCTTATGCAGCCGCAGCCCAGTGGATTAGGCTAATGCTGGACCGTGAGGGCGTGTTCCAGGGCAGCCTCTGTGACAGGAGGTAATGGATTAGGGCTTTGTCGGGGCCCATGTTGGCCAGAGGGCCCCAGCGATGAAGGACAGACCGATTTGGGGAGGGAGGTGGGGGGCAGATAAGAGTCCAGGGGGCAGTCCAATCATAGATCAGGACATGTTGACATGGGATTATCCCGTTGCTGGAATTGCTGATGTCTGATTGATAGGCGGTGTGATATAGAACAAGTCCATGTTCTGAACAGTAATGTGATGTTTCAAGAGACACCCATCAGTCACCGTTGTTTGCTGCCAAACAGTCAGATTCCATGACAAAACCCTTAGCAGCCATTTAGCAGCACAATGGAACGTTTAGGAAAAAAATGACCCAATTTACAAGTTTTTGGGGATACAAGTCGTTGTTCAGCCGAGCAAAAAATCGAGATGCGAGTGCTGTGTAATGGCAGTGAGCTCAAGTCACTTCACAAAAATGTGTATTTTTAACGAATATCGGCATTTTAGAGGACCATACGCCCAATAACAGATCAATTAAAAACTGTGTTAATTAATGGAACTCTTTATTTAAATTTTCACTTAACTTTAAACTTTGAACTTTCTGCACATTCAGTTCTATTTAAACCTAAGATAAGTAAAAAAAATAAAAATAAATAAAAAAGATTTCTCGAACTTTTGGGAAAATTTGTTTACTGTAGAAAACAATACGGAGCAATTGTTTTGATTTTATTTAACTTTTAAAGACATGCTAATGACCCTAGGAGGTCAATCTAAAAAAAAAAGTTGTTTTATTAACATATGCCCCAAATAAAGTTTGTCTGTTTTTTTACTTTGATGTCAATATTTTCCCATTTAGTGAAAATGAATATCGGCTTGAAATATCGTTTATCGGCCTCCTTGACTTCTAGTAGTGATTAACTGATCTGGCTTTTTCAAGGCCAATTATTAGTAGTCAAGGAGGACGATAACCGATATTTCAAGCCGATATTCATTTGCAGTAAAATTGAAAATATTAGTGTCAAAATTTACTTTTTGTTTTCATTTTAAACTGTAATGATAGCTTTGTTTAAAAATTATAACAAAAATTGCAGGAAGCTTCCATCAGCATGTGTTAAGCTAAATTAAACACTAAACAAGTAAATAGTTGCCTAAAGTTTTCTACTGTAAAGTTTTCCAAAATTTCACCATTTCTTTATTTTAACTTATCTCTCACTGAGTGACAAATGCACGCGAATGTAGCCAATTTGGGTTTTTCGTCAGGGTTCGTAAAAGGCTTCAAAAGAGCTTCACAGACAGTGAAAAATTGTCGGAATATGGTCGAAATGTCTTTATGGCAAGTAAAAGCTGTCTGTGAACATCTTAGAAATCCTGATGAAAACCCTCAATTCACTACATTCAGTGAGATACCAGCTTTATCGGCCTTCAGATTGGTAAAAATGCCGATGCCAATATTTGTCATAATGCCAAATATCGGTTTATCCCTAACTACTAGTAATCGGTATTGTATTGGCTCTGGAAAAGAAAGAAAAAAACATACCAGTCTATCTCTATTATGAATGTGTTCACGGTGCAAATTAGACTCTTATGTAACCGCTAATTCAGTAATAATTATTGCCCATATTAACTTGATGGCTGTGCTGAACGGGTCATCATGGCAGTATGTATGAAAAAGCCGCTTGAGGTTGTAGAAAAGAAACAATGCTTTTGACAGGTGACCTAATAAATCACGCAGTTTACTTTGAATAAAAAGATGGCTACTGTGGCTTAATGGCTACTGTAGATTTAGTACCCCGAAATCCCCACGCATGAAGAGAGATCAGGTTCCAGTGAGCTTTGGCGATAGCACCGTTTGCCGGAAATCGCGGTAGTATGATATCTCTTGTCATTTTTTTCCCCGCTGAAATGTGAAAAACAGATTTTCTCTGCTTTTTATTGGTCGCCTTTGAAATTTGGCACACTTAACCCTCCTCCACTCTCACTTTTTTTTTACTGCCCGCTATGGTTTATTTCTGGAGGACTGCCCAAGTGTGCCTGGTGTTTACTTTGCCGCTTGGGCCACACAGTTCATTGAGGTGATTAAGCGTTCGCACGAGGTCTTGGAACAGCCCGCGGAGGGACGACCTGAAGTGAAGCTTGTCCGTCCACAGTTGGAGGCAGCTCGGGAAGAACAAATCAACCATTCTTGGCGCCGTGGCGCTGCTTTTATATCCAAAGGCACTAAATGTGAAAAATGGCATCTACGTTTACGGATGGAAAATGATACTGCGAGGAGGTCAGGTTACGTTGTGTTGATTTGAAACGCCAATGTTTTTCCTATCCTGAGCTAGAGGAAGCTCGAGCGGCCAAGTTGGGAGAAAAGAGTGAGACGTGACTGACATGTGGCGAGAAGGCACCGATCCATCTCTTGTCGAATTTGTCACCTCACCACGCTCCGTGTGTCACGGCCTGGCACTCTTCCGCCGTCGGGCGTGGGTGGCCTCCTGACACACGCTTCAATGTGTGTGTCACGTCCGTCTGGGCTGAAAGAGCTCCCGAACGCGCACCCACATGATGACACTGACACGGAGCCATCAGGCTCGTCACAGAGCCCAGACGGAGTCCCTGGCGAGCACGGCACATCTCATCTGCGCTTCACGGCGCTTTTTCACCACCTCGCAGTCTTCCTCGTGAATGCAAATAGTTACATTTTAATAGTAAAACGGAGAGGATCATAAAGGGAGTATGATGTCTCGAGATAGTTCAATTTAGATGGATGAGTGTGCGTTCAGTAATTAAACAACCAAACACAAAATAAACAATCCGCATTGGCGTGAATCGCATCATTAACCTCGTTAGCATGCTAGCCGAAACGGCTAATTAGCTAGCATGGACTGACGTGACATCACGCACGGGCACGTATGCTATACTGCACGACAAACGTTGAATTATAGGTGATTTAACTCACCTTCTTATGGAAGAACAAAACTGCCAAAATTCAAAATAAATAAATGACTAAATAAATAATCAAATGACTAAAAGTGAAAAAAAAAACGGATACAAAAAATACAATTCGAAAATTAAATGATTTTTTTTTTTTTAAATGGAAAGTGCGGAAAAAGATTACGGCTAGTGAAGAGAGAACATTTTTTGGGGCAAGATTCTGACTTTAATCTCAGAATTCTGACTTTAAAGTGAGAATTCTCACTCTTAAATCATAATTTTGACTTTATTCTCAGAATTCTCACTTTAAAGTGTACATACTGTCAGAGAATTCTGACTTTAATCTCAGAATTCTCACTTTAAAGTGAGAATTCTGAGATTAAAGTCAGAATTCTCACTTTAAAGTGACAATTCTGTACTTAATCTCAGAATTGTCACTATAAAGTCAGAATTCTCACTTTATTCTCAGAATTCTCACCTTAAAGTGACAATTCTGACTTTATTCTCAGAATTCTCACATTAAAGTGAGAATTCTAACTTTATTCTCAGAATTCTCACTTTAAAGTGAGAACAATAGTAGCACTAATAAAGTGAGAATTGTGACTATATTCTCAGAATTCTGACTTTAAAGTGACAATTCTGAATCAGAATTCTGCCAAACTTTTTCTCTCTCTCTTCACTGGCCCTAATCTTCTAACGTAGGAAATAAAAACAACAATAACAACAAAAAATATATATATATACAGACGCTCCCCAACTTACGAACGAGTTATGTTCCGAGCGATCGTTCGTAAGGTGAATTTGTTTGTAAGTTGCTTCAGTGCTATATTTTGTATTATAATTTATGTTTAAAGAGAATACGTACAGTACTGTACTACGTATGTTAGAGAGAGAGAGCGAGAGACACACACAGTATGTACATGTACGTAATAAGATAAATAAAATGAAGTTTAACTTACTTTTGGAAGATGTACTCGATGCTTAAGGATTTGATGGAGGAGGAAGAGGAGGATTTTATATCATGAGAGGTTCTTCGTCGTCGCTGGAATGGGCTTCAAAAGTTACTTCCTCCTCCGTAACTTCAATGTAGGAAGAAGTTGAGGGTCGCGGAGAAGAAGATGAGGGTTGATGAGTATCTTCCTTAGAGGATTTACTAGAAACTGGCCGAAAGAAGCGATCTAACTACGATTGCACAGTTTTCTTCTTTTTTCATCATAAATGATGCGGTAGCACTGTATGGCATCATTCAATTGATTTGCAACCTTTGTGCAACGTTCAATATTTGGGTCTTGCTGCTCGAAGAGTGCGATGGCTTTATCTATGAGCGGCAGGCGTTTCTTCTTCTTCCTCCTCCTCGACACGTTGCTGAGCCTCCAATGCTGGGTGAGCTCTCACAGCGCCAAGCGTCGATATTAGCGGCGGAAAGAAGCACTACAGTACTCGGAAAAAGGTGAGCAATACAAAATCTAACTTACAGCATCTCTTTCCGAACATTTTTTGACATGCGCGCATGCGCGCAGACATGTTCGTATGTACCGTTGTTCGTAACTCGAATGTTCGTAAGTAGGGGAGCGTCTGTACATAAATAAATCTATTTACATGTGTATATAGGGTGGCACGCGGGTAGCACACAAGGAGGGGAGTGGCGGACACACCGAAACAAAACAGGTGTACATACTGGTGGAAGCACACAAGGGCAGGGGCACGACACGATGAAACACACAATACAGAGCCAACGCTCACGAATGTCAGGCCACTCTCCCGACCTTCCCAACTGCCCGGGTGCAATGCCCAATCAATAATGGTGATAAAGGAATGGATAAACTTATGGCGGAAATCAACACAAATGAATAGTGGAAGGAAAGACCGGACGGACATATGTCTAAATTGCACTGAAACAAAAGGACAGCGGAACAAACGCACAACACAAGATGTTCAGGGGGAAAAAAGTCTCGTTGCGATGACTGGGGATTTCCGGCCTGACTCTCTTGAAGCTCTTTCTCGTTCTACCTGAGCAACTTTCCGAAGCATCTGTTGAATCCAGGTGCATCTTTGCATGACACAAAACCAACTGTTGCCAACCGACAGACAGTCAGAACACGCTGCTGTTCCCGCTGCTCAGACTTAGCCCAGATTCCGTCAATTCATCTGCAAATTCGGAGCGATCATTCATATTCACCGAGGAGGGCCGCGTGTGTTCGCATGGCAGATGCCGCTCCATTTGCCGACACGTTGCATATTCATCGGAGTGCATTCCTGCAGGTGTGTTTGTCGGCAGCCATGTGCCTGCCATGCTCCCACTCAGCATTAAGAATCGGAGGAGGAGGGAGGCCCAGTCTTTAGCGACAATAGCCCCCCTCTGGACCTTCTCTGCGGGTGTGAGCGGGAGGCATTTAAAAGTCGAGACCCCCCAAAGACGCCCCCGCATTCTGGGCATGACTACCTGCCCAGGAGCTCCCTCTCAGCCCATCTGTCCCCTCGAGATTCCCTCCTCCTCCCTCCCATCTCCACGGCGCTCCCGGAAAAGCTGCAGGCCCGAAAACGCGCACATACGCCAATGGCTGATTGCTGAGTCAGCTCCGCATTAGGCTGACGGTGCAAGCGGAGCAAGGCAGGGTGTGTGTGGGGGCGTGTGGAGGAGGCTGCTGTTTGTTGTATTTGTCCGTTGGTGTGCGTGGGAGTTTGTCGGCGGCTGATTGAGCATTCATTAGGAGTGATGGATGTGTGTGTGTGTGTGTGTGTGTGTGTGAGCGGACAGATACATGCGTAGGCAGTGGCGGATGTGTGTGTGTAGGAGGAATTTTGTGTCGTTCGCAGAGGTTGTTAGTGTGGGTGGCTGTGGGCTGAGGAGCTAATATGGAAATTGCCTATAGATAATTTAAGTCAAAAAACTACTTGCAATGTTTTTTGCGTGCCCCACAAGTCTAAACAGATCCTTCTGATGAACTCATTCACTGCCATAGAGGTCAAAAATTCATTTGAACTATTTCTATTAGTTTAACTTTTTTTCCCACTTTTTTTTGTTATTGTACATTTAGAACAGATATAAAAATTTTGATTAACCATGACTTAACTAAATTATTATAAAAAAAAAAAAGTAATTGCTTGACGCCCTTAATTTTTAATAATCTTTTCTTTAAAAAAATATTATAAAAAAATTTAATTACTTTTTTTAAATAAAAAACGAAGAAAAGATGATTAAAAATCAGGAATTTCTCCTCATTAATCCCATGACTTTACTACTTTACTAACTCACAATTAATCACAAATTTTACATATTTTCTAAATGTACAATAAAAAAAATTAAAAAAATTCTAGGTTTTCATACTCTTGTTGACGTCTATAGCCGTCAATGGCAGTGAATGAGTTAATATTGCGTTTGTGGAATATGAGTTGTTTTGATCTATCTCAGGGGGCGGTCATTTTGCCAAATTGCTGTCGACTGAAAATGACATCACAGTGCCTAAGGGCTCAAGTAACGACAATCACGGCTCACCTGTTTCTGGGTTTGGTCATGTGACGTTTGTAAACTGAGCTCTTAGCCACCCAAATGTCATTTTCAGTCAACGGTAAGTGGCAAAATGGCCGCCCCCTGGGGTAGATCAAAACTGCTTAACTCATATTTGCTAAATGCAGTATTAAACAGAATGCCGTTTTTAGACTAGTGGGAGCGATTTGAACATATTTTTTGTCAAGAAAATGTTTGACATACTTCCCTTTTTTAACCTGTTGCAAAGTTAATCACAATTCCAGTAGATCTAATAATTCAGTGGTTCTCAAATGGGGGTACATGAAGGCATTCCAGGGGGTACGCAAGATTTTAAAATACATTCATAAAGCAGCATCCATGCAAAAATCCTTTAAAAAAAATTATTAAATTATGTAAATATTTCAGGAAAATCTAAGTTAATATAATGATGCTATTCAATTTAATTGTCTTCGACGGTTCGGACCTAAGATCTCCTGTCAATTATTTGAAAATTTTAATTTAAAATTATATGAATTATTTTTCAGAATAGATCTTTCCCACTGATCCCGAAGGTGGACACTTTAACGATGATATTTTTCTTGTGTACACATTTTTATTGGTAATTAAGTTCCTTTTACAGTATTTTTTAGTGTTTTGATTTCCAAATAGTTTGAGAGACTACAGCACAAAATGAAGTTCCAAAGTTTAATAAGTCAGACAATGATGTCACAGCACTCTTTTTTTAAGTTTTTTTTTTCAACCAAGAATGTTTTTCATTGGTTAGGGCGTACTTGGCTGAAAAAAGGTTGTGAACCCCTGCAATGATTAGCCTGGTGCATGTAAGTGTAATGGGCCCCCTATTTCTGTGTATTTATGTAAAACAATATGAATATTGATCAAGAGATAGTTTGACCCAAGATGATCCATCCATGAAAATGTCATGCTCGCTTGTTTGTTTTTTTCTCGCAACATGGTCTTCTTTCTTGAAGAAAGGTCGCAGGTTATTCCCATAAGTGGCTCTGTAGGAACAGCCACACTGTGACCTTCATCCCCGGCATGCTCGGCCCATTAGTCCAATTTAATCAGTTGTCAAACTCCAAATGCACTAAATCTAAGCCGTTTGGAGAGCGGTAGGTTAAAAGAAGGCGTGATGGATTCATCTCACCCTCCTGTTTTTGAATCTTATCCTTTTCACAGAAATGTGCGGAATAATTCTCCTCTATACAAGGAAGGATACCCCCCCGTCTCACTAAGTGGGAGGATGGCTGTAGACGCGAAGCTCTTCTGGCAAGCAGGCATGCCGCCGGCTGCACACACACGAGGCCTGCAGGCGTGGGAAAGACCCGACTGATTATAAGCAGCATTTGGTCCGGTTCTAACCTTTGCAGGCTTTGGCTCGGGTTAGTCCCCCCCCCTGACTTGTTTTCCCTCATACTCCATGTGTGAGTGGAGGAGTCACAGCCTCACAGGAGAGGAGGTTAGCCAGGGAGAGGCCCACAGCTGCGGCCGCCAGGTCCTGGCTTGTTTATTTGAGCAAGCCAAAACCAAAATAAGCTCCGGCCAAGAGTTGCTCCTGAGGACTCGGGCCACTGCAGCACTTTTGGTCCCAGCGACGGCAAAAATGCTGTGATTGTGGATGCGGCACGGCAAAGTTCACAAAGTGTAACAGCTGCCTAATCTGTGGAGGAGGAAGTGAAGAGCAGATGTGGACATGATGGGTCATGTTCCCACACCTATTCCCGTTGTAGGCTTCATCACACGTGGTCAGCGGTCACTGAATGAGTTGTATTGTTTAATATGACAGTGTTAGCTTGCCAAATGGAAACGCCTCAAGGAGGAGATACAGAAATTTTTTTTTTCCTTTTAATGCAAAAAAAAAAGCTCTGTTGTAGGGTAAGACATTGGTCATCCTAAACCTGTACAGGCAATGTTAATTCAAATGTTTTTTTTTCACGATTGTTAGCTAAGCTAAGGCCGGTATATTTCAATGTTTTTATCTATATAGAGTTCTCTGTATATTCCGAACATGCCCAATAATGTAGGGTGAACAGATTTCCAAAATTACGAACCGGGACACTACAATTTCACTGGAAATCAAACTTTTCACCAAAATCTTTTTGAAACTAATTTAATCGCTAGTCAATCTGGTGAACGCTGGTTGTGTAATTGCTTTAGCTAATGCTAAATGCTATTTTGGTTGACAGTTCAAAGAACTCACCATTATTCATACTTTTTTTGCTTGGTTCTGTGTTGTGGCAATTAAGTTACCCCCCCACACACACAGACAAAAAAAGAGGTATTCCCTGCCCCTGTAACTTGAAATGGCATGCAGCTGTACTGATTTTGGTGCATCAAGTAAATTAAAAAAGGTTTCCACGTACACCTTGGAATGTGCTCATGTGCTAATCATTGCGGTTTAGTGCATTGAATGAGTTATTTCTATGTGAGTGGTCATTGAAGGCACCTCGAGTCAACTGACAAATTAATGCTGGTGGCTGGCTTTCTTTTGCTTCTGCACACAACTATCAATCATTGAAAGCAGGCACTTTTTTTTTTAATTGGATATAATTTTCTTCACAGTCCCATATTGTAGCATTGGAAACGCGTCACCAGAAATACTCAGCTCATATTGGGTCTGACTACATTTCCCATAATTCTTTAACACGTAAGCAGGAAGTAGTTCTAGTTCCGGTATGACGTGAATGTAAATAGGAAGTAATTTAACAGTTGTATACCTTTTTAATTGGGTTTATCTTATGAATCGCTATGACAACACTCTGATTGACATACACATGGCTAAAACAATTAGTTTTCTGACTGGACTACAAAAATCAAATCAAAACAAAAGAGGTTTGAATGTCAGTGTGAATGGTTGTCTGTTTTTGCTTGTATGTACACTATGTGCCCTGCGATTGACTTGAATGAGTCCAAGTTATACTAAGGATATAACGATAACGGCAGTATCGGGATATCGCGATATCAAAACTGCCACAATATCGTCGTCGTCATGACAAGATATTAAAAGCAGCACATCTTTTAAAAAAAGGTCAAGTTGATTTACATTTGTGCAGTTCTAGCACCCTCTGGTGGATAGTTTTTTTTAGTACAGTTTAATTTTTATAAGGCATGTTTTGGCCCTTCTATGTTTAAAATCAACTCTATCGTAGTATGCTACAACGGAGTCAATTTGTGGTGAAACTCAATGTGTGCATGCATTAGCAAGTAAGTGCCTCAATATTACATGCAATTGGAGATTGTAGGTTGTTTATATGCATTGATGTTATTGTACAAAAGTACCATATAGTGCTAATTTTTTTTTACAATATTGTGACTTTTTTTTTTAGATCGCCAACCTCCCCACAATATTGTGATTATTATCATATCATGACTTTTATATTGTATTGTGATGTTTTGGATATTTGTTACATCTCTAGGTTGTAGCCCAGCTCTCACTCAAAGTCAGCCGGGATGGGCTCCAGCACTCCAGGGACCTTTTGCTGTCTATTTTTCCTTTCACGACGTCATCCAATGAATGAGCTTCATCCTTTCCAGTAAGTGTTGCATAAAGAACAAAAAAAAAAGCAAGACAGCCAGAATGACTCATGAATTTCATCATCAATGAATGAGTTGACGTCCTACAAGATTTGCTAAGAATGCATGACAGTTGTTTTGTGCACATTTAGATGCCTATTTTTCCATTTGACTTTATTTGATGTCCATGCTTTGTCTCATGATGCTAATGAGAGGTGTAGCCTCTCATTGAGCTATTAAAAGCTGGTGAGCCTAAAGGCACATTTGAAAGGCCCATAAAATGCGTAGGGTCACAAAAAAAGTCTTTGAGTTACCCACCTGTGCTGCTATCACTCAGGTGATCTATATTGGGGGGGCCAACGGTCCTTTTTATATGCGGAATAACAATATCCCCATCCTGCTTTAGTCATAACATTGCTGCTGTCCCCCCAATTTAAAAGGTCAGCAGCCTCAAAGGTGAGCAGGTGTGCCCCAGGCCTCGCTCAGCTGCCTGATTGACAACTGCCCGCCCACGTTCCCTCCAGCCGCCAATCAAGCCGGCTTGCCCGGGCCACCTCCTCTCTGCACGTCTGTTGCTGGCTGTAAAGTTGACAGCTGACTACTTGTCCCGCTTATCTTATTTTCCACACCCATCCCACCCACTCCTTCCCTGCTGTGAAAGTCAGCATCTTGCTTTTTCTCTCTTTTGCCGTTTCATTCTTTGCTCAAGGTCTTACCTGCCATAGCTTCTCCTTTTGACCTAGGTACGGCCCCTGCAAGAGTTAAGGCTTCTCAAGTCCTTCCGTCAGTCAGTCAGCACCTTAGGTAAAAAAAGCCCACCGAGTGTTTGCGCCTTGTGGCTCTATGCGGCCCACAAGAGTGGACATGTGTCAGTGGATCCCACAGACAAAGCCGGTGCTGTTGCTGGGGTGAAAGGAGGGGCAGCTGTCCATCAGACATACTCCACCCAAACATTGACCACCACCACATACGACCCTCACGTCAACTTCTGGCTGATTGATAGCCTCGGTCGTGGTGGAGAGTCGCAGACTCCTGCTGAAAACTGTTGCTTTCTTAAACTGATTGGAATCGATACTCTACATGTTTTATTGTATTGATCTCTTTGGAAATGTCTGTACTGGTTATGTCGACCAGCAAACTGCCGCATGCTCCAATCCATTGCCCACCTGCAGGGGGCTCCTGATTCTTAACCATTACCCCCCACTTCTACTGAAATGAAAATGCAAAACTGCTGGCCTCCGCCTCCCCCAACCCAATCGCCCCTGACTCGTCATTCTGAAGTCTGACAGCAAGTGGGTGACTTTAGACAGGTCACATTGATCTCTGGGCAGGAAAGGAGTTGGCTTAACAATAGAGAACGTGTGTCTGTTGGAGGGCAAGCCTCAACTTGTCCGTCCATAACAACCAGCCGCCACAACAACCACCCCACCACTTTGGTGCATCCTTTGCCTACATATGTGACAGTTGTTCTGTATAGCGCCATTTTGATTTTGTGATGTCATTAAGAAAGTATGTTACACTTCTCAGCTTCTTTGATACCATTAGAGGCATTGTAGCTCTTACCAAGTTGTTGATCAATTAAGTTGCCAGGTTATTGCACAGAAAATGTCCATATCTTTTAACCCTGTAAAGCCTGAACCATGAAGTATATGAGAGAAAATTCAGATTCTTTGTAAATAGAGTGTTTATTGGTCCTTTTGTAAGCGTATTGCATTCACTTGAAAAAACAAAACAAAGAATATATATATATATATATATATATATATATATATATATATATATATATATATATATATATATATATATATATATATATATATTAATTTTGTGTTTTTTTTGGGGGGGGGTTACTTTTTGTGTTCTTTTTAGTATTTTTTCTGTTTTATTGGATATTTTTCCCCATTTTTTTTCAGTGTTTTACAAAATATTCCCTGTTTTTCAGATTTTTTTTTCTGTTTCTCTGAGTTATTTCCCCTCCCTGTTATATAAAAAATAAATACATATTAATAATTTTATAAATATTTTTTATTTGATTAAATAATTTTTTCCACCTGTTTTTATGAATGTTTTTTGTTTGTTTTTGTGAGTAATTTTTCCTCCTGTTTTTCTGTATTGTTTCCCCTGTTTTTCAGAATAATTTTTTTATGACAGAAAAAAATATTCAGAAAAACAGAAAATTAAAAAAATTCTATAGTAAAAAAAACAAAGCTCCCCCAAAAATTAGCAAAAAAACAGGAGTTATTTTTTTTTTCAAATGAATGCAATACGCTTCCTTATTGAGCAAACAAAACAAACAAAAAATTGTTTAAAAAAAAAATCAACTTCCACATATGAGTTTTGATCTGTGTCATATTTGATACATCCAGTCACAATGTTTTAAATTCGTACATTTATAACTGTCAAAAATATAATAATAAACAGACATATCAAACAGATTAGTATTTCCAAAAATCAGAAAGAACATCTCTCCTTTCTCAATTGGGGCAATCTTGCAAGGTCGCTGGAAAAGCCATCAGCTGGGTGATACTGCCCTCTAATGGATTAGCCGTGCAATGCATGTGTCAGATCATATACGTCAGGATTTTAACGGCAGAAAATATTATACTCATGAAATAGAGGGCTTAAAATGTCTTGTATTTAATATGATACGTTTGGCGTTATAGGGTTACTTAGTATAATATTTAAAGTAGAATACTAGTATACAGAACCAGTATGGTATTGTAGACAAACAGGTTTTGTTCATAGTTTTGAGATATTCAAGGTGGCGACTCATACTGCTAGCCTTCAAACTTTGCATTGTTTACTCCTCAAGCTGACTCGAAGTGTGTGCCGTAAGTTGACCTGGAGGTTACCTATGGTTTATTATTCACGTCAGTCATCCTTCTTTGTGTAAATATTTTCTGTCATCCTCCCTTCCTTTCAAGAGGTCACTGTTATTTGATGACGTTCTTTCTTGCGTCACTCATGATGCTACCGCGCTGAGGTGGTGGTGAGCGCGTGTGAAAACAACAGTAAGTGTTTGAGCACATCGTAGGAGGTGCTGATAGTGCCCTTAATACTGATGAATATGTCACCGTTCAGCAGATACAACAATCTGTTGGGAACACAAGTCTACGTGTTGGTCGGCATATCAATATTATAAAATGTATTAACTCGCTATATGTCTCTAACAAACTTTTTGGTGAGTTTCAAAACGTAATGTGTTTACACAAATTAAACACACCCCTTCCCACCTTGTGTTTTCAGCTTTGAAAAACGTCTCCATCTGTGACCAGTGATAAGCAGAACACATTAAGCAATCGTTGTCTGACACGCTCCTGCATTTAAGAGACCAAAAAAGAAAAATCAATATTCTGTGTTGCTGAGTCACTATCTCCACAGTCAGAAGTGCCTAATTGTTCCAGGAGGATTGTGTGATTATCCGGTGATGCTAATTACCAGCCTGTCCGTTTTCAATACAGAAAACAGTGAAATACTAATTGTTTGTTATTGACCCTGTTTGGATGTTTTGATTGGTTATATAAGAATGTATAGCCAAATGCGTTGGTTCTGTGTGTGTGTGTGTGGTCTTGTTTTTGTACAAAGTGGGGACAATATTTCTGTATTTCACAGAGTTGTGGGGCCCACCCGTCCATGTGGGGCCATTTTGTTGGGTTTTAGAGTTTAGGTTTGAATTGGGTTATGGTTGAGGTTAGGGTAAGGAATAGGGGTAGGCAATCATTTTTGATGGTTGGGATTAGGGGAAGGGGCTAGGAAATGCATTATGTCAATGAGATGGCCCCACAAAGATAGTAAATCAAACTTGTGTGTGTGTGTGTGTGTGTTTGTGTGTGGTCTTGTTTTTGTCACATAGTGGGGACAATATTTCGGTATTTCACAGAGTTGTGGGGCCCACCCGTCCACGTGGAGCCATTTTGCTGGGCCCCACAAGTTTAGACCTCTTTTTGAGGGTCAAGACATGGTTTTAGAGCTTAGGTTTGAATTGGGTTATGGTTGAGGTTAGGGTAAGGAATATGGGTAGGCAATCATTTTTGATGGTTGGGTTAGGGGAAGGGGCTAGGAAATGCATTATGTCAATGAGATGGCCCCACAAAGATAGTAAATCAAACTTGTGTGTGTGTGTGTTTGCGTGCGTGCGTGTGTGTGTGTTTGTACTCTTTGAGTTGATACTGTCTGTTAGCTGACAAATGTCCTGCATGGAAGTCTAGTATTTCAAGCTTGCTTGTGAGATATCACCTTGGAATTTACACAGCTCATACATTTCGTAAGTTCTTCTCCTGTTCTTAAAGATAGACTGGATCCGTGATCATCATAGATGGTAAGCATCAAGCTGCTACTTCCTGTATAGGAACCCAGGGATGACAAACGGGTGGCACTGTCCACTTCTCTCTTCCGTGGATAAACACGGAACTTTTACCTGCAAGAGAAATGTTCACATGATTCCCTGGTTATGGAGAAGGCTTTGATGGGGCTCACGTTGGGTCAGCCCCTCTACATCTTTGCTGTGACCTGCAGGGCTGCACTGAATAGCTTCCCCTGTCTGTGGTGCTTCCTCGGGGAAAACACACATTCTTATTACAACAGGCTCTGTGTGAAGACATTCCCACCTGTGAGTTGGACTGTGAAATCAACGGGTGTAGGAGTATGTGAAATATCAAATGAGATTACCTCATAAAGGCAATTTGATTTCATTTTAAATCAATTGTAGTTTTTCTTGAAAAGTCACCCTTGAAAATGAATTTGTGTCCAACATTTATCCCACTCAGTCACCCACTGTGTAAATGGCAAAACTTTTCACCTTTTATCAACCAATTAGAAGACAGAAAAATGCAGATGTCACTCAAAGTCTTCTTAAAGGCCAAGGTTTGTGAATCTGATATCTAATTTGTTTTTTGTGGGGGTTTTTTTTGGGGGGGGGGGGGGCATTGCTAATAGTGTTTATGGGTCATGGGCCAGCACTCCTCATTCAGAAGGTCATGGCAGACTACACTGAAATGGCTCACACAGAAACTGAAATCTGATTGGACCAAAAATAATTACAAATATATAATAATCATAATAATAATAATAATAATAATCCAACATCCTTACTACTGGCAGCTGGGCATCTAAGACACACAATATGAAAAGTAAAAAAAAATAATAATAATAATAATATTCCAATTTTATTTAAATAGTAAATAATGACTATTTCTTGCTGGTCCTCACATATGCCTTTCTATTAAAGTGGAAGTCAACCCCCATTTATTATTTTTTATTTTTTTTATTTTTTTACATTAATATGTTCTATGTAGCCCCACTAGTCTAAATACGGTATTCTGGCTAATATCGCGTGAGTTAAGAAGCAAAATCTAGCTGCTTTTATCCATTTTGCCACTTGCTGTCGACTGAAGATGACATTAATGTTGCTCAGGTCTCGGGTAACAACCAATCACAGCGCAGCTCCAGCAAACAGGTGAGCTGTGATTGGTCGTTGCCTGAGCCCTGAGCAACCATAATGTCATCTCCAGTCGACAGCAAGTGGCAAAATGGCCGCCCCTGAGATTTTGCTTCATAACAAATGTAATATTATTCAGAATGTGAGGTCACATATAACATATTGTCGATAAATGTTTAAGGTAGAATTCCTCTTTAAAGTTCACTTTAACTCTAATTAACTCTCCAGAGCTAATTGATGGACTGTTGCACCTGAGCAGATGTGCCAGAAAAGAACAGTGCCTTTGATTTCAATCCACCATGAGCGTTTACAGCGTTACCCTGGCTGACACCCGTGAGCCTTCCATGGAAGCTGAGCAGTATGGAGAGCACATTAAGGCTTTCCTTAGAGTCTTAGTTGATAATACCAGCCGGACTATCTTGGATTCCTCCATATCCCTAAAACAGCGACCGGAATAGCCAGGCTTTGATGGCTTGTAATTAATTACCAATTTAGAGAGTCCGCAACTTTTTATTCAACTCTGGTGTAAGCTGTATGCTGCGATCCACTGTCAGTTTAGTACATCATCAACTAGTTTTTAGGTAAGTAAGAGAATGGTGCGGGGCCAATTAGGGAAAATAAGTGAAAGATAGACGAGCCAGCTTGGGTGATAAATCCTCAAATAAAATCCACATAATTAAGACTTTCTCATCCAGTGGTCTTAATTGGTCATTTCTCTTTGGTGTGCACTCCTCCGGTGTCTATAGTTCAATTATTTAAAAGATAGTGATTCTTTGCTTGGTGAGTGAACTGCTCCATTGTGGCTGTGAGACTGATTACCATCGGCTCAGCAAGGGCTTTCGCAGCCACAGGCGCGGCTTGCGCAGAATGCCGCTCTCCCAAGGAGAGGTTAAGGAGAGGAGTCAGCGGCTCCCTGGGAGCTACAGACTTGCTCTTTGCCACCATGTCATCCATTCTGCGACCTAATCGAGTTATCATGTCAACAAATCTCCCATCAGGGGCACCGCCGCTGACAGTCTGAGAAAGACATCCACAGGAGCAACAAATTTTCAGCAGCAGGGCATTGCTAAGAAGAGCCGAGGCACCTGTAAAGGTCTCCTCTTCTGCCCACGCACAAGGCCCTCCCGCTGGGCATCACGCTGCTCTCTGGCCCCCGGTCAGCCGTGGAGCACAAGACCAGGCAAGCAGGAGCCATAGTTAATGTCGTTCACAAAAGGCTAGGGACACAATAGAAGCACTATATCACCAAGACTGTCAATACATTTGAACGCAACCCACAAACAATTAGCTGAAAGGGCAACATAGTTCCATGGCCATCGGCGTCCGCTTTGCAGAGGACGGGAGACAAACTGTCCACCCACACGCCAATGGCAGCTGGTGATTGTGCCACGAGAATACGATCACAGACTCCCATAGATTACCACATGACCTCGAAGTGTGCCCTGCCAAAATGAAGTGCATGCTAGGCCGGTCCTCTGGTCATGAGATTATGATTTCTTTTTGTGTTTTGTTTTTTTTTTCATTCGAAATTCTTTCATTTGTTGTTGTGGTCTCGAATGTAGTTTCCTTGTTGCATGATTTGTATTTTTGACAATATTAAAAACTCGTTCACCCCCATCCATTTTCACTGAAGCAACCCCCTTTGCTCCCGGCTGTTTTACTGGATTTTGACTGATATTGCAAGGCCCACAAAATATTCTGTTCTATTGCTATAAAAACATGGAACCTACCCAAGGAAAGATTATAGTCTCTTCTTTCATCAGGAAAAAAAAGTATATTTGTCTCTGTTTCCGTTTTGCAGCAATTAGCATTAGAATATAGCTAAGTTGCATCATGATTCACATTCCTGTTGAAAACACTGGCAAAAAGAGCTTTTTTGCAACATGGCCCTGGCTGATCTCTTATACTCTGCTGCCACCTGCTGGCGTTTTTTTGTAATAACCACCATTGCTTTAAGCCACCTATTCATGTCAGAAGCTGCATCAAAGCCTTATGTTTGCTCTTGCATTAAAAAACACACATAAAAAACATATAAATGCGTCTTTGGGAGTGAAGAACAAAGTATTAAAAGAACGTGTTCACATGTTTTTGGGTTTGAATGAGTTAAGCAGCTGGCAGCAGTAAATGAGCTTGCAACAATTTATTTACTCGGCATTTTCTTACCATTCACAAATTAATCTGTACACACTATTTCAATTTTTATCAGTTTATTTTCTTCTCCTTTATTCTTGCTTCTGAACTTCTTCATTGAAATATTGTAGACATTTTTTTGCCTGAAACCAACCAAGAACAATCTTTTATTTAGGTTTGATTTTTAATTGCCCCAGTTTTGACACACTTTGACAAGGGTCAGTGAGATTATTTCCACAGGGTTAGGGTTAGAAATCTTGTAAATTTCAGAAAAGTCCCATGGACTGCAATCTCTAGTGATGATCACTTTTCCAAAAGGATATCACATCAAATTATTTTACTTTTGCCAACGGACGGCTAGTTTTGAAACGCGTTTCAGATGAAAGAAGGCTTAACAAGTCAGCCAGATTTAAGGGCGGCCTCTTTGCATTCTCTTCCTCCAGCACCTCCATAAATCATACATCTGCCCACCACTGCACAGCTTGATCCCTTGGCCGGTAGCCAAGCCTGTGTCCGAACAAGGCCCTGACCCGTGAACCTTGGCCAGAGCTCTCGGGGCCAATGGGGCGAGGCCGTCAGAACTGCGACCCCAGCAGCCAAGGGCTACCTGCTGCTCCGGCACAATGCGATTGGACACAGACATCAGAATGATGGAGTACGGGGAATTCTCCACGCTGACCATTCCGATGGCTGCTGACCGCTACATTTAAGCCATTTCACAATTCAAAAGGCTTGTGAAAAATATTATTGACTTTTTTTTTTGAGTTAGTTAAAATAGCCTAGTATTTAGTTAATGGTGGTCTTTTTCAGGAGAATAATAATAATAATTGTTGCTGTTCTTTTTGTCTTAGTCTTGAAGTTGATTGCAGTTTGTGCAATAAATACACAGATTATTTCCTGTATAATTATATTTGCTAAATCGCTAGCCACCACTTAATTTAAATATAATGGTTCGTTTTTGCCCGAGGTGTTGTCTTTTCGGGC
Organism: Vanacampus margaritifer; assembly: GCF_051991255.1. Taxonomy (NCBI): domain Eukaryota; kingdom Metazoa; phylum Chordata; class Actinopteri; order Syngnathiformes; family Syngnathidae; genus Vanacampus; species Vanacampus margaritifer. The sequence continues at coordinate 9,980,173 of NC_135444.1, read as the reverse complement.
ACATTGTCTTAGGTGGTTAGCTCCTGCTGACATTTATTCCGTCTGTCTCCACCTCTGTTTTGTTAATGACACAAAGTTCACACTGGTAGCGTAATTCCCGACATTAGGCCAAGATAAGAAAGACTCTGCAGGACGCTCACCCCATGAAGCCCCGGCCTGCTGTTTGCCTATCAAGAGGGACGGTGTGCCAGTGATTCCCTGCTTGGCTCTGTGTAAACTGAGGGCATACCTGGGTATTCACATAGGTGCCCCCCCCCCCCCCCCCCCCCGCTCCACACACCTCCATCTAAAACACACACCTGAGTGACCTCCTCCATAGCAACACAATTACCATCCTCCATGCCCTGCCGAGTTAAACTCTCCGTGCAAACAAATTCACTTAACTGACAGGCAGCTTAGGCAAATGGTTTGTTTGGGCAGAGGGTTGAGTCGCTTTGGATTTTCAGAAAGGCTGAGTGAATTGTAGCTTGGGGCATTTGCATTACAGAACCATGTGAGAAAGAACCACCTGGGTACAGTTCACCTGAATTGAGAGGGGATATTGAAAGAGCATTCAACTATATGCATATACTGTATATCTGCTTAACCCGTGGGCAGTATTTTATTTTGAAATGGCTTGGTCAGAACCAACAAAAAGCCAAAAAATGGTCACAATAACGCCTAGGGGTAGATGCAAACAATATTTCCAGATGTTGGTCACCGGTGTTGGGAATAACGGCGTTGTTGATTCCGTCCTTTTTTCATAAACTGAGTAATCTAACAAATTAAATTCCTCATATTTGAAACATCGTCATCGTTACAATTGATTTATTAGTTTCAAGGCACAAGATAGGCTTATAGTAGGCACTGTTGTTGTCGCACCTCGTCACAATAGACAGTTGGAATGCGTATTTATTTTGTAGGTGTCGAGGAAAGCGAGTCACAGCGTGTCTTCCTTCATAATGAACATGTTAGCATTGTTAGCAAGAGTCACATCCCTAGCCTGGAACTGATTCGGGGTTCGTTTTACAAGACTGACATTGGTCAAAATAACATTGTTAGAGATCTAAGATGAAAAACGGCCACCGTGAGGAACGATTTACTGACAATTCTCTTCCACCAAAAACTATAATGGATCTTTGCACCATGACAACTCTAAAGAAAAAAAAAGTCATAGCGATACAATCATGACACACTAGCCTTAGTAGTGTAATTACCTTAATAGCGTCAACAATTATATTTCTTTTAACCGTCTGTGCAAGGACTGTCCACATATGACATATATTAGGCTGTCATATGTGCCACAAATCACCATATATCCAGTATTTTGTTTTAATACTAATAGTAATACTTTTTATTTAAATGTATTTATTTATTTATTTATTTATTTTTATTCTGATTGCTGTAGTAATTGGCAGTGGTGGAACATAGTATAATATCTGTCATTATTGAGAGACATTTGTGTGACATAAATATTGACAAAAATCAATGAAGACACCCTTTATAGCCTGGACATAATTTGAATTTCTTGTATTAAATAAATAAATAAATAAATAATAATAACATGTAAAAAAAAAATATATATATATATATATATATATATATTTGATATAAAACTTTTTTTTAAGTAGTGAAAATAGTAACTTTGCCTGGTAACGATTACTTTTATTATGAACTATTTCAATTACTAACTCAGTTACTTTTTTGAGCAAGTAATGAGTAACTATAACTAATTACTTTTATAAAATAACGTTCCCAACACTGGTGGTCACTGGATTTATCACAGTCTTGACATGCACTCTGATTTCTTAATGTTATTTATTACTCCAGTCAAAACCACATATCTACTTTTAACCATTGCTTCATGCAGTACTTGGTAATAACTCATCTGCTCAAAACTTTACGAAATGAGTTGTTCACTTTTTTTTTTTCATTAATAAATGCGCATACACCTCTGACCTCAGCAGTGTGAAATCTAATCAGTCCCCAGCTTGACCACACTTTGAAATTATCTTTTGTGCTATTCTTAAAAAGCGCGAGAGTTGTCTTCAAAGCATTTTCAAAGCGGGCCAGTAGATCCCATTACTCATCTCTAGAAAAGTCTGGTTTGGGGTCTTGACACTATGAAAGGGATTGTGGACATTCTGCCTCCTAAAAGTCTTTACCCAACGAGGTGAACATAGAAGGGATGTGGGCGTGATATCGTCATCTTAATGGGCCAAGCTGGACATACAATCCGATAGCGGCATCTGCCTGCTTTGTCAAACTAGAAGAACTTCATAGAAGAACGAAGCACCAAATGCCTAACCGGACCAGATGTGGACAGAGATGGATGGTTGGGAGATCACAGGCTTCAACTGGCCAGTGGTCATTTCTTTTTTTCTTCTTCTTTTTTTTTTCTGGAGAGCTCAGTATTGTTCATTCGGTAATTTTACCGATTTGACATGTCATCATCATTGCTCTCTCTTTTTATTTTTTTTATTTAAATTTAATTTTTTTTAAATTTTTTGTATGTGTATGTGCGTGTGAGTGTGTATTCAATAGTTCACCTAAAACCTATAAAAAAAATCCCATACCGTTCACCTAAACCGAACACTTCAGAACCCAGCCAGAGCCGTGAGGCCGTCAGGAGACCCGAGGAAGGACTAAAGAAAAGAAAGGAAAGTGAAATCCAGCATCGACCAGACACCACCCACCACCCACCGAGCCACCAACCCCAGAAACACCCAAATTCGGATAAATCAGGGAGACCTCAAGAGACCAAAGGCCAGTGGTCATTTCTTATCTCGGACCCTTACTAGCCAATTGATTGGTTGTGGGCCGTCAAATGTCCTCAGGTCTCTAATTTTATTTCTCTCGCAGGTGGGATACGTAACAATGTCAATTTTACTGGTAAACATCCAGGCAACCAAAATTGTGTTTCTCCAACATGCAGGTTTGGGATGTTTCAGACAAACATCATATGTGGAATTCTCTGAGCCGTGAAATGAGGCAGCCCAGGAGGATGTCGGCACTCCAGGGATCTAATTTGGTACTTGGGTATTTGCCATGGGGGGGGGGGACAGAAAAAAAAACAGTTCTTCCTGATCTCCTTCGGGTTCTAGCAGGTGTTTGAGTCAACCAGCAATTAGTCAACTTCATAGTTTAGCCAAACTAAGCCCATCGGAGCCTCACTTCTGTTCGCAAGAAATCAAATGGAAAAGCCAGCAGGGATTCTCATTTTCAGGCTGGTTAACTTTATTGTTTCACTTTAGTTTTCGGGATGTTAATAACATCCAAATCCCGACTTAGTCCCAAGGATCTTTTCATACAATGTCAACAAAAAGACTGAATCATGCATGTGCGGACAAATTGCTTCCCCGCATGGCCAATCAGTCAGTTGTGAGTCCTTTGGGGGGTGTTACAACAGTTGATGCTCTAATGATGTGAAGGGCAACTATTTGACTCCAGCCCGACTCGTGTATAGACTTTTGATCATCATTATACACTCAGTTCTTTGGTCAATGGCCATCTGTTGAAGAATCTTTCCTACCTCACCTTTTAATCTTGCTTTCAGAATTGGTCCTCCTCTTGTCAGGGGAGCTTTGAGCTCCGGGGATGAGAGTGAAATTAATTGTGTGTTCAGCAGAGTGGAATTAATAGCTTGGACTGAAACCTGTTGCCAATGCTGGCTTAGCCCTTGCCGATCCTCCTGATCCTGCTTGTTACAGGAGCTTGGCCATTGTAGACGGTGAGATGATTGTGTGGTTTCAGCCTCTTGTCTCTGGTTCTTTTGTTTTGGAGGGAGCGCAGGGAACCCCCCCCCCCCCTTTTTTTTTTTGTCTGTGCTCATGTTCCTTTCAGGCAGTATCACAGCTGGCCCCTTTAATTCACTGAAGACACTGGGTGACCCTACCCCCCAGGAGGCTACTGTAAACACACCCACCCTCACATAAAAATGCTACCAACCATATCGACACATCATTAAAAAAAAAAGAAAAAAAATTGTGCTGTTTTTAGCCAAAGACTGCAGTAGATTTTGACTTCAGACATGAAATATCCTTTATTTTCACATTAATTAACTTAACTCCTTTGAGCTTTCCAAATGTACACGGTTGTTCCTGGGAATCCCCTGCGTGTGTTGTCTAGCCATCTGCCAACTCTAAAGACGCCGACTCATTGAGTACCACAAATGGTACTAGTATACGGTCGAACAATTACCCTAAACAGCCTGGTAATGGTTTTACGGTGTCTGGAGTGATGGCCTGCAAAATAAAACTACAGGATCCCCTCAAAAACCTTACATGGCTGTAAATATGTATTAACCAGAAAATAGGCCTTGTGAAGGATAATTTAGGAGAGACAAAGGCAGGCCTTCGGACAAAGAAACAAGTTATGGTAAGAAAGAGGGAGTTCTACTTAGCTAATGAGTTTCCCTATAGAAATGTAAAGGATGGGGTTTTAGGAGGTGCGGTGGCCCCACTGGTCAAGCCTGACAGTCACAGAGGTTCCGGCTACTTTCCGCAATAACCATTGTGGCCGTGTTAATTCTCTCGGGCCCCAGTCATTACTTTTATACATCGTTCAGGAATAAAGTAATAATCCACAGAATTCTCATTAACAAGAACTGAGTCTTCTTCAACTTACAAATAAAAATAAAAGATGAAGTGTCGAATAGAAGCCAGTTGAGCTCCGGGTCCTTCAACGGTAAGGGGCATGTCACTGAGTGCCTACTTAAACTCATAAGAACGGTCATTAAGAGGAATTGACATAGGAACCCTTGTGTTCAAATGACTTCAAACATAGAGATGAGTATTGCTCTTTGGTTAGCTAGTACCTGGCGATTCCATTCGTATCACGATTCATTGGTCACGATTCGATTCGATACCGATTAATCCCGATACGCATCTATAAATTGATTATTGCGAATTTTTTTAATTCAAATTTAGAAAATACTAATCAGTAAACTTGTACATGTACACTGTAAGATTTGTAAGAAAATGTATTTATTTATCTGAAAATTCAGGCTTATAACTGAGCCACTGCATTTAACAAATAGGTCTGTTTCATGTTTAAACAGCACTGAAATCAAATATTAAGGCTTAATGTTCCATTAATATAACATTCTTCCATGCTTAATGTGTGAATCCTAACCCCAAGTAAGATGTTTTGTTGAATATTCCCATAAAAAAAAAATTATGTTTAAAAATCGATTCGGCCGCATATCGAATCGATTCGAGAATTACGCGCTGTAATATCGCGATATAATGCTGAATCTATTTAGCTTTCTGTTTAGCTTCATAGTCAACACTTTGTGGAAGCGATTTCTAGTTTAGGCTGTTTTGTATAGAACCTAAAGACAGTAACAAACATACATAGGAAGTAACCTACTTCTCGGTTACTGTTTTTTTTTTTAAACCAAAGGCAATGGTTTACGTTTCATGGTGAAAAAATGACTCATGAATTCTGAGAACTTCACTTTGCTATGGAAAGCGACAAATAGAGCACAAAGGGTGAAAAATAGTGGAACTGTTGACTGATCCCTTAATTATCTCATCTAAATGGTTGAATTAAGGGGGTATCGGTGTTTTTGTGTTGGTAAAATGGAGACTTAGAGATTATAGCATGGATTGAAATGTAAAATAGCTTTCTCCATTACCCATAACCTCAGTGCGAACCTTGCCTGAAACAATGCACCGAGTTTCAAAGGCTGCGAGGCAGGCACATCTCTAACAGGAAAAGCTAGAAAATAGTAAGGAATCGTTAAAGGTAAACGAATTGAATACGGTCAAACTTAACACAGTTGGAATCTTTTAATGGAGAAAACAATCATTTGAGGCTTAATTTCTGTGTTTTCTTAGTAGTGGAAGGTCTCGGGATTGACTGTATCACTTAGTAGGTATTTTACTGGTAATAAAAAAAAAAGAAAAATAAACTACACTTGTTATTCCAGACTTTGGCGACGTTTCTGGCTTTTTAGCCACCCAACAGTGTTCTGCCATTTTGTAGGCTTACGAAAGGCATCGAACAGAGCTTAGGGTAGCTTAGATATTTGCATGTTAATGTCTACAATTCATCCTGAAATTTAGAAGCGATATAATTAGAACTGGTGAAACCGCTACCTTTTTCAAAAGGTCCGTTTTCATGGAGGTCTTTGGACTGCCGTGAATGCGACGTGAACTGTTTCAGAACACACCTAATCTCATCTCGCTGCTTTCTTTCGGTGTTCTTGTGTTTTTGGCTGCCCCCCCCCCCCCCTTCATTCCAGCCTTTAATCGCACACTGATTAGAGGTCACGCAGACTGCAGCTTGCCCTCAACCCACTTGAGCACAACCCCGATCCCTCATTCAATTTGTTACACTGGCAGTCCAGGTGTGAGTTTAGATGGCGAGGACAAACTCTGTCCTACATGGATTGAGGTCGGGACATTTCAAAGGGGGGTTGTTTGATCTTCACTGGCTGTTGAAATTTCTGCTTTAAACGTTGACTGTGTGGGTCACAAAATGAGCTTCAACAAAATGTGTCATTTCTATTGGCATATGCTTCAGAGAGTTGAAACAGTAGCTCTTGGATCATGTGAAACTTCGTCAAGTAAAGGCATTGTCCTTGCAGTGCATATTTAAATGAGAAATTAGGGGTGTCAGGCGATTACATTTTCTTATTGTAATTAATCGCATTACTTCAATAGTTAACTCACGATTAATCGCAAATTTTATATATTTTCTAAATGTACAGTAAAATATTTTTTTCTAAGATTTCATACTAATGTAAAGATAAAAATGGAAAAAATGTTCAACTGATAGTAATATGGCTTCATCTTTTAGTCATTGATGCAGTCATTTCATAATAGTTCATAAAATTCAGTTAAAATTAAATAGAGGTGCTGTACTGCAAAATACGAGTGTGATATTGATTTGTGTTAAGGGCATTTTTCTGCCACTAGATGGCATAACTGCATTTGTAAGACGTTGGTGACAGCTCAATGCATTTTCTTTTCTTTCTTTTTTCTCTGGAGAGCTCAGTATTGTTCATTCAGTAATTTTACCGATTTGACATGTCATCATCATTACTCTCTCTTTTTTTTCTTTTTTTTTAATTTATTTTTTTATTTATTTTTATTCATTTTCATATTTAGAGCTATCTAATCTTTAACATGAAGTATTTTGTGAAATTCTGCACATTTTTACAATTGTAAAATGCAACTTGACCCCAGTCTCCACAAATATATGCATTATTATTAGTAAATGTATTACTGGTAAATTTTGACGCGGATGTGTCTGCTGCATTGTGACTGGAATTCAAGGTCATTAATCACGCGTTAAAAGAACTTTAAATTCATTCAAAATTAACGCACTCATTTTGACACTCCTCTTAGAAATATATATTGATTAAGATGCATTAAAGCCTCCATGTTTGTTTTGGAAATTGCATGGCATCTGAAAATGATTAACTGAATACATTATGACGACACTGCACATGTCACATTGCTTATTGTTACATCATTCAATTCTATACTTGTACATGTTGCATGTTTATCTGAAAACGGTGTCCTGATTGAGAAGAGTCTAATCTCGCCGCCATCTTTTCCGCATCGGGATGATTGATTCCCCCGTAGATGGATGCTACTGTTTCTGACTCATGCATGCCCTTTAGACCTGCGAGTGTAAAACGCATTAACACCTCTTTAGTGCAGTCGCACTCGATTATGCATATGGAAGCGTCACAAAGTAGACGCGGGGCATTCCCTGTTCACGGGGTGACGATGCATCAGCTGACCTACATTACGACGTGACGTGACAAGCAGAGGCTCGTCTGCAATAAAGATGATTAGTCCAGTCCTGTGACTGTCCCCTGGCGATGTTCCTCTTGATGGTTTGGCTTAGTTTAGTAGGGTTTAGTACATCATACATTCTGATCATGTGACTTTGTTTTTTTGACGGTTGATGGTTAGTATTAAAATATGTATTTTTCTGCATAAAGTGACTATGTTAACATGCAGTCAAGAACCCTTTCAAAACCCCAATACTGGCAAGATTCGGGTTTTAAAAGGCTATGTAAACACACACAAAACCCCGAATATGCTCTTAGACCTCTTTGTTACCCATTTTCTAACCCAAATTTTGGAATTTGGAAACCCATGATTCTATTGAACACAACATTACAATATGTTCTGCACATGCGCCATTGCAAGGAATCTTGGTCAGCGCGGAGGCCATTTTACGTTGCCACTCACTAAGCGACAATGATTTCTCCACGGTCAGGTTATTTTCTTGTCTCTATGACGAAAATGTCACCGTGTGTATATATTCGCACATATGCGTTCATATAAGCAATATGGAAATTGGAGTAAGGAGGAAATGGACTACTGCACTTTATTAGTGTGGTGAATGACTTAAATATAACGTCTTTTATTGACTGTAGAAAGGTAGCCGCTTCAGACCCGCATTTTTTTTGCTGGGCAAAATTTCCTTTTTTTTTATATTTTTTTATTTAAAACTAATTTTGACTCTTTTCTTAAATAAGAACAACATGGACATTTTTTTGGGGGGGGGAGGGATATCTCGTGTTTTGACTTGTCATAATGGACGCCAGGATAATATGGCTGTTGTAAATTTACCAAGCTTACAGGCAACATTTTTAACATGAACAACATGCAAATCCACTTGCGATTGTGATTGGTCACTTTAGATCCAATCATGAACCAGAAGTGTTGACGTAATCCAAATTATGCATTTTATTGGTTTAGACACGCGAACAGGTCCACTGGGACCATCTATGGGTCTGAAGGGGTTAAAAGCGGAAATGACGTCTATTTGCGGAATGATGTTGTAGAGTAACTCTGTCCGTGCACGCATGTGAATGATTTATCCTGAATGTTTCAGAAACCGGAATTTTGACCTTTACCCAAATATGGTCTGTTCAGTTACTGATCAGAAAATTAGAATATCGAGGAAAAGTCCATTTATTTCAATCATTTGTTTCAAAAAGTGAAACTTGCACGTTGCATTAGTTCACCGCTCACAAAGTGAAAAGATTTCAAGTCTTTATTTGTTTCAATTTTGATGATCATGCAAAATTGCACCATCAAGTCGGCGTGGCATGGAGGCCATCATCAACAGTTAAATTGTTAATGCAGCCCAACATTTTTTGATAACAGATCGTCTGCATTTCAGATTTGCTGTTCCCTCGCCTTCCTCTTAACTAGAAATCAATTTTCAATGAGGTTCAAGTCAGGCGAGTTTCCTGTCCAATCAAGTACTGTTATTCCTTTGATCCTTCCTCTGGTCTCCTGACAACCTCCCGACTCTAGACCTCTTTTAAATAGGTTTTAGGCGAATTAATGAGCACACACTCACACGCAAGCACATACAAAAAAAGAGAAAAAAGAGAGAGAGCAATGATGATGACATGTTGAATCGGTAAGATTACCGAATGAACAATACATAGCTCAAGGAGAAAAAAAAAAGTACTGTTATTCCATGGCTGTTCAAGCAGGTATTGGTAGTTTTGACTTTGCGGGCAGGTGCCAAATCCTGCGGGAAATTCAAATCATCATATCCAAAAAGCTTGTCGGTGTTCTAAAATTTCCTGGTCGACAGCTCCGTTGAATGTGGACTTGGTGAAAGACAATGGAGCCACAACAGCAAAAATGGCTTCCGAAAGCATTACTGACTGTGGAAACTTCACACTGGACTGAAAGCAGTTTGACTTTTGTGCTTCTCCAGACTCTGGCAGACTTTGATTTCCAAATGAAAAGCAACATTGACTTGCAAAAGCTCCCAGAAATACTTCATAATGCTGGATGGTCTCTTTTTGCTTTTATGACAGGTGGTCTAATAAATGTGTTAAGCGCTGTAGCCTTGCTCTTAACTATGTTCTATTTCTGATTTTGCCCATAGCGGGGAAGTAAAATTGATCTAGAGCTGCTATGGTTATGGTTGGCCGTAAAGCTGAAACGTACGCCTCTAAGGTGCATCCAATCCGTACTACGGATGTGTAATGACTGTTTAATATCTGTATTTGCTCTTGGTTTAGCGTCTGATTACCAGCCACGTTTGACCTCCTTTGCACTGTTATTCTCGTTATCCAATGATAATGTGCTATGACGGTAGTTTGAGTGTGTGGCGGTCTTATTGCAAGGATGGCGCTAAGTGTGCCATCGATCAGCCAGCCTTCCCCGGCTGTCTCCTAATGATGATATCACTGGAGCCAGACAAGCAGAATACACACAGACCCACACAAATCTTGGCGCCGGGCCTCGGGCTGCACAGGTGACTCACCGTGGCCCCGCTGGAGTGTGTCATCTCCAGAGTCTGCCTGCGAGTGGCGTCAGTGTGTGCGTTTATGAGCGAGTGTTGTTGAAATGGACCGTGATTTAGCCAGTGACCCCCTGGAGTGCGCCTCTCTTATGAACTCATCTGTGACTCAACTAATAGCCAAACCTGCCACCGATTTAGCCGTGACCTCATCACCTCACAGCCGCACCGCAACTTTATGGACGTCACCGTCTGCATCACTCCGCTGGGGATAAGTGGATGTGTACATAACGTCGCCTTTAGTCATTTTCTCACCTCATCGCTGTAGGATCAGGTCCAGACATGGTCAAGTGAGTTGTGTTTACACAAAAGTAGCGCAAATCTTGATTTTGTCTCCCTGGCTGCTTTGGGAAAGGTATGTTGCTACAAATCACAACTTATATGATCAGACAGGGCTGGACTGGCCATCTGGCATACAGGGCAGATGCCCGGTGGGTCGGCATCTTTTGTAGCCGATGTAGTGCTTTTTATTTATTTTTTTCCTCTATTTTACCCCAAGAGACTGGCCAACATCAGTCAATATCAGCGGTAGAACTACTCAATGTGATAGACAGCGGTGGTCAGTAGTCAGGCTGGGCCGGGCCCATTTTTTTGTGCCAGTCTCGCTCTGTGCTCAGATCACTTAAATTGTTATATTATATTATATATGTTGTATTGTTGAGGTAGTGAAGTGAATCCACATCGGATCCGATCGTTTTTTGGATTAGCAAAAACAATTTAAAAAAAATTAAATAAAAAAAAGATAAATCCAACTTTGTCATATTTTATTTTTTAGAATTTTTAGACATTTAGAATTTAGGAAGACAACTTTAAGTGCTAAATAAGTAACTTATTATTATTATTATTTTTATTATTTTATTTTTTATTTTTATTTTATATTATTATTATTATTTTTTTATATTATTATTATTATTATTATTATTATTATTATTATTATTATTATATCTCATTTTATACATGGGCCAAATAAAAAGGTATCCTGGGCAAAAGTGTTTTCTAAAATAAATGAAGACAAAGTTCTATCTAAAAAAAAAAAGAAGTTTTTATTAAAAAATCCTTGAGATTAAAAAAAAATACCTCAAAGTGCAATTTAAGGCACACCCTTTTCCTTTAAACATGGAGAGTGAATTGCAAACTAGTCTACAGTATATCCACAGCTGGGCACTCATTGGTAGCAGCTAGCTAGTGGCTAATAACGGAGACTTGTGACACAGCATACAGTGACAGCTAGCGGTTTCTTAGCATCATTAGCGATTGAATATGATTTGGGGATGGTGTTGCGTTGACGTTGGTAACAACTATGTAATGGCAATAAAAAGTGCGATAAGGAAAGTCGAAATGTCAAAAAGACAAGTCAAGCTAGCCATCCCGCCAGTGGGCTAACTTCAAAATAAAACTTGTGTTATTTGGTTAGCTATATTTTGAAGTTAGCCTTAGCTTTGGCGGCGTGTTACGTTATGAGTATGTTACCTATGTTATGTCAGTTACCTTGATGTGGCTAAATGACAATTCTCCCACCAAATAAATTGTTTCTTGAGAGAAATGTATTTATTTATTTATTATTTTAGGTACCCAAATCACTCAAGGACTCGTTTCACCCCTGGTTGCCAAAATGCTCCCATACATTTGCCTAACAGGATCCACGAGGGTTTTCAAGTTCCTCTACTGCTATTATAGTGAATGAGGACTGATCATGTTGCCTTCACGGGAACATGCACAATTTGTCATTTTTTAATTTTAGTTTAAAGCGATGGAATGACACTGACGCCAGATTTCATTGCGGCACACAGAAGTGTCTTTTATGGCATCCGATCAACACAACATGAGAATAAAGTCGGTTAGGGTCAAAGCAGTTTTATCATCTCATGTGGCTGAACCTGCCCGCCTGCTGTTGGATGATGTTTATAGTTCTTATCAGGCTCCACAGCAGCCATGCATACTCGCGCGCACACACGCACACACTCTTGTCTAAACATACAATGCTCTGCCCTCTTGATTGCTTTACTGGGAGAAACTGCACACAAACCAAACAAACATGCGCACAGACACTCATTCTTAAGCACAGTTCCTGTGGCCTTGCAGTCTTTTCCCACACTGATAGCAATCTGGAGTATGCCATAAAACGCCGTCTTGGATCACGGGGCACAACAGAGGCGCTCCTCTTGTCTCTCAGCCCACTTAGATCGCTTGCGGCTTGCACGCCTGATAAGGTGGCCGCGGTGCTTTTCTTAACACTCGCATGCTGCACCTCCTTCTGGCACATGCAGTCACATTGGCCTTTTTAGTCAGTATTTTATATTTACAACAGTCTACCATAATAGAGGATATACTTTTGAAATTCACACCAAATGCTGTCTGCTATGCCAACTAACATGAATGGGGTGGGAATCTTTGAATGTTTCACGATTCAATTCCGATTTCTTGGTCTGCGATTCGATTCAGAATGATCTACTCCAGTCTGAGTGGCTAATGCTAATTAGCGCGCTACTCGCGGCACTTTTATCACGGCAAAAAAAAACTTTTATTGGAATAACTTGATCGTGACTTTTTCCTTCTACTCCGTAATTGTGGCTACAACTTAACAGTGTATTAGACCGCGTGGAACCACACTGCCCCTAAGTGGCCAAATCGGGTACAACATGAACAGCGCTCTAAATAAAGGCACACACAGACAAAGGCAAGACAGTATAAAATAATTTAAATAAAATCGATTTTGGGACATTTAAAATCGATTCTGAATCGTACTAAATGAGAATCGCGATTCTTCTGAGAATCGATTTTTTGGGCACACCCCTAATAAATAGTATAAAATTAGGCTTTGGGCCATAGTCTCCTTGACCTCACTGACATATAAGAACCTCACCTGACTCCCACACATAGATAAGGTAAAATATCTGAGCTCTTTCTATGATGTCATGATTTAATGTCCAATTAAAAGAGACAGAGGAGCCTGAGATAGTTTAAACTGTGCACTTCCGAATATTTACTAGTGTTCGGGCATGTCCAGCTTTTTGCCAAATATAAATCATCTGACCTCTGTTGAACCACACTGTGCCATAAAGCAAAGCCTCCTCGACAGGACCATTAAGTGGGCTTTAATGGAGCTCCGAAGGTTTACCCTTTATATGGTGGATTGTTTGAAGATGTATGTAAAATATGTCATGTCAAAGAAATAATAGTCCTCTCCAAGCAAAAGGAAAAGGCGTGCTTTGTTTGTAAGTGGATGAGGAGATGAGGGTGATCTGGCGCCTGGCTCTAACTGCTGCGTGCGTTTGTATGTGTCGGCATGTGATGGAGGGGATTTCCCCTTAGAGGAGTTGAGGAAAGCATTCAAGTTTTGGTTTTCAATATGGGATTTCTTGTACGGCTGGACGATTAATCGGAATGTAACTGCAGGTTTTCATTTTGGCTCCTCGCAATCTTAAAAATCTTCGAATTGAAGAGTAAAGAACAGTATGGTGCGTTTACAAGTTCCTGATGTTGTGAAAGTACCCTGAATGCACCATGTGTATTGATTGCGATTTAGCTGTCGCTAAGCATCCTTTACGCTGTTTAACTCTTTCACTGCCATTGACGGCTATAAACGTCAAAAATTCATTTGAACTATTTCTATTAGTTTAACATTTTTTTCCCACTTTTGTTAACAAGAGTATGAAAATCTAGCATTTTTTATTGTACATTTAGAACAAATATGAAACTTGTGATTAATGGCGAGTGAACTAGTGGTCATGTGATTCATTACGATTAAAAACTTTAATCGCCCGACACCCCGAATTTTTAATAATCTTTTCTTTTCTTTTTGAATTAATTCACTGCCATTGACGACTATAAAGGTCAAAAATTCATTTTAACTATTTCTATTAGTTTAACATGTGATTAATTGTGAGTTAACTAGTAAAGTCATGCGATTAATTACAGAAAAAAAATATTTTTTTAAATCAATTTATGGCAGTTGAAGTTTACTGTAAAACTAAACACACAACAAAAAGATATACACATTGTATATTAAAATACCAAATATGCTTCGTTTTTAAAATTTACTGGTTAACTCACGATTAATCACACATTTTCTATCTGTTCTAAATGTACAACAAAAAAATTATAGGTTTTTATACTCTTGTTAACAAAAAAAAAAGGGAAACTAATAGAAATTGTTCAAATGAATATTTTACGTCTATAGCCGTCAATGGCAGTGAATGAGTTAATGTTATGAGGACGTCTTCAACATTTTTTGATCCACTGCACATGCTCATCCTCCTCTTTTTCTACTCAGTTAATTACTTGTATAATTTAAAATGGAAAAAAATGACCCCGATAGTTTGAATATTCTAAATGTGATACGCAAACGTTCATTAAATGCTTTACTTTAATGCATGAAATTATGTTTATTGCTCAACACAACCTGTGCTACCTTAAACGTAGCCATCCGCTGTCACGCTAAAGGATAGTGGTCAAAATTAATAGTGCGATTAATCAGCGTTAATTCATGATTAATGCGATAATTCATTATCTTTGACAGCACTACACGAAATACGATCCCAAAGATCCCAAGTTACTTCAGTAAATCCCAAGACTTGTGAAAATAACATGAGATAAAATAATTGATAAAGAAATAAGGGAGATGCTTAGTTACCAGCTTGAATGTGTGCAAAAAGATGCAAGGCAGCAAAAGCGTGGATGTGAAATGAAAATGTGTTCAAGAATAGTGTTCAACCTGCAGAGATGAATGAGCACGAGTATTGAAATCTATGAATAATCGTAAGCATAATCGTGATTATTCTTTTTTCCATAATTGTGTTGTTGACAAGATGATTCCGAGCTGTATACTCATATTTGATGTATCCGTATTACAGCCGTTAGATTTTTGAGAAAAAGCAGAAAGTGGAGAGCAGTGGTCAGTCGGGTCAAGAGGCAATTACGGGACCCATTTCACAGGGACGATACATCTCAAATCCAACTGGAATGTGAGCCGACCTCCATTTTGTTTTGGACACTTGTGG
The DNA here is from genome assembly GCF_051991255.1 of Vanacampus margaritifer. Lineage (NCBI taxonomy): Eukaryota > Metazoa > Chordata > Actinopteri > Syngnathiformes > Syngnathidae > Vanacampus > Vanacampus margaritifer. Next base: position 9,964,898 of record NC_135444.1, on the reverse strand, counting down.
ACATCTCTGACGAGACACAGCAGACACACTCGTCCTCCTCCAGCTGGAAGACAGATGCTTACGTCATCACTACTACTTCATGGGCGAGATAGAAAGAGAGAGAGAGAGAGAGAGTAAAAGTGAACGTGCCTCGGCAGACATGTTTTATGACGTGGTACGGCCGGCAGACGTGTGGCAGGTGGACGTGTATTTTTAGACCTTGGTGTAACGTATCATTGGGGAGGTGACTGAAACGGTCTGCTGGATTCTGCATAATTGTCAGTGTGCATATTTGTGACTGGTACAGACATTAGTTGGATTTGCTTAAATCATTGTGATTCGTGATTGTTTTTTCTCTCTCTCTCTCCTGGAAACAGGAAAAACATCTTATGAAAATCAAGCGAGCAGCATTTACACAAAGAGACGATGTCAATGTTTGTGGTGGAAAGAAGGAATGGGCCGCCTCCATGTCTCTTACGGCTGATTCTGACAAGCGCTTTGTGTAGTTTGGCCGAGTGTGTGTGTGAGTGTGAGCGTGTGTGTGTTGTGGAGAGTCTAATGTTGGCATAGAAACTGTCTGCAGGAAACAGCAGTTCAGGCGGCGCTCCGCTGGCAGACGCTCTCCGCTCACTTCCTGTGTGCTGCGAGGCAGGCAGGCAGGCACACGCACAAACACACACGCGCGCGCACACACGTTCACACACGTACACACACACCCACGCGCGCGCACAAGGTTGGAGCGGGGCTGGACGCTCGCCTGGAGAGCGGTCAAACGGAATGAGAGAGCGAGGGAGGAGGGAGTTCAGCAGAGAGCAGCACTTTCCCACAGTCGAGGGATTTGACACATGGCTCTCACACATTCCTCAGCCCTGCGGCCGACCAAGCGGAGGCTCTCAGGGAAAGTAGGGAGGGAAGAGAGACAGGAGGAGGAGGAGGAAGGTTCCACCCTTGGCACTTGAAAACAATATGGAGATAGCGTGCGCCTGTTTTTGTACATCTTCACATATATTTAACTGATTTTTTTTTTCTTTTTTTACACACTCAATGAGAATCAGAGACAATTGTGAGTCGAGAGATAAGGATCAGCAATATACAAGGTCAGACAAGCTTTGAGGAAAATGTTACTTTCAACACAGTAAGAATGAGGAACTTTTTCAAAAATCAAATCATTAGCTCATTCACATTTTGCATCGTTAAATGTGGTTTTAGCTGTCCAGGCAGCAATACAAGTCACAAAACCACATACAGTATGTCAACTCAGAAATGTAATATCTTCTATTCAATTCTGATTTGGCTACTATTGTTTGTGGCAGACGAATTAAGCAGAACATCAGATATACAAACCTCACATGGCCAAACCCAGAAAACTGGCGAGCCATGATTGTTGTTATCTCAGCCAATATGCACTGTGATGTCATTTTCAGTCACCAGTATGGGGCAAAATGGCCGCCCCCTAAGGTGGATAAAAACAAGTGGATATTTGTTTCCGTTATTAACTCATTCACTGCCATTGACGCCTATAAACGTCAAAAAATCATTTTAACTATTTCTATTAGTTTAACATTTTTTTCCACTTTTGTTAACAAGATTATGAAAACCTAGACATTTTTTTAATAATCTTTTTTGGGGGGGGGAGAAAAAAAAATAAAATTAGGGACGTCAGGCAATTACATTTTTTAATTGTAATTAATCGCATGACTTCAATAATTAACTCACGATTAATCATAAACTTTATATATGTTCTAAATGTACAATCATTTTTTTCCTAGGTTTTCATACTCTTGTTAACAAAAGTGAAAAAAAGAGTTAAACTAACAGAAATAGTTCAAATAATTTTTGGGACGTCAATGACAGTGAATGAGTTCATATTCTAAAAGCGCAATATTATTCAGAATGCTGTGTTTAGGCTGGTATAGGTCAATATATTGCAAATACCACTTTTGGCTTAACTTCCCCTTTAAAAGACTTATAGCATCCATTTTTCACTAAGTAAAATTGCAAAGCTTTTTTTTTTTTTGCTCAAGAAAATAAAAGTGGCAGGTATTATTAATAAATCAATCCATTTAGGAGCAATCTGTGACAAACTAATTGTCCCTGGAATGCTCATTTTACATTGCCAAAATCAATTTGCTCATGTCTTGTCACCAAATTCCTTGACAAAGGAATGTAGTGTGCAATAAAGTGTCAATATTTACTCATATTTGATATATTTTAACATGTCACGTCACATGACCAAACGCAGAAAACTGGTGAGATTGGTTGTTACCTGAGCCCTCACAACTGTGATGTCAGTTGACAGTAGAAAGGTCAACTTTAACAAAACATGTTCTGACCCCATTTCAGAGGGTGTACAATTGCTAATCAATTTGCCAAATGACCGCAGAGGCAAATTCACATGTTGGGTTGAGATTTGTTATAAAACAGTCACACGACTTGATAATTTTTTCTCGTTGTCCGTTGACTTAGTCAAGCTCATTGTGTAAAAGAAGAAGCATGACATTAATATTTAAAAAGAAGTCAGGTCACACTGATCTCCGTGAAATGTAGTACAGTATAATAATCCAGAACAGAGCGAAATCTGGAATGTGGTCTTGTGGTTGTGAATGTCACTGTGGGCTCATTGATGTGTGACCCGTGGGTCCGTCTTGTCGCTCTTCACCCTCAGCGCTTCCTTAAATAAATGTTCTGCTTGGCAGCGTTTTAAAAGGAAGCCAAGGTCAAGCCCTCCTTGACAGTTAGCACGTAGCGTGCCCCCAGACCACCCATATGATGGAGCGTGTGCATGTTAGTTCATGTGCGAGCACCCACACTTAAGACCTGACAAGACCGGCAAAAGGCTTGCCGAGTCGAGTTAAAAGTAATCAGACCCGGTCTTTTTCTTTTTTTCCCTTTTTTTTTTTTTTACTTGAGTGCCTCGCCACCGTGGACGTTACTAAATTGCCAATTAAAATGTCCCATCTCCTTCTTCCCACTTGGAAGCATGACATTTGGAACATTTTGTTTGCGTGTTAATTTACAAGGTATCCATAGAGAGAGGTTAACTCATTCGCTGCCATTGACGGCTATAGACGTAAAAAAAAAAAAAACACGTAATTTCAACTATTTCTAGTAGTTTAATTTTTTTTCCCACTTTTGTTAACAAGAGTATGAAAACCTAGAAAAAAACTATTGTACATTTAGAACAGATATAAAATTTGTGATTAATCGTGAGTTAACTATTGAAGTCATGCGATTAATTACAATTAAACATTTTAACCGCCTGACGGGATTTAAAAAAAAAACATTTTACATTTTTTTTTAATCTTAATTAATCGCATGACTTCATTACTTAACTCTTGATTAATTACAAATTTTATATCTGTTCTTAATGTAAAAAATATATATTATTTTTTTTAAATGCTAGGTTTTCTACGGAAGCGTATTGGATTCACTTGAAGAAGAAAAAACAACTCCTGTTTTTCTGACTAATTTTTGAGTGGGAATTTTGTTTTATTGAGCATTTTTTTTTCATTTTCTGAATATTTTTATCTGTTTTACAGATTTTTTTTCTGTCAAAAAAATATTCCGAAAAGCAGGCTGAAAAAAATTATTCAGAAAAATAGGAGGAAAAAATACTCAGAAAACAGGGGGGGAAATTATTTAAAAAAAACAGGAAAACAAATTATTAAAAAAAAAAAACAGGAAAAACATTATTCCGAAAAAAGGAGCAGGTGTTCTGTTTTTTGGAGTCTTTTTTTTTTTTTTTTACCTCTCTAACTTCAAGTGACTTGTTGTAGACTCGCTAATAGCGGAAGCGGACACTTTCCCGCATACATATGCAATAAGATGGTCATGTTTACTTACTGGCTCTCAATAAAGGAATGAATGTGTATACTGTATTGGGGTTTGTTCTCTAATCTCTGAGGGAAAACCCTCTAAAAAAATATTCTGAAAAAACTGAAGAAAAATATTCTGAAAAACAGAGGAAAATATTTTTGGGAAAAACAGAAAAAAAATTACTCAAAAAATAGGGAAAAAAATATTCAATAAAACAGAAAAAAATACTCCCAAAAAAACAAATCTCCCCCCCAAAATTAGTCAAGAAAACTTTTTTTTCAAGTGAATGCAATACGCTTCCGTAGTTTTCATACTCTTGTTAACAAAAGTGGGGGAAAAAATGTAAACTAATAGAAATAGTTCAAATGAATTTTTGACGTCTATAGCCATCAATGGGAGTGAATAAGTTAAATAATATGGTCAGTGTTGATAAAAAGAAAAAAAACACAACAACAAAGCTTTGCTGGAGGGAATCGATAGTGGGACAGAACTGCGCTGTTATTCCGCCCTGCATGCCTGTGACACCTTGACACTGCAACTTCCTGCTAATTAAGAGTCAGCAGTCGTTTCCTCGTCAGCACATCCTCGTGTGTGCGTGGGTGCAATGTGTGCATGATGGCCCGAGAGGTCAGCTGGACTGATGAGCGGGGTGAACAGAAATAGGAAGGGATGGGTGGGAATAAACATGAGGCGTTTGTGTGTGATGCTGTGGTCGTCGTAGGTGCGGTTCATCGGCCTCATGCCTCTTATCTTCTGCCAGTTGTTTTGCTTTCAATGGAGGCTCGAGGGAGGCGGCTGTTGAAGAGCTTAGTGTGCTCATTGAGGCAATTGTTGAATGATATCATCGATAGGGAAATGGCTAAATATTGCTGAATGGTCAAGATATGAGTTACAGAACATTTTGCTTTCTTTTTTTTTTTTTTATACTTTACAGTACTTTTTTTTAAAGTATTTGTGAAGCGTCACAACTGAGTTACAAATCGGAAGAAAAAAAATGCCAGAAGATTTTTGTTCTTTTTTTCACGTCAATCTTGGGGAATGTTTCACTGTCATTAATAATAATAATAATAATAATAATAATAAGCGTTATTTGTATAGCACCTTTAAAACAAGTGTTTACAAGTTGCTTTGACAACTCCCCCCCCCAAAATCCAGATCATGAAATACTATAAAAGAAAATAGACAAATCCTTACGTGCACGCACATAAACACATACGAAGTAGAAAACCCCAGAGGCAAGGGTAATCCGAGGCATTACAGAAATCCCACGACCCAACTGAGACCAGGAGGTGGTATAGTGCAAGCGATATAAAACGAGTAATTCCAAAAATAAAACTATGTCCATAAAAAATAAAAAATAAAAGTTAATAAGAACCACATGATTAAGAAGCGAGATAAGAAAACATCAACAATTAAAAGCTAATCTATAAAAAAAAAAGGGGGGGTGTTTTAAGACTTAAAAGAGAGAACAGAATTAGCATTAATTACCTTTATCTTATGTTGTAATGTATTGTGCAATTGTAAATATCAGTCAATTAAATTGGCCGGCTGATTAATTGGTCAAGCCCTAGTTGACACTAAATGTGAGGGATTATCCACCGCCACTTTTGGGTACAGACTGTTTGTTTAATTTTGACTTCTTGTAAAAAAAGGTGTTAAAAACAAACAACAAAGTTCTCTTCTGATTGAAATGATGGTAGACATTTGATTCTTAAATCCACAAAGTCACAACTACCCATATATCAAAGTAACAACATAAACGTCAACGTATTTATTTTTGCTTCTCCCAATCAGTGACACCTGCCCATGGCTCAGATAAGCAAACCAAAACACATTGCCCCCTAGTGGTCGGAGGTAAATACAACTCAAACATGGGGTTCCTATCCTAAATTCATTCAAACAAAGTAAGAGCGGTCGCAGATCTTTGCCGTGTTGTTGTCATTTGTCTCCAATACAAAGTCAATGGAGGGGGTTGTGGTCTAAAGCAGAACTTGTGTACTCGTTTTATTACAATATACTTTTTACCTTTACTTGAGTTTTTTTTTTAAACACTACTTTTACTCCATTACATTCTGTTTGCTTTTATTTGTGTTTATTATTTCTTGTGCGACCTATTTGTTTTGACTTATCTGAGAGACTTTTTTTCACCAATCCAATTGACCTCTGCTGATGTCTGACTGCATTTAACCAATCAAATTGAGCCACACGGTCACATGACTCATTTGAGTGAAGCCTAGCATGGTAGAAAGAGTGAAGGGTTTCCCTGCCATGCAATTTGCGGTCAGAAGAGACAAAACACTCAAAATCTGTTTACCTTACAGACCACAGAAAAAAACAGCTTTCATGTCATTTGTGTCTGCCTAAAAATGTCCACATTTCAGCCTACAAGAAGGCTAAAATACTGATTACAGTATTAGCTGTTCAACAACATGCCTGACGATAAACAGCGCACAAGGACCCCTTAATAGTCTAACAATATGCCCAATGTAAAATACACTAACTCAGCACTGAACATACATTAAGGCGGCATTTTTCATCCACTGATGCCATCACACCACAACAAAAAAGGTAAGGTATTTTTTTATTGTTTAAATACTGTACAGGGAGGGTGTACATGTTTTTTACATAAATATAAATTAAAATGCGAATTTTTCATTTTTGGAGATTGGGACGGATTAATTGCATTTACATTATTTCCTATGTTTCGGAGGTTGAACAATTCGGACTTTGAACACAATTCGGACTTTTCTTACACAAATAAATATTTGGAGGATTTATTTATTTTTTTACTGAATGCTTGCATAATGTTATTCTAAGAGCAACAGGGTTTGATTATGAGTTTTTTTGGCTACACTTACCCACCTACGCTTTTACAGTAATACCAAAGTGACAACTGCTTCCCACTCATGTCAGATTTTTTTCAAGGCAGACAAAATGATCTTTTGTTTCCAGATGACTTGGCGGCAAAAAAAAAAAAATGTGGCCCATTTTCCCCATGAGCAGATTGCCGCGCCATACCACACCGACGCACACGCACGCACGCAAGTCCTCGTTTGGGGACGCGCATGACGAGCGCTTTGATGTTTCCTCGAGACGTTTTGTTCAGCATGGCAGACACCGAGTAGTACAAAAGCGTCGGGTGAGCCTGTGTGTGAAGGCAGCGGATTAGAGGCTTTCCAACCAAGCCTTTTTTTGATGTGAGGGCCCCAATTACCGTACGGGGGCCTCGAGGAAGAGGGGGGACGCAATGGGGAGAGGGCTTTCGTGTTTGGGGATACTCAGAGTCCATCTATTGCGACAGCTGAGATGACCTCGCCATTCACCCCCCCTCCACTCTACATTACTCTTGAATCCCTTTAATGAAAATTATGAAATATATGACTCAAATTGAACTCATATAGATCAACATTGGAATAAAAATAGTCTATTGACGAGTTGTTGGTAGTCATCGTTGGCCTGCGGTGCTTCCATTGAAATGATTGAAGAGTTTTTGCCTCTAAGCGCAGTCCACAAGCCAAATTTTGATCGTATGAGTTTAAAAGAGATGAAGGACAAGAATGAAACTGGTGTAATATTCCCCCGTCATTCAAGTTTGTATTTCGACATAAGTAATATTTAGCTTGTGGGCAGGGAAGAGGTTGAATGTCTTGGTATGTACGACATGTTAGCTTATGTTTCCGTGTACATATGCAATTGTAAGGCTTATATTGTACAAGCAATGTGTGTTGTCACCACTGAATAAACTTAAAATATTTCCTTGTAATACCTTTTTTACACACAATAAATATCCTATCATTTCTAAGGTCTCAATTATGAACAGAAGTTGTAAAACCACATATTGGACTTTTTTTCCTGGCCTATTGGATTATTTGTTCAATCCTATTTATCGATTCCTGGCCCCAATTTTATTGTGTGATCAATGCAAAATGATTTTTAAGAGCAAATTGGAAAAATATAATTGCCATGCATTTTATAAGTGTGCCAAAAAAATCGATTCTCATAAGAATCGCGATTGTCATTTAGTACGATTCAGAATCAATTTTAAATGTCCCCAAATCAATTTTATTTTAATTATTTTATACTGTCTTGCCTTTGTCTGTGTGTGCCTTTATTTGGAGCGCTGTTCATGTTGTACCCGATTTAGCCACTTAGGGACAGTGTGGTTCCACGCGGTCTAATACACTGTTAAGTTGTAGCCACATTAGAGAGTAGAAGGAAAAAGCCACAATCAAGTTATTCCAATAAAAGTGTTTTTTTTTGCAGTGTGGAGCCATTCTTTTGAGTGATAAAAGTGCAGCGAGTAGCGCGCTAATTAGCATTAGCGAGTCAGACTGGAGTAGAGCATTACAATTCCGTGCACATCTAGAGATTTAAGCAAAAATCATTGTCAATCAAATCATTTTGAAGCAAAAATCGGTCTCAATCAAAAATCGTTTCTGAATCGAATTGCAGGCCCAAAAATCGGAATCGAATTCAATCGTGAGACATTCAAAGATTCCCACCCCTAATTAATTTCATTCCTTTTTAAGGAAATTTACTGTAGTCGGGATATATGTATTTACGATTTGTCATTGTTTTTGGGGACATTTTATGTATCATAAGTACTAATGGTATCGGTACTTGGTATCAGTGAGTACTGAAGATTTGAGTATCAGTCTAAAAAAAAATGATATTGAACATCCCTAGTTGTGAGAATGTCACGCACGCGACGGGAGAATGGCAGTGTGCTTTTACCATGGAACCTTAAAATTTGAATACCTCAAACTCAAAACGTCCTGGAAAAATATGCCGTTAACACAAAATCCTGAGGTGGAACCGAGTTCAGCATTTCTCACTTGACTTACTAAATGGAAGTCTCCAAACAGAAGTTAAATACACAAAGTAAGTTTGTTTGTAAGAATTTGCAAGCAGGCCTTCGCAGGTGCACGATGCAATCACCGATCCTTTTAGTGTATGTGACTCCTCCCCCCCAAACCTCTAATTTTCCACTATTTTCCATGGAAAAAGATCCCAATAAATAAATGTTACAGATTATGTTTAACATTTAAAGTTCAACTGTTCAATTTTGAATTCACAATAATCGTGCAAGCTTTGAAGGACAACAACACTTTGGAATTCAAATAAGCTACCACACTTAGCATGATCAGAATGAGTGTTTTTTCTCTCTCTCTACTATGTACACTCATTACAAATAAAACCCTGTTCGTATAGCCTATTACAATTCATTGTTGGTTCGAGTGGGTGGCCCAGATGGCCGATAGTAACATTCTGTAGGATGGATGATGTCATAAACAAAGACAAGACAGGAAGTAGATGACATGTACCCTAATGTATGGCCCTCCACGGTCAGCAGGGGTGAGGCTGGTCACAGAGGATGTGTTTGTGTCTGTATGTTTACGTGTATGGGGGTGGGGGGGTAGATGTGGGAGGGGCGGGCTCCTGCGTGCCACTGAGGTCCTGTTTGCATCTGCTGAGAGGCCCAGAGAGGCGAGATCTTATCTGGCGCGTGCCTGTGCCGCTCTTTCCCACACTCTGCATGCTTCACTGCCAGGAGGGGGTTTCGAGGTAGGAGGGGAGGGAGACTTATGATTATGGGTCCCGTCCTGTCAACTTTACGCTGTTTTGACTGCCATGACATAATGTGCTTCAATACAGTGACCCCCTACCTCCACGCTCACACACACACTCTCTTGCTTTCAGCTTTTTTTTTTTTCCTTCTTCAAAGGTTCCGCGCAGCAACAAGGGCCCCCTTTTCTGTGAATGTGGCATATTTGGCTTTTCATCAGACTCCCCCTTTTTTATTTTACTTAAAAGCTGCCCGAACTCTCCCTTTCCACTATGTTTTTCACTTTGATTTGCGCCCCCCACACCCACCGAACCATACCCCCTCCCTCCCTAAATCTCCTGCTATTACCACCTTAGCCTGCTTTTCTTCTCATGAATTAGAAGTGGTGAAACCTTACAGCACATATTGCATAGATTAAACGATGGCCTTGCTCTTGTCTGGTTCAATGACGCATTGACAGGGACACACGAAGACCGTCGATTACATTCATACTTGACAGAACTAAAAATACTACTTTTTTTGTGAGTAGTTGAATTTTTTAAGTTTAGCTTGTTAGGTTTTGAATATTTCTGTCACAAAGCCTGATGTGGTAGAAGGCGTAATTTGTTCGAAAATTTTAAATGTGTAATGTCATCTCTTTAATATGATGGTGTATTAGGGCCACGTATAATTTATATATATATATTTTGGTGTATATGTATATATATGTATATATATTTAAAAAAAAAAAAGAGAGAGAAAAAAAACTTCTTTTTTTTAAAAAAAATTTTTTTAATTTTTTTTTTTTAAAAGGAGAGCAATGATGATGTCAAATCGAATGAACAATACTGAGCTCTCCTGAAAAAAAAAATATTTTTTTTTTTAGGGCGGGGCCAATATTCAGAGGAAAAAAATAGAATAAATTTGTACGAAAAATACACGTAGCATAGCGATAGTCTAATCATGTGAGGGTTTGTTGGTGGTTAATGGGACACTGTTTATAATTTGAAAAAGCAGGATGGAGACATATTAATTCTTAAATTTAAATTTTTCTCGTCATTCGCCGCAGCTAGAGCGACAACACTTCCTGATCCCTTAACAGCTGACTAACGCTAACCAATCAGATGCTAGCATACTTTAGGTAAATGCTAGTGAATGACGGAGAGCAGCAGATTCGACACATCAACTTAGATAAATACCAAAATGTATGAACGTGTAAATATTAATTCTGAAAACATGAATTTACAAGTAAATATACATTTTAACAACTTAAATGCTTGATGATCGTCCGGGTGTGGACCTTCGCAAAGTGAGGCGTGTTTGTCGCTGGCCAGTGGTCGTCGTACACAACGCTTCAAAGAGCGAATGCTTAACATGATATGGTTAACTCTTTCACTGCCACTGACGTTAAAAGACGTCAAGTAAAAACCTACGGAGGGCCGCCAATGACGTTAATTTCTGCTAAAGCAATTCATATATCCTTATTTGAAAAACCCGACCGAAAAGTATTGGCACAAACAGTCGAGTAGTATTTAACGTGTAATTCTCATAAGTTTTTTCTCGCAAATCTGTCACTTTATAAACTCGAAAATTTGCGGTTTTTTTCTCAAAATATTGCCCCCGCCCTCTAAAAAAATAAAATAATTTATGTGGCCCTAATACACCGTCGTACTTAAAAGTAGACCTGAGAGGGAAAAAATTGTGTATCCCTCCTCGGGCTCATACAGGTTTAAATTTACTTAAGTACTCTATTTTACATTGTAACTTGTATATTCATATGTCATGAGGCTATGCAGTATATAGCGAACACGCCCATGTTTAAATATCAGGCTTGTCTGATTCTGATAGCTCTCTACAACACACCCAAAATGGCAACACGACTCACTTTACTTCACAACCATCCCACTTGAGAATCTCTGATCTAATGACTTAACTGCACGTTTGTGTGTGTTTTTGGCAGACATGCAGTAAATTCTAGCCGTACTCATGTAGGTGACTATTGCATTGCAAACAACTTATTTTTTCTTTGTATCTGTCTGGCATCTTCACAGGATGAGTACATCGGCTCAATTCTATTTTAACAAGCGTCATTGAACATAACGTGGTCAAGTTTGAAGGCTCCACTATATTTGTTTTGGCGTGTACATGTTGTATGCAAACCTCCATTTAATCTCTCGACAGAATATTTAATATATATATATAATATTTGTGTAGATAGTTTCATTTTTGCATAACACAAATGTCTTCAGAGTCTTCAGAGAATAAAGGTTTTCAGTAAGATGCAGGACTTACAGTGAATAAGTGAATATAAAATGTCCAAGTTAACTCTGCCAGCCCAGTTAAAATGGATTTTTGACGTCTGTAGTCGTCAATGGCACTGAATGAGTTAAATGTCATCTTTTGTGATTAAAAAAAATTAGACCAAGCTAATAATTTGTAACTTTTCCCACCATTCGTCGCTGAACAAAAAAGACGTGTTTTTTAGAGGGGGAGTGTTAGTACAATTACCTTAAAAGTAACTTAGTAACCTTATTGACTACTTGGTTTAAAAAAAAAGCACACAACTTAATTATATTGCTGATGACTTGATTTTAAAAGCAGTGTAGCCACAGTTGCTGTGCCTTAAAAAGTAACTTAGCTAATTTGATGATTACTTCATTTAAAAGTAACTTATTACTTTCCTGATTCATTGATTTTAAAAGCAGTGTTGTCACACTTACCTTAAAAAGTAACTTAGCTACTTTACTGATTACTTGATTTGTAAAGTATCTAAATTAGATTACAAGTTACTTTAATTGCCATTCTGTATACAGTAGATGCATCAAAATAAAAATCACACCCAGTTTTGCCACTTAATTGGAAGGTCTATTTTAACATTTAAGAATAAAGTGTATTTACAAATAAATTAAAGACTATCTGTCTGACATGTCAAAATAAAGAGTATTTTATGAATTTCACTTAACATAAATGGGCTGATTGTTTTTAACTAAAAAAAGTAAAAATAGGTTAGTCTTTCTTCTGGTCTTCACTTAACATAAATTCATTTTAAAATAAAATCTCAAATGAAGGCAAGTTTTTTTATTAGACAGTGGGAAAGTAACTGTACTCGGATTACTTGACTGGAAAACGCTAGAGATCTCCGCAACTACTTTTTTACTGATTATGCACGCATTTTGAAGTTACACAATACTTTGTGTGTCTGGAGCGGAGAAACAACAAACAAGTGCGACAATGTGGTTGTAGTCTCATTTTTATGTCACAAAAACCTGGTGAACAGGGGTGTGTTGACTTTTTATACCCATTGTAGCTAATAAAAAAAACCTCCTCCCTTTCCTCAGGCTCTCCTTTGGTCTCTTGAGGTCTCCTTAACTCTTTCACTGCCATCGACGGCTATAGACGTAAAAAATTCATTTGAACTATTTCTATTAGTTTAACATTTTTGAGAGGTTCCGCCGTCATACCATTTGTTTACTTCTTAAAAATCTCCTCAGATTTAGGGCTACAAGTTTGATCTTGATAACAAATCATAATCCTTTTAACTCTTTCACTGCCATCGACGGCTGTAGACGTCAAAAATTCATTTGAACTATTTCTATTAGTTTAACATTTTTTTTCCACTTTTGTTAAGAGTGTGAAAACGTAGATTTTTTTATCGTACATTTAGAACAGATATAAAAAAATGTGATTAATTGTGAGTTAACTAATAAATCTATGCAATTAATTACGATAAAAAAATTGAATTGAATGACACCCCTAATTTTTAATAATCTTTTTTTTTAATCACGTCAGGGGATTAAATTTTGTAATTGTAATTAATCGCATGACTTCAATAATTAGCTCACGATTAATCACAAATTTTATATCTGTTATAAATGTACAATAAAAAAAATTATAGGTTTTCACACTCTTAACAAAAGTGGAAAAAAATAAAGTTAAACTAATAAAAATAGTTCAAATGAATTTTTGACTTCTATAGTCATCAATGGCAGTGAATGAGTTCATTTGTTGGAATTTAGATGTTTCTGGGGTTGGTGAAAGACTCTGGTTGGTAACCCGGTGGGTAATGTCTGGTCGGTGCTGGATTTCACTTTCCTTTATTTTCTTTGATCCTTCCTCGGGTCTCCTGACAACCACACAACTCTAGCTTGATTCTGTAGTATTCGGTTTAGGTGAACGGTATGGGATTTTTAATAGGTTTTAGGTGAACTAATGAGTACACGCTCACACGCACACACATACATACACACGCACATTCTCACGAAAATAAAAAATAAAATAAAAATAAATAAAAATTTTAAAAAAGAGAGAGAGCAATGATGATGACATGTCGAATCGGTACAATTACCGAATGAACAATACTGAGCTCTCTCAAAAAAAAGGGGGGAAAAAAGGTTTTAAGTGAAATCTCTGAATCTGATGAGTATTTTGCAGCCGCCTCCACAACTGTAAAAAAAAATGTAAAAAATAAAAAATAAAAATCAATGCATCCTCCGCCAGCAGGCTCCCAGCTGCTACTGTCTGAGAATGAGAGGCGGGAGGATGCGAGTGCAGTCAGGAGCGTGCATGGAAGAATGGAAGGAATGAGCATGTAGCGAAGGGCCTGATAGGAGACAAAATAGTCTCGGGCTGGCTGACTCACTCTCTCTGCACCTTTCCTCCCTTCCTCAGAGACAAGATAGATGCTCGGTCTCTCTCTCTCTCTCTCTTTCCCCTGGCTGCACACAAACATGCACGTACACAACACACCCATGAGCGCACTCCTCTCAGCTTTCTGCCAAACCCTCCTGTGCCCCCGCTCATCTGCGTGGGGGGCCCTGCAGGCAGTCTGGGCCCTTACGTGCCCCGGCTCTACACACACGCACGCACACATTTACGCAGAGGAGCTGATGTGTAAGACACGCTCTGATCCTGCATGCTGATGATGAAAGACAGGCAGCCAGGCTGCTGTCTCGGTGCCAGAGGGTAGCACCTCAGAGAAGCCCGTTGATTCTTGATCCCCCTCCTCCATCTTCATCACAATTGAGCAAATCATTTGAATTTCATCACTATCTCATTTGGGTTCCTGTATGATAGTTGAGGTCACCGATCAGGGTTGACAATTTGAGCTTGTTGCATGGAAACAAGTCGGAAGTTGTTCTGTGTTGCTGTGTGTGCTGCGGTACTTCATGTTTTTACCTGCATAGCCCCCAGCCTCACACCTGGCCTGGCAGGAGTTCTGGTCCCACCCTTCCTCGACTGGCTCCTCCATTCAACACCCCCACCTTCCTGTCCGCCTCCTGACACTCATTAATAGGAAGCATGGTGCGAGACCCTTACTGTACTCAGAGGTTTGAATAAAACCAGTATTATTTATCACAGTAAAATTGGAAGTGTACATTTAACTCCCATAATGTTAAATGTAACCTAACCTCAACAGTTCCGAGTTAAATTTACACTTCCAAAAGTGTAAAAATTTAACTCTTTGGTAGAGTGAAATTACATCACCCATAGTGTTATTCTTTGATACATTAAAGTGAGCCTTTTACACTTTTAAGTCTTATCTATTTTCACATATCAAGAAATGATAAATAAAACTGAATGGAAACACTAGAAATTTGAAAAAGGGCTCAAAATTCACAAAAAATAAGTTTTTACGCTTAGAGGGGGTGGGTTTTGAAAGATATCGAAAAAAGGAAAATGCGAATTTTGGCGATGGAAACCGGCAAGACCGGATACACATCGCACATTTTGACAGGATATTGCGTCACACGTATGTTTGTAGTCCCAAAGCAATGTCGCACGATAAAGTAAGGTATGTTTGGGGAGGACGACGAAACAGAAATATTTTTGGAATGAATTAAAGAAGCGAATATTAATGCAATTTTAGTTGGAAAACAGCAACCAAAAAAACCCACTATGGTTTATCAAGAAGAAACTCATACGACGTCATCGCACGGCGCAGTCACTTCCTAGTCTTCTTCTTTTAAATTACTGTTGGATCCCATCTCTATGGCGTATACCGCCACCTACAGCCGCGGAGTCCCCTCTCACTATTTGCAAAAGAAAAACAGATGGAAACGGGCATTCCGTGCATTTTCAGTCAATTTGTTTAAAAAATTTGAAACAATTGAATGGAAACCTGACTATTGTCAGTATTATTTCTCTTCATTTTTTGGTGTTTCTCAGTTTTGTTGTTACTTTTAACCACAACGTGTTATTTTCATTCCTTTTTTGTGTGTGTTAATTTCTTAGTTTTAGTGTTACCTCTTGACGAGTTCTTGTTTTCCAACCAAAATGGAGACAGTGGGACTCGAACCTGCCACTTGGGGGGCAACAACACTAACACGTACGCCACGAGATTGCCGCAAAATTCTTTCTCGTAGGCCTAGTTCCCGCTCGACTCCCGGTAAATACGAATTGCCGACACAGCAAAATATCCGCTTCGTTTTTAGTTTTACAGAAAAATAATGAACATAAATTACACTACTCATGAAAATCGGGAAACTTTTTGTTTTATGTTATACACGCTTTTTCTACCTTAACTCATGAACAAAATAATTCAAGAAATGCATAATTTCATACATTACAAAACCGAATAATCCAGACCCAGAGTTGTCCTTCAAATCCATCATAAAGACAGGGTGTATCACCTGTGTGTGTGTGTGTGTGTGTCTGCTGCAGCTGATGGAGGTGATGAAGGCATGAATTAGCCTGCGCAAGGGAGGGAGAAGCCCGATTATTCTGACTGATTGCACACATACGCTTGCACACTAGCCTCGCAAACCAGAAGATCGCGTACTGTCTGTCTCAGCCTCTCAGATCAGCGCTACCCGGAGCTTCCTCTAAATCTCCTCTCTAACATGAATTATGAACCGGCGCTTTGTGGGCCAGCTGCGGCTTCCACGGGACAATTAACATTACTCAGAAAAAGAAGGGTGAATTTAGTGGGAAAGAAGTGGGAATGGATCGGTCATCTCTGGTTTGAGAACCACTGAAATTAGTGCAAGATTGAAGTGAGGTGTATACTCAGTAAATACCATGTGGATGACGCAAAGGCCTGCTGGTTATATGTGACCTCACTAGTCTAAACATGACATTGTGATTAATATTACTTTTGTGAAATATAATGTTATGCAGCAAAATCCAGCCATCTTTAGCCATCCCAGCGGGCGGCCATTTTGCCACTTGCTGTCGACTGAAGATGACATCACAGTTACTCAGGGCTCTGGCAACGACCAATCACAGCTCACCTGTTTTCTTTTTTTTTTTTTTCAGGAAAGCTCAGTATTGTTCATTCAATTTGACATCATCATTGCTCTCCTTTTTTTTTTTATTATTAAAAAAATAATTATAACCTGTTTTCTGAAGCTGAGCTGTGATTGGTTGTTACCTGAGACCTGAGCAACTGTGATGTCATTTTCACTCAACAGCAAATGACAAAATGGCCGCCTTCTGATACTGATAAAAACTGCTGGATTTTGCTGCTTAACTCATATCCTACTAACGCAATATTAACCAGAATACCACATTTTTAACTAGTGGAGCCGCATATTTTTGAGGGGTTGACTTTACTTCTCTATTTTCATAGACTGGCACCCATATGCTCGGTGCAAAAACGGGCACAATTTCATTTTGGCGCTGAGGTAAGACTAGTCTGATCTGTTTGGAGCCATGTTGTGCCTTATTGGGCGTTCCGGCGCACGGAGTTGCCTGCCCCACGGCGCAGCTGCAAATTTGGTCACAAAAAGTAGACTAGATTTTAGACTCACTAAAAGCAGGTCTAAATGGTGGCGCAAGTGGTGTAATGTGATTTTGGTGGATTTCATCGAGACGCAGGCAGACAGATTTGACGCTCCGTGGATGTGTGTAGTGAATGTTAATCTATTTTGACCACAAATATGACAACAACGTGGGGCAATCCCTCTGAATCATTGTAGAAAATGATTAATTTAACAAATTATTATCATTATCATCTTAACAGCACCACCCTGACCGCACGGCACAACTATTCGATAATGAATACGTTTCCGGTGGTACTATTTCAAAGTTTAGAATGACCATTCCAAACTGCTGAGTTTGTAGTTGAAAAGCAACATAAGTGATGTAAAAACAGATTTTTTTTACAAATTTAGACATACTGTAACTGTGCTGCACACTTTTCCCTGCATGCAGTTATTGACCTCCAATCTGGTTTTTGACCTTCGACAGGCCACTCAATCACTAATCTTTTCAACTCTAGCATGCCACAGTTTAAGATGTACACTTGTTGCAATGTTATGTTTCTAAAAAGTTTGAACATGTCATTGTTTACAGCATAAGTGTCCCGACCTTGCCCTTTGCCTCCTGCATAGCATTAAGACGTCTCCACTTCAGCATCCCACGGAGCCCGGGGCAAATCCTCTCAGTTGCTCCCGATCTGTTTGCAACAAGGGGCTTGATTTTGAGATAAATGAAGGCAGGGTGATTCCCAGGCAAAGCAGTCAAGTGGCTCATTTGACAGATGTTGTTATCCCTCTTGCATCGGATAGGCCATTGTTTAATCCTGTTAAGTCACCTTGCTCCAGGACATGAGAGCAACTTCCTCAGTGACGCCCTTTCTTTGAACTCTGAACACATCAATGGATCTTGCGAGAGGAGTTCCATATGTTCCATATGCATTTTTATCTATGTTAATAGTGGTACTATAAACCTTTGGACTATGGGTGTGTTATTGGAAGCGTCTGCTACTTGTGTGCTGCTGGATCTTTACATAACTTTTCAAAGTTGTGGTTTCAACCTCCTTTATTTTTCAAGACAGCAGCAAGAGAGCTGAAGACTATTTGCCACCTACAATCCATGTTAAATGTGCCACAGGCAAAGTAACAGAATACACATAAGCAGAGGGCTAGATAGAGCAAGGATTAAAAAAAAAACTTATAATTCTAAATATGTCCTTGGCATATTGCTTTCATAACTATTTTTGTTTGTCTCAATTTAAGTCCAAGAAACTGCTTGTGAACAGTGGCCAGTCTTCTGTAACTCTATAAAGGAAAACAAGTGGTTGATTGAATCTTTTTTTTTTTAATGGAAACAGCCAGCTGTTCTTACAGTTGATAACTAATATTTTGTAAATTCATGGTTCAGGGAATGATAAACAATGATGACTTACCCTACCTTTGAACATGTTCTCTTTGAAAACATAAACCTTGGCACAATCAGTTAACGTTACTTATGCCCACTTTGCATGTATTTGCATTTCTTGAATTCAATTGAAGGTGTAGCGTTGGGGTCGTGTACTAATACACGTGACTTTAACAACCGGGTATTGGTACATTTACATGTAATCAATTCAATAACCCTTTCACAATCTGATTACCGTATTACCATTATTCATCAGACCATGTCAATCAGCGCCCAAAAAAAAAAACATAATATATATGTGCTTATTCGGGTTTTTAAAAGCGTGAATAAGATCCCTGTGTTACCCATTTTCTGATCCAAATATTTCGCTTTATAGACATGTATCTGCGTACCTCCTTTGAACTGAACTTTGGTTTGCGTTCTGCAAATGCTCTACTTGCAAGAAATCTTGATCTGAACGGCAGCCATCTTACGTTGCCACTCACTAACCATAAAGATTTATTTTTGCTGTGGCGTTTTCACATTATTTTCTGTGTCTACCGCAAAAATGCCAAAGTGGGTACATATAACCGAAATACGCAAGCGGAGGTAAACAAATATGGCAACGCAGCACAGAACAATACTTTTGGAGCAAGGAGGAAACATGAATATAATGTGTTTTATTGACCATACACTCTAAAAACAGTTGGGTGAAAAATAACCCAAATATGGTCAAAAATTGACCGACCCTCTACTTTGAGTCAAGAAATGGGTCTTTCAGCGTAAAACAACTCATAAATATTGGTCAGATCATTTACTTGGGTCAAAAAATTGTGTCATTTTGTATAAAATAAAAAGTTGGGTCAAATTAACCCATAAAGTGGATCGGTCCATTTTTTATCCATAATTGCGTTACTACTACACTGTTTTTAGAGTGTACACTCTAAAAACAACACTGTTTTTAGAGTGCATACTCTTAAAACAGTTGGGCCAAAAGTAACCCAATTATGGATCAAAAATGGACCGATCCACTTCATGGGTCAATTTGACCCAACTGTTTTTAGAGTTTACACTGTTTTTAGAGTGTTCACTCTAAAAACTACACTGTTTTAGAGTGCACACTTTAAACATTTGGGCCAAAAGTAACCCAATTATGGATCCAAAATGGACCGATGCACTTTATGGGTCAATTTGGCCCAACTTTCTGGGTTGTTTTATACAAAATGACCCTTTTTTTTTGGCCCAAGTAAAAGATTTGACCGATATTTATTAGTTGTTTTACGCTGAAAGATCCATTTCTTGACTCAAAGTTCGGTCAAATCAACCCAAGTAAAGGATCGGTCCATTTGTGACCCATCGGGAGTAACTCTGTCTGCTCATGCATGTAAACGAGTTATCCGAATGTTTCAGAAACCGGAATTTTCCCGTTACCTGAATATTGACGGCATGTAAATGTAGTCTGTGTTGAGGCTAGAAGCGAAACTGATTGCTGAAACTAACTAGCTAACATGTTTGCCCAATCTCGCACTTCTCCTGGTTGAAAGGTGACGCTCTCTGATGGCGAACAATGGAGTCTGAGATGGGTGTGGCTGTAAGAGGAGGGGAAGGGTGAGACAAGGACTTAACTAAACTGAATCTGGTTTGTTGGGGGTGTAGCAAGGTGAAACCTGCAATGCCCTGGTGATGAGGTCATACCGGTGTGTGTGTGTCTGTGTGTGTGCGCATTTGTACGGGGATTCATTTCTCAGTCCCTCGTGGCTCCATCAGTGTAGTTATGTCATGTGAAAGGATTACAAACACCATCCTGGTTGTGTGCAGACATTCGCGATTTCCTTGTCAAAACCTAAGGGCCACATTAAAGCCTCCGTTTTGAAATGTGGTCTCAAAATAAAGCACGTTTGAAGGCAGCGCGCTGCGATATTACCGCAGTTGGTTGAAAAATATTCTCCCACTTGGACAAGATGTAAATCACCGCTACGCTTTGAAGTTCTTCCCATCCATTCCTCCCGGCCTCCCGCTCGTCTCCATTACTTATCGTCACTCGTAAGCATAAACATTGGGAGCTGAACCCCGCTGCTATCCCGCACCAAAACGGGGCCCCTCGTCGCGGCACGCTGAAAACAGATCAACTTGGGGAAGCAGGGAGCATGAAAGGAGGGCGCTAACTACTGGGGGATCAACGCATTCCTGCTACTGCTGCTGCCACCCCTGCTGGCTGGTGGCAGTGCAGGGGAGCTCGCAGCCAGGAGCTTTGTTGCCACAAAGCAGGCGGCTGAATATTCCTGAGCTGGCTCAGATCTCACAGGCAGTGAGCAGCACTTGACCTTTGCAGCGCTAAAGGAATATGACAGCCGTGAAAGCGACTGAGAGAATAGCGAGAGGGCAAACGAAGGGGTGTGAGAGACTGAAGACAAAAGCCACGCAAAGTGCAGGCTGCCACCAAAACAGTTAGTTTGCAATCAACGTCAGTCATCAACCCCCCCACACCCCACCCCGTCCCCCCCTGTCGGGACAGTTTGATTTCCACTTTTCAAATAAGGCGTCTATTTTTGGCCTGATAACAGGGCAGGCTAAATTGAAATTGGCAGCTCGACATTCTACAAATAATAGTCATCTTTGCTGGAGATCATGTGAACAGCCCCTGCTTTCACTTTGCTGGAGCCCCCGCCCTCTTCTGTCGAAGACGAGAAAGAAGGAAATGAGGGAGGGAAAGAGAGAGAGAAAGGGCTAATCTTAGTGACAATTGGAGGAGGCTGAGAAGGCAAAAAAGGTCCAAAATTGAAAGGAGGAGGGGGAGTAGTGCAACGGGGAAGAAAAAAAAAATCGTAATGTCCCAGTGATCAGGAGGAGGCCTTGAGGGGTGGTGGAATGGGGGGTGCACCAGAGAGGTGAGGATAGAAAGACAAAAGGAGGGAAGGAGGGAATTTCTTTAATGTTTCTGGCAGCCGACCAGCTGAGGTCTCAAGGTTATCCTGGCTTTGCAAACTCCCACGGGAAAGGTGGAGTGCTGAGGGCCGCAATCGGGGGGGGCACTTGATGAGGGCTGGAGGTGAAAGAGAGGAGGGAGAGATCTCCAGGAAAGAGGCTAATGCTCACAGGGAGGGTAATCCTCAGGCCCTCTCGTCTGATAAGGTTGGCCTTGGACCAGGTAGGAGGAAGAAAAAAGGCTGCGGGGCCTCCCGTGGCTTCCTCGCAGACTGCGGCGCCCCGCGCTAGTTTAGCGCGGGAGGACGACTGTGAATTATTGTTCGAGCAATTAGCTGGATCACTCTTCAGTGATAACAGTCATACTTCACAGATTCCCATGTTGACTTGTGTTTTAGCATTCTTGCCTCCAGGGAGATCAGAGGTCAGGGCCAGTTGCTGTACCGAACAGCTGCTCTTGATGTACGAAGACTTCCACTTTTGGCTTAAGGACACTTTCCAAGCCTTATTATATGCTGCTGACGTGATGATTTATTCATAAAGGGTGTCAAAATGAAATTCTATCGAATAGCCAAGACTTTTCTTTTTTTGGTCCCGGGAAGTACAACCACAATCTGATCCTTGACACTGGTTGATAATTTGTTCCTAAAGCCAAACTGTCTCCATCACTTTATTTATTGTACAGGCAATGTTTAAAGTCACATTTTAAGATTTTTAAAAGCCATTAACCAAACTAAACACTCTTTAATGATGAATGAGGAGGATAATAAACGCACCGTCACTGATGCGCCTCATTTTTCATTTTGAATCATAAACTGTCATAGAAGGATCAAATGAAATCAAGCATGAATGTCATGTAAAAACAAACTGCTGCTCCTTTCAGACAGCATAAACGGACTGACTCAAATTCAGAACACCTGCAATGGGGAGTCATTTATTGACATTAATCTGTGTGTTATGGCTGGCTGGATGTATATACTGTATATATATGTGTATATGCTGGATATACTACCCGGCCAATGGAGCAAAAAAAAGGAAGTAGCAACCAACCAAAAGGAAATATAAATATCACAAGACCAGCACTGCAAACAGAACCAGAGTAGTTGACACTTGACAATTCAAATATATGTGTTTTTAACTTAAGCAAAACAAATTGTGTATTTGTACTTCAACGAACTGCTGCACAACTTGTCTTACGCTCTTTTTGGTGAATACATCATGTATGCATTGCTTTGACGCTGCTGCAATATTTGAGGAGGTTCAGAAAGACATGAAGCAAAATCGCCTTTTTTCAGGCTTTCAGGCCTGTATTCAAAATCAACACCTTTATGCAAATGTGACCCTTGTGACATGTTATGAATGGTTGGCGGGGGGGTTCAGTGAGTGCATGGGAAGAGATCTACATTGATGCTTTGAGTATTTGTTTACACTAAACGAGGCTTACCAGAGATAATGATTCATAGCATCAAGCTGTCAATGTGTGCATGTGTGTTTTACACACTGACCTGATGGTTACTGAATACAGTTCTTTGGAATTTCTCTTTTCTCTAATCCGAGAACAGGCTTTAAAGTGGAAGTCAACCTTAAACATTTTGTGACAATAATATGTTATATGTGACCTCATTAGTCTAAACATGACATTCTGATTATTATTACATTTGTGGAATATGAGTTATGCAGCAAAATCTAATCCATTTATACCCATCTCAGGGAGCGGCCATTTTGTCACTTGCTGTCGACTGAAGATGACATCACAGTTACCGAGGGCTCGGGCAACGACCATTCACAGTTTACCTTTTTTATGAAGCTGGGCTGTGATAATATCAACCAGAATGCCATATTTTGACTAGTGGGGTTGCATAGAACATATTATTGTCAAGAAATTGTTTTGGGTTGACTTCTCCTTTAAGACAAAACAAAGGTTTATTTAAAACAAGCTGTTATAGATTCTAACACCATATTACGGCCATAAATGCATATCTTAATAAATAAATCCAGTGGAACGGCCTAGGTTCAAGACATTTTACCAAATTCTGAATCATATGACTAGAAACAGATCTTCTTTTTTCTTTTTATCAATCAATTGATGCTCATGGACTTAATTCTTGTAAGATATGAGTTTTTGGCTGATGTCATTCAAAATCGGAACTCTGGAAGATTTTGGCCATATTTGGAATTACACGATGTCAAGTGTGTGCGTGTGTGTGTGTGTGTGTGTGTGTGTGAGAGAGAGAGAGAGAGAGAGAGAGAGAGAGAGAGAGAGAGAGAGAGAGAGAGAGAGAGAGAGAGAGAGAGAAGTCAGTGTAATGAGAAATATATTTCAGTGTTATTGATACATAAAGTGTCGCGAATGCATCACTTTCGTCTTTTTTCTGGTTTGGCAGCGGTGCTTAGCTTGTATTTGCATGAGTGGCCCTTAGCCCCACCCACCCCACTACCTGCAGCACCAGCTCCAGCCGTATCCCCAGTGTACTCCAGCCTCAGGCATCCTAAGCACAGACCCGGGCCAGCTCGTGGGTCTTCTCCCCAACCGCTTCCTCTCCACTGCTGCTGGCTTTGACTCACCGTGACCCCTGACCTACAGTGTTAGGCTGCCTCCCCCACACATGCAAATGCCGCTCATCTCCTCCATGAGGCATCAGAGGAAAGGCGAGCCTCTGATAGAGCTGGCGGGAAGGAAGAGAGATGTAGGAGTGACGTGGATGGAGGAAAGCAGAGTGAGGTGTTGTGGGGGCCGAGCACGAGGAAAACAAAGCAACGGGGAGAGAGAGACCCCTAAAGGAAGTACAAACATCAGTGGCAGCCGCTTGGGGAGCCTCGGGCCCACAGCCCAGCGTTCAGGCCTTAAAACATTTTTCTGTGTTTTAGCCAGCCAAGTAAAGCCCTGATCCACTGACTGCAGGCTTGCAGTGACCTTCGACGATCTCACTTTGTGCTCGAGTGCGAGAAAGCTATCATGAGTGCGTTCACTTTACTTGTTGTTTTCCTTGCTTGCAGGCTGCTCCAGGCACCTCCTATTTGTGTGTGCACGAGGAGAGGTAAGCGATGTGTGCAGCTGTATCTGGAGAGCTTCCAATACCCACCCCGCCAACCTTCGCTGCTCCGAGGATCTGTCAGTTCTCCTCTTGTCTATCTCTTTGTCGCTGCTTTCATCCTGCTCCCCGAGCCTTGGCTGGCCTCGCTAACAGCAGCGGAGCACAGGTTCTACTCCACTCCCACTAATAACACACAATCAAGCTGTGCTGGGATGTTGTGTATGAACGTACACACCGTTCGCAGTCGGCGCACACCAACGCACGCTCTATTTGTCTTTTCTATGCAGCTTTCAGAATTTAAGATGGAATGCAGTGGACTCTCAATGTTGTACTATGGCGGGATCAACATAAGTCTTATCGTAAAATCCCGTGGATAATAGGCACCCGTTTACAGTAATATGATCCCCTGATTTGCTTGAATCCTATACACTGGCCACCATTTTTTTTTGAGTGCTAAATGATTTGAGTAATTCTGGACCGCTGAGTCCGAAAATGACCGATTGGCTCTAGGGTTTAGAGATATTGGTATTTTTGAAAAGACACTTAAAGGGATACTTGACTCATTGAGCTATTTTCAGCAATAAAAAGTTAATATTTTGTCTATAATTAATGTGGTAACTTCATTAATTTTCATGTACAATTAATACCTTTACAAACTATTTTTTGTACTTGCTGTCGACTGAAGATGACATCACCTGTGCTGAGGAAGTAGGTAACGACCAATCATGGCTCAGTTTACTGACCAAACCCAGAAAACAGGTGAGCCATGATTTGTCGTTACCTACTTCCTCAGCACAGGTGATGTCATCAGCAGTCGACAGCAAGTGGAAAAATTTGTTTTTAAAGGTATAAATTGTTCATGAAAAAGAATGAAGTTATCAAATTAATTCTGGACAAAATATTACATTTTTACTGCTGAAAATAGCTCAATGGGTCAAGTATCCCTTTAGTGTCATTTATTCTCTAATAAAAGTGAAACAAGCGTGTTGTTTACTGCTAATATTGCCAAATTTTCTAAAATGCTTGATTTACACATAAAACATGATTTGCATATTAAAGAATATTGTATGGGCATGCTTGAAAAGACAGATGCAGCCTCAAAGTTGTAACGTAAAGAGAATGCCAATGTCAAAATGTGCATATTTTTAACACTTTTACTAAACAAAAATATATTGAATATCTCAAAAATTTGAGCAAATTCAGAAAAACAAATGGTGACATCAACCAAACCATCAATAAAACCATTGAAACGTTCTTCAGTTTCATTAGAGTGAATAATATGAGTGTGTAAAGATCCAAAAGTGCAAATGCTTTTAAATCCAGGTTAACAACTACCTTTAACTTTCCCAAACAAGTAATAAAGGTCGTTCAAAGTAGTTTGTTTTCTTGGACTAAAATAAAGACTAAAATGGTAGATTTATAGTCAACTAAAAATTGACTAAATAAAAACAGGATGAGGTTGACTGACTGTGAGAAAAACGGTGTAATTTTTAGATCATCAACATTTTCATTTAAATTTTAACTCTGCTTAGCAGCACACTGTTTTCCTCTCTCAGAAAGATTAGTAGGCGAGATTTTAGACTAATAGACCAAGTGACGTCAGAACCACTGAAGTGATTTTGCCATCGTCAACAGCACTTTTGAGTAAGCCTGGTTTGTTTTAAAAGTGATGAGTAGAAACGGCAACTGTGTCAGACTGTGAGCATCAAAGATCGCAGAGCTACTTCGACAACTCTTCATCTTTCTTGCTAAGCGGCTAACAGCTAGTCGCTAATGCTCTAGCCGCTAACAGTGGAGCCGCCCTTTAAACACTGGCAACATGCGCCGTGTAATACAATGTCAACGTAATTAGGCAGGTTTTATTAGCACCCTTATTTAGCGATTGAACTTGATTTCAGGACGACGACGTGTTGTTGACGTCGGTGGCAACAGTTAGTGAGACATCACAACTACAGTGACTCGCTGCCAAGTACAACTTGAAAATAAAAGCATCCAAAGGCACTAATGTTAGTGTATTACTGCATTTGGAAAGATTTGATTTTGAAGTTGGCCTCACCACGTTAGATGTGTGTTTCATCATGGATAGCAAGAACTATTGTTGCTGGTCCTAGCTTGACTAGTTTGCCAGTGTACACGTGAACAATTTTTTGAAACTAGGTACAATATATCAAAGAAATTTTGGACATAAAACTTCTTGTTGGAATGAAAGTACATCTTTTTCTACAACACTTAGCGATAAATGTCTATAAAATGTTAGTTTCTTTTATATATATACTTTTTTTAATTGTATTTATTATTTTAATTTTTTTTTTTTTTTTTTTTTTTTACGATGAGAAGATTTTGGATCACTTCATATGGAAAAAAATTATTATTCATGGAATTTTATGGTATGTAATCTTTGATATTAAAACATTAAGTGACGGTTTGTTATCAGACTAGTAGCCTCATAAGGATATAATTTGAACCTCTGGTGACTTCTTGAACATGCTTATCGCAAGTGTACTGGATTAGCCACTGTGTGAAGGCAGATGGTGTCAACGCAGTGCCTCCCTCAGTTGAGCCATGGCAGCCGCACAACACCCTACGGTTGGCTTTCATTCACTACCCGTCTGTCCGCTTCCCGCCCGCTCCTCCTGCCAGCCTTAATGAGGCTTAAATGCTAGTGTAATAATCTGTGAAGTCACGCAGCAGTGTTACTGTCGTGGCACCGGAGCCGCCTTTTGGCAGCAAAACCTGGTCACTAATGGTTTACACATTAAGGAATGAGCAATGCACGGGCGCGGATGAGCCAAATTGTTTTGTGAGCCTACTATCTCACACTTTCTCACGCACTCATCCCACAATTCCGCTGTCTAATGGTGTTATTGCAGTGTGTGAAGGTGAGTGGTTGTGAGGACCTTATAAAGATTGTTACCTTGGGAGTTGGGGAATAAGGAAGAGAGTGGGGGAAAAGATTGGAGGGGGATTAAAAAAAGAAAGTGAGAGGTTTGAGGGTAAGATGAAGAGGGATGAGTTTTGATCACAGGTAGAGTACTAAGCAGTGTAGACTTCTGCCAAGGCTGAACAATCCTAATTTTGGCTAGCACCGAGATATACAACTTCATTTCGGACCATCTCCTTTGTCATTGAGATTGAGGACAGGTTACGCAGCTACAGTAATCATCTTCTACATGGTAAACCTACAGTATTTGGTGAAATTACCAAACTTTTTCTTGTCCCCTTAACAACACTTTACACAGGTCTGATTGGCTTGATCGGATCAGCCACTATTTAGCATTTTATGCTAAATCTGTGAGTGGCTGTAATTTCATAATTTGCCAATCGATCAATTGCATCATTTACGGGATCCACAAAATAAGTAAGACAAAATCCTGTTCTCTCCAGGGAAATCCTCTGTTGCCGTTCTGTATATTTGAGCCTGAAAGCTCTTCTATTTTTAACATTGTCACGTGAGCTAAACGTTTTTGTGCTAGCAGGCAGGATTTCCACCTCTGCATCCTCAACCATCCAATTGCGAAGTAAAATTGTTCGCAATTCATAATAATAATCAAAACTTAAAAATTAAAAACATTTTATTTACATAAAAAACAATTACAGTATGAGTGTTATTGGATTTTAGCATCTCTTTTACTCAATGCCAGCCTAGTTAAAATCGATTTTTGACGTCTATAGCCGTCAATGGCACTGAATGAGTTAAGACCATGAATGGTGAATGTTGCTGTTATCACGCCTTCATCTAGCCGGAAGTTCCATTGAAGTTCTGGCTTTGCACATTCAACAAATCACAAATGCAACCATTAGGCAGGCATCTTGTTATATGTAAGTAAGCATGTTGTTGGCATTGCAAAAATGTGCGCTAAATGACGATGTGAATTATTCCCCGTAATTGCCTCATGTCATTGTGAGAACCAATTAAATGAATAATCCAAAATTGTTTACATTTTTTTTTAACTGACTGATCGGCCCTGGTTGTAAAGCCTACTTTCAATTGACAGATGTCTTCTCCTGGCATATACGGTTCCCACAGTTTCCATACGATGAAGAAGCCCTCTAGTAGTAACAGGTAACACTTGAGGGGACAGACAGCAGCCAGGTGCGGCCTGAAAAACCTCAGAAGGGGGCGGGCTGACGTAGTTCACCGCCGGAGACCTTTTTTGCAACATGAGCGTGAGAAAGTTATTCAGGCAGAGAGTGTCTCAGAACGCGCGCTCTGTCTGATCCACATGGCTTCATTTGTTTTGGGGGCCTTTGTGCAGGTGTGCAGTCTCCAACAATGAGACCTGCTGATGATGTGTTTGACAGAGGCAGCATTGTTGGGCATGAAGGATATGTCGGGTTTACAGCCGTTTTGGACACCTGGACATAAGACATGCAGCAATTCATATGCGTACTGTATGACACGTGTCGCTTCTGGTGTTTTCTGTAGCCTTTTTTTCACGGCATCAGAGCCCAACGATAAGAACAAAGACGGTGCTTTTTTTTGGGGGGGGGGGGTGTATTTCCTGTTCACATTTTTTTTTCTGGAGAGCTCAGTATTCTTCACGTCATCATCATTGCTCTCTTTTTTTATATATATATATGTTTTTTTAATATATATATTTTTTGAATGTGGGTGAGTATGTGCATGTGCATGTGCGTGTGTGCGTGTGTGTGAGTGTGTATTCATTAGTTCACCTAAAACCTATTAAAAAATCCATACCGTTCACCCAAACCGAACACTTCAGAACCCAGCCAGAGCCGTGAGGCAATCAGGAGACCCGAGGAAGGACCAAAGAAAAGAAAGGGGTCCTGTTCACATAGCCTCATCAAAGGCATCAGTGACAGTTTGCTTCATTTTACGAGCACTAATGCATTTTGGGTTTTTTTTTTTTTTGGGGGGGGGGGGTATTTTCGCAAGTCAACATCCATGCAACACGGAGATCTACTGGATGAGGTGCGCTGTAAAATTAAGAACAAGAAGAGGCAGAGATTGACCCATGACTCTCAAGTCGTTTCCACAGAAGATACAATATATATACACACACCGGTGTGTACATTATTGTTGTAGCCCTTACATATGTTTCTGCTCTGTGTGTGTGAAAGTATCTGTACTTGGAATTTTTACAATAAAAACATATGCTAATTTCTGTTATCCCATCTTGGGTGTTTTGCATACTATGTTAGCATTAAGCTAACAGACATTCATTAGCTGAAGTTTTATGATGTGTTTGAAAATGCGAGTGAATGTTTAATTTTAATAGTGTTTCTGTTCCCTCAAAGTGATCTCATACAATAGTGTCCCATTTTTTGACATTGAGAGAATGAGAACAAGTACCAAGGAGTACTTATAGGAAGGAGTACAACCCCAATTCCAAAAAAGTTGGGACACTATACTAATTGTGAATAAAAACTGAATGCAATGTGGAAGTGACAAATATGTTGATTGTAAATTGCATGGTGCCAACAAATTTCAAAAAAAGTTGAGACAAGTAGCAATAAGCGGCTAAGTCAATTGCACTTAAAACAGCTGGAAGACCGGTTACCTCCTCCAATGTTGCGCAGAAAGATAGTGGAGAAATTTCAGAAAACCAGCGAAAATTGCAAAAAGGTTGAAGTAATCGTCATCTACAGTGCATAACATCATCCAAAGATCTGGAACAATGTCTGTCAAGGCCCAAAAATCCTACTGGATGCCCATGATCTTCGGGCCCTTAAACGGCGCTGCACCGCAAACAGGAATGCTTACTGTAAGGGAAATCACAGAAAGGGCTCAGCCATACTTCCAGAAAACATTGTGGGTGAACACAATGCACCGTGCCAGCCGCCGTTGCCAGATGAAACTCGACAGTACAAAGAAGAAGCCATTTCTAAAGCAGACCAAGAAGCGCGGGTGTTTCTCTGGGTCAGGGATTATTTAAAATGGAGTGTGGCAAAGTGGAAACCTGTTTTGTGGTCAGACCAATCAGGATTGGAAGTTGTTTGTGGAAAACTGGGGCGCAATATCATACTGACTAAAGAGGACAAGGACAACCCAAGTTGTTATCAGCACTCAGTTTATAAGCCTGCATCTGTGATAGTATAGGGTTGCATGAGTGCGTGTGGCGTGAGCAACTTCCACATCTGGAAAGGCATCGTCAATGCACAAAGGTATATTCAGATTGGAGAACAACATATGCTCCCATCCAGGCATCATCACTTTCAGAGAAGATCTTGCATTTCTCAACACCATAATGCCAGACCACATGCAGCACCAATTACAACATCATGACTGCGTAGGAAAAGGATCCGGGTATTGAAATAGCCTGCCTGCAGTCCACCTCTTTCTTTCACTTATAGAGCACATTTGGCGCATGAAGGTGCAACAAAGAAAGCCCAAGACAGAGAGACGCGTGTTAGACAAGAATGGGACAGCATTCCTATTTCTAAACTTGAGAAACGTGTCTCCTCGATCCCCAGACGTTTGCAGACTGTTGTAAGAAGAAGAGGGGATGCCTCACAGTGGTGAAAATGGCCTTGTCTCAACTTTTTGGAGATTTGTTGACACCATGGAATTTAAAATCAACATAGTTTTCCTTTAAAATGATACATATCCTCAGTTTAAACTTTGGACCTGTTCTCTATGTTATATTCTGAATAAAATATCAAAATTTGGCATTTCCACATAATTTTATTCAATTTTTATTCACAATTTGTATAGTGTCCCAACTTTTTTGGAATTGGGTTTGTATATTTTAATGAGAAGCTCGGTCATCCGGGAGGGACTCAGTGTCGAGCCGCTACTCCTCCGCGTTGAGGTGGCTCAGGCATCTGGTTCGGATGCCTCCTGGACGCCTCCCTGGAGAGGTGTTCCGGGCATGTCCCACCGGCGGGAGGCCCCGGGGACAACTCAGGACACGCTGGAGAGACTACGTCTCTCGGCTGGCCTGTTGGAGAGCTGGCTGAAGTGGCTGGGGAGAGGGAAGTCTGGGCTTCCCTGCTAAAGCTGCGGCACACGCGACCCGACCACGGTTAAGCGGTAGATGATGGATGGATGGATGGATGTTTTAATATGTTTAACATATGTGAAAAAATATAAAAAAAATTTAATACGGAGTCACCCTCCTTGGTTTCTCTGTGCCCCACCATATCCTTTTTAACTATAGTTTTTCAGGTTGCGTGGAAGGGTGATGGGGGAAGCAAGCAGGATTTGTTTTTGCCTTGAGTCTTTTAATTAATTACACAGCACTTTGAGTTGCATTTTTAAGTATGAAAAGTGATATACAGTATAAATAAAGTTTGATTTGATTTGGAACTTATCCCCATGATGAATTGGAATTCACTTTAAACCTTGATGGGCAGTTTTCCTTTTCTGGAGATGTTTTCTAGGGTTTTATTTAGCATAACCTATTTCATCAACAGGGTTGTATGAAACTTTTGATATCCACTTAATACAATGAACCAGTGATAATTTCGTCGACGAAAACTAAACAAAAACTAAAATAGAGTGACGAAAATTCACACAATCCAATCAGAAGGAATGAAACGCGGGTGGGAGAAAAGAACCACTCATTCATTGTGCAGCTGTACGATTAATCTAAAGCAATTATGCATTTTTTTTTATTTAGGTGAAAACTAAGTTGTACTATTGTCTGTTCAACATGTTTCATTGAAACAATAAAGACACTTTTGTATTAAATGCGTCTTGCG
Organism: Vanacampus margaritifer; assembly: GCF_051991255.1. Classification (NCBI taxonomy): domain Eukaryota; kingdom Metazoa; phylum Chordata; class Actinopteri; order Syngnathiformes; family Syngnathidae; genus Vanacampus; species Vanacampus margaritifer. The sequence goes on along the minus strand of NC_135444.1, from coordinate 9,932,855 downwards.
TGTTAAACTACAGTTACAAATAGGTGTGTTATAATTTGCTGTATAAAATTTGAAATGTATGATAAAGGAAAATAGCGACTAAACTGTCAATTTAGTCAACTAAAAAGGCTCTTTCTTCGTCGACTAAAATTGGATTACAACTAAAATACAATCAGATGACTAAATTATGACTAAAACTTTAATTATTTTTTGTCAAAAGACTATAACTAGAGATAAATTCAAAATTTCTTGTCAAAATTAACACTGCAATGAACACATCTGATTAACATATTCCATCAGTTGCATTTGTCCATCTATGCAACCATTTTTTTTATTAGTACTTGTCATCATTAGGGTCGCAGGTGAGCTGAAACCTATCCAAGTAAATGTTTGAAACTGCCATTAGCGGGAACATATGACAAGCAACATTCACGTACACCTCTACTAGTATCCCTATATGGACATTCAATTACTTCAATGAACTGCATCTTTTTGAGATGTTGGAGGAAGATCATGGACTAGGAGAAAAACATGCACACAAAAAAAGAAGAATTTAACCCAGAATCTCTTGATTAAGTGGTCAATTGTAAAGGGGATGTGTGGACGCCCATGCAGTCACGCCCTGAATAATGATGTAATGTGGGTGAACATGTTAAAATCACATCTTCAATTCAGACTTACGGTGTATGTATTCATTTAATCACTCTACAAGAATTGCACAGACTTCTCTAGCTTCAAAAGACTGGAATGATTTTCCCCCCTCAATGTTTGCGGTGCCAGAACAAACAGCGATAATTCACCCTATTAGCAAAGTGAATGTTAGTGCAGGGGCGATGCTGTCAGTTGTCCCCCTCCCCTACGCATGCAGTCGCAGCCGTGTGCGCCTGCTGATCAAATCGGCGCGGCGGCGGGCCGGCCGTCGGCGACGCCCCGCGGACGGAGGCGGCAAGCCGGCGAGAGGCGCGCCTTCCCCCCGGTCGCCTGCGCGCCACGTGTCGCGGTCTCTGTGGCGAATGGAGGTGTGCTGGGGAAGGGAGTGGGGAGAACCGTGTTTTCAGTCGTTTTTATTTCAGTGGAGATTATAATGGAGACAAAATTACACGAAGGAACCCTGAGAACGCAGAGCGATTAGAGGATCTCAATTCTTTCCGCCCCCATAAAGATAAGCAAACGGAATTATTAGGAAGCCCGCCTTGACGGGTGGCTGTGTGCTGGCCACAGGCGGGGAGGAAGGCGGCATCTGCGAGCAACAAATCTCTCTGCTTGCTCTGGCTCGCATTCCGATAAGGAAGCCCGGGTCCAGCTCGCTCGGGAGGCGTGGTTTTCCCAGGCTTTTAAAACAGCAGCTGCTATTTACCTTCCCCTCTAATGTAAACCACCGCAGCCGACGCCGCCGCCCGCCACCGCTGCTGCCTCAGCCACGCACCCCACACCCTCTCTCACCTCTCCCCTCCTCGCGGTCTCCCCCCTCCTCACCTCAGCTCCCTCCCTCCCCTCGTCTACGGCCCGGCGGCCAAATCTCCACTATAACCGTGCTCGTAAAAACAGCCTGGCACGTGCTCCACATAGACGACTCCACGCGTGATTAAATGACAAACATCTGTACAGGCGAGCACACTTGATTTGATTCCAGATCAGGAATAAAGACGGCACTTGTTGTGCAGACCTGCTGATTTCACGTGTTCTGCACCTACAGAATAGACGCATTCTTTTCATTTTTGGGACGTCCTTGTTTGTTTGTCATCCTCCCGTTTTTTCATGTTCTCACATGGGGGGAAAATGACTATAGACTACACTCACGAACATCAAACAGACACCTACTTTCTTGGCAAATTGGCTTTTGATTTTATTTATAATGTAGCCTTATCCCAATATGGTAGCACGATAGATAGATAGATAGATAGATAGATAGATAGATAGATAGATAGATAGATAGATAGATAGATAGATAGATAGATAGATAGATAGATAGATAGATAGATAGATAGATAGATAGATAGATAGATAGATAGATAGATAGATAGATGGATAGACGCAAGAATCTGTATTCTAAAATGAAAGACAATTAGTTTTCAATTGTCGAGTTGTGTTTGCAAATGGGGAAAAAAACAACCTTTTCTGTTAAAAAGTTGGGAAAACGTAATGAATTTACTTTTTTGTATCATTTTTATTGCAGTTATCGATAGACGTTTCACTTCGGTCGTGTTGCGTTTAAATGAGTTAGACAAAATACAACTTTTCAATGTGTTGGCAAGATGGTTGCCATTTTAACGGTTTGGCTGTGTTCCGGTTGGTTGGTTGCACAAATGACAACTTTTCAATGTTTTTAAAAAAAGTACATTAAAATATATTTGTTAATCCCTTGATAAAAATGAAACAAATATCAAGTTTAGTTGAGCGTGTCGACTTGTTTTCTAAAGTCAAGGTGCAAGTAACACGCAGCGTGGGTGCGTTCGCGTAAGTGTGCCGTAATTGTTTATCTTGCCGCTCCGGGAGCGAAAGGGTGCATCGCCGCTCGCGCCTGCTCCCGGTGCGGGTGCCCGCCGTGTGATGATTGAAGACTGGAAGGCGGTTTCCCGGCTGCGCCCTCAGCCCGGGCAGCGCGCCATTGGCCGCCAGCTGCGGGCCGCCACGCAGCCAATGGGAGGGCGCCGACCACGAGCCGTCCTCCCTCGGGCCGCGTGCGCCTCGTCCTGATTGGTGGGAAGTTAGTGTGGGAAAGAAAGTTTGGGAAGTTTCACACGAGCCGTTCGCGTGCGGGGCAAGATATAAATACACGCCACACGCAGACGCGCCGACACACACAGACTCACACTTCCAGCGGCACGTCGCCCTCTCGGATTCTAACTTGGTGCGGTGACGCGGGACTGTTTCCACCACTTCTTCTGGATCATATTTTGCTGCATTTTGAGGGATAATTGATTTTGCCATTAAGATGCCTGCCGACATGATGGAAAAATCGTCCTCTTCTCCGGTCGCTGCCACCCCGGCAAGCATGAACTCGACCCCCGATAAACCCAAAACAGCCTCCGAGCACAGAAAGGTGAGTTAAATGACATGAACCACTTCCATATTGAGACACTTTAACGCGCTTTTTACGCGAGCACTTTGACGTTTATTAACACCTCACTCCTTATTTTCTAAAGTCTTCCAAACCAATAATGGAGAAGCGGAGAAGAGCCCGAATCAACGAGAGTTTGGGCCAGCTGAAAACTCTCATCTTGGATGCGCTCAAAAAAGATGTAAGTTCTCGCACGTGAAGTCGATCTAAAAATAGCTGTCAAATGTGCGACTGGATCCTAACTGTGCGTTTGTTTCTCCTCTGCAGAGCTCTAGACACTCCAAGCTGGAGAAAGCAGACATCCTGGAGATGACAGTGAAACATCTACGGAACCTCCAGAGAGCTCAAATGACCGGTGAGTTTCGTTTCCAAGGCGGATGCACAGTCCCCAAAAAATAAATTTAAAAAAGCACCCGGAGTTTAAATTAATCGCCGCCGTCTTTCTGCGCAGCTGCTCTCAACACCGACCCCACCGTGTTGGGCAAGTATCGCGCCGGTTTCAGCGAGTGCATGAACGAAGTCACCCGCTTTCTGTCCACCTGCGAGGGCGTCAACACGGAGGTCCGAACGCGGCTCCTCGGCCATCTCGCCAGCTGCATGACGCAGATCAACGCCATGAACTACCCCAGCCAGCACCAGATCCCCTCCGCGGCCGGGCCGACGCACCCCTCGTTCGGCCAGCCCATGGTGCAAATCCCCGGGTCCGCTCCGCAGGTGCTGCCCATGAGCGGCGTGCCGTGTAAGGGAGCTCCCTCACCGGCCACTTTACCCAGCTCGGACGCCACCAAAGTGTACGGCGGCTTCCAGATTGTGCCTGCCACGGACGGACAGTTTGCCTTCCTTATACCCAACGCGGCGTTTGCCCCCAACGGTCCCGTCATTCCCGTGTACGCCAACAGCCCCGGGACGCCGGTTCCGGTGCCGGCTGCCGTCTCTCCCGGAGCTCCGTCAGGAAACTCGGATTCGGTGTGGCGACCCTGGTGAACGTAGCCAAGGAGCGTAAAGACTCTCAAATGACACTTATTAGTTCTTCTCTTTTGTTGCTCCATGTTATTTTTCTTTATCAAATGGAAAAAGAGTATGCACTATATTTGTACAGCTAACAAAGCGAGTAAAGTTCATATTGAAATGAGATTTGTATTGTGGAAGTCCGTTCACTGCATTTAAAAAAAAATATATATACGGTTTTCTTTCCTACTTTTTTGAAGCCAAAGATGTTTAATGCGCTTATGCCGTTCTTCGTTTTGGAAGACAAATAAATTTGTTACTTCATGGACCTTGTTTGTTTTGAAGGTTATTTTTCTTACTTAAACAACATTATTAATCGTTCATTTGGAACTGACAGAAATGCTATTTTTGGTCAAATACTACACATTTACAAAAGTTAGCTGCAGAGAAAATGTTAATTAAATAATAAACAACTTAAGCACTCATATTTTGCACAATATCATCACGAGGTGACGTTTTACTTTAGAACCAAACGGAAACTGACACAAAGCCACACCAGTTTAGTGAATGATCCAAGTAAGAAAAGTGTTTGGAAATCTTAAAAGATCAGTCTGACTTTTTGAGTGTGAGCCAGCTTGACTCCTGAGATGTCTTTCAGTGGTCACGTACGCCATCTAGCAGCGTAAATGCGCATTGCATTCTGGTTATTGTTGTTGGTCTTGGTGAGCTTCAAGTAGAGAGAGAGATGCGTTCTCTCCCTCTCTTTGGTTTTAAACGGAGCAGCACAGTCACATCTGCCGCACATTTTTGAGGTTCAAGGTTCGACTCTGGACTTTTGTATGCTCTCCTCATGGTACTCTGTCTGGCTCCCTCTCAGATTGTCAAAACATGCATGTTTGGTTCATTGAAGACTCTAAACGCTAAATATGAACGTTACCTACTATTATCTGGTGATCAGTCTATAAGGTGCACCCCGCCTCTCACCCAGGCTCACCCAAGACCTTAATGAGGACTGAGGTATAGAAAATGAATTTGATTTTAAGTGGCTAAAGAACACTTAATGTTAATGCTCAAATCTTGGCAAGTGTTTTGATATGACAACATTTATCTGTCATGGTCAGATGACATCATTCTTTTCATTTCATGTTGATGGGGGTTTATTAGTTAATTGTACAATAGAGACTAGTGGTATGTTTGGAAATCTTTCCACAACAAAAGGGGTGCAAATGGGTTGCACAGTGAACTAGTGGTTAGTATGTCTTCCTCGCAGTTGCAAAGTTTAGGGTTGAATCTCGGCTCTGGCCATTCAGTGTGGAAATTTCATGTGCTTGCGTGGGTTTTCTTCATGTGGTCTGCCTTCCTCCCACAGTCCAAAAATACACACGCTAAGTTATCTGAACTGAAGACTGTACATAGGTGTGAATGAGTGTGATTGTTATCTCAATGTGCTTTCCAGGCGGGTGACCTGCATGCTTTATATATATGCTGAAATCTTGGCCTATGACTTGATATGAAAACATTTGCTTTCATGGTCAGATGACATAATTTTCAGTTCATGTTGATGGAGATGTATTAGCTAATAGTATATAATTGACGCTATGATGGGGATTTTTTTTGCAGCAAAAGAAAAAAAGCTCATCGTCTTCCAAGACTTTAAATCTGTCTCCACTGGATAGTCTATATGGAGAAAATAACTTTTAATGTCATGTGATGGGCTTAAACTCATTATTCCTGATGTTTGTGGGAAAAAAGTAGAGGAGGTCCTTTCTTTTTTGCTCCAGCAAGTTGTCAAAGTAAAGTCCATAAAGGCATACTTGGATGGGTTTGGTGTGGAAGAACCCAATAGAACACCTTTGTGATGCGCCACAATAGTAAAAAGTTTGTAGGACTCAGAAATCTCTGGGACAGGGGTGTCCAAACTACGGCATGGGGGCCATTTGCGGCCTACCATCCATTTTGGAGTGGTCCCCGGCATATGCTAGAAATGACATTTGACACAAGGTTTGCAAGGTTTGTTGCAACAAAAAAAAAAATGGAGGTGGGCAGAGTGAGACGGGAGGGTGTTGAAAACATAGATGCCAATACTTATAATAAATTGGTTTATATTTTTTACATAAGCAAATATAAAAATAACTAGGGATGGCACTGCTATTGGTTTCAGCCACTCCAAAATCTCAAAAATCCTTAACAATTACAAACAAATATAAACAATATATAATTGACTGATGTATTTCAGTGTGTTTAAAAATGGCAATTCCATTTTTACGCGACCCTCGAATGAAAAAAGTTTGGACAGCCCTGCTCTAAAATGTCTTCCAAGATATGACTGAGAGGACTTTACAGTAAATGTTCTGGCACGTTCACTTCCTGTAGGTCGGATGTGTCCCTATACTTTTGTCTGTGCGATGTGTGAGTGGCATTGAGCTAAGAGAACAAAGCGGCGAAATTGTACCACTTTTGGGCCGTTCCACTGTGATCCACCCAAATGTGAAGGCAGACAGAAGTATGAATTATGTTACTATGGATATCCTATTAGAGAGGCATTCTTCGGCCTTCATGTGGTTGACAGCATCCTGACATCGTATTGAATCAGAGCTGTGGCTGCTGCGTAATGCCAGGAGGTTTCATGTTTAACATCCAGCCATGTGGTAGCGCTCTGCTTTGCCCAGGTGTGTGTGTCCCCTCCAGCTATCCCAGTGTGGCCCTTCTTCTTTGAAGCCTGTTTGTGTGTGTGCGTGCAGGTGTTAGCAATTATCAACGCGCTAAGAGGCACAAAGTGTGGATAAGTGCCATCATTTTGAATTTCCATCACACCTTTATGCGGGAGGCCATGCATCCCTGTTTGATTGTAGCCATGTGTATGCGCTGGTGTCTTGTGCTGCGTTTGAGGACGTGCCTGGCCAAAGGGCACTGTGAGGAAGGCAGTGGGGAGTTAAGTTGGGGGGGGGGGTGAGTTCAAGGAACAGCCTACCACACAGGACAGCAACAGGCCTCCTGTGAGTGTGAGCATCTCCACACAGACACTGACACAAATAACACAGCAAACATTGGCAAGTTAAAATTTCATTGTTACATTTTTGGAAGTTGATTTTAACTCCTAATGTGTAATTGCAACATTTTCAGAGTTAAATGGGTGTTATTTTTACAGAGTTGATCACATAGTGTTAGATTAACTCTTTAGGGATGTAATCAGGGCTGGACTGGCCATATGGCGTACAGGGCAGATGCCCGGTGGGCTGGCATATTTTGGGGCCGATGCAGTGGTTTTAGTTATTATTTTCTTCCATTTTACCCTAAGAGTCTGGCCCACAATTTAGAAGGACTAGCCCATTAATCCATTTTGAATACAGCAAACTGAATCAACATCAGTCAAAATATCAGTGGCACAACAATGTGTTAGACAGGTATGGCCAGGAGTCGGGTCAAGCCAGGCCGGGCTGGTGGGCATAAGTCAAATGCCAGGCAGGGCCGATTTTTATGTGCCAGTCCAGCGCTGTAATTAAGCTCCGCCTTCACACCTGCTCATCTCCAGGTTAAGAGAGATGAGTCAGTGCCATTTGCCTACTCCTCACTTATCACTGGGAAACACTGATTAACTGATTGTTAAATCCATTTATACTTTAACTACAAATGTAGTGTATTTTTATAGAACGTAATAATGTTGTACAGTATGCACTCTAAAAACAGTTGGGTCAAAAATAACCCAAGTTTGGGTAAAATACAGACCAATCTTTTACTTGGGTCGATTTGACCCAATTTTGAGTCAAGAAACGTTTTTTTTGTTGTGTGTGTGTAAAACAACTCATAAATATTGGTCAGATCCTTTATTTGGGTCAAAGAATTGGGTAATTTTGGTTCAAACAGCCCAGAAAGTTGGGTCAAATTGACCCATTAAGTTGATTGGTCCATTTTTGATCCATAATTGGGTTACTTTTGACCTAACTGTTTTTAGAGTGTGTGGGAAAGAATTGGGAGTTTAAATTGACACTACGTTTTTTGACTCCCTACCAGAGTTAAATATTAACATTTTTAGTGTTAAAAGCAACTCGTTTTGGGTGTTAAAAAGTACAACACTAGATGGTGTAATATTTTAACACTACACAACAACAACACTGACCAGTATTGGCTACTAATTTAAAATTTCAACCGTTTTTTTTTTAAACTCCATCTCAGTGGAAAAAAACAACACTTTCAAAAGTGTTGTTTTAACTATATTCAGTGTGTACCAATGCATACACTTTTGCAGTGTTAAATTCAACTCTATAGGTGTTGAATGGACACTGGCAATTTTGCTGTGTACGCACACACACACACACATTCAAAACCGTTCCCACTGCGGTCCAGCTGCGCTCAAACGCAGCAACGTCGGGCTTCCTGCCCCATGAGCCCCGAGGCCACAGCTGGACGCAGGACGTCTGGGAGGCACGTGGTGTGACCCGGACAACACCCAGCTGCTGAGCCCTCCCACCCGCCTCTCTCAACATCTTCATGATTCCTTCCCGTCCGCAGAACAGCTTTATGAGCCTCTCCAATTACCCGGCGCAGTGGCCGAGCTGCCGCACTGACCGCACACATGTCACAACACGACCGGGGGGTTAGCCGCCATGCGTGTCCATTAACTTTTCCCACACTCCGCGTGCGTGCAGGGAGCAAAGGGAGAGGGGGGGTAGTGGGGGGAAACTCCTCTGCTTCCTCTTTGGCTGCTAAGTGCTACCATATGGTCCTCTCTCTCGCTCGCTAACTCATGCTTAGGCTCCCTCTCTCGCTCTCTCTCTCTCTATTGGCCCGTCACTGGGGCTGTCTTTGATTGCGGCCCAGACAAGCGAGAGCTTTATGATTTAAGCCCTGGGCTTGCTGTACCAAGCCCTGGACTCATTTCGAAGACAAGCCCCCTTCCCACCCCCACACTCTCCCTCCCTCCTCCTGCAGTTGCAGAGGAAGGCTGTTTTCTGGCAGGAAATGAATAGCTCCCAGATGAGCGCAGGAACCTGAGAGGTCGTGAGAAAGAGGCGAACCCCCACCCTCCGCAAGGCCCGGCCTGCTGCCAGCCGCCAGGGGAATGTGGGAGAGCGCCTCTTTGACACACGCATCAACCCCTCTGCCGTCCACCGCACCGCCTGACTGACTGGCTGGCTGCCTCCGCGCCGGGCCTCGCGCCCACAATAGACTCCAAGGCAGGCTGAGCGCCACCGGGGCCGGCCGGCCGGCAGCTCGGCTCGTCGGCCAGCCAGCCGGCGTGGAAAACTGTGGGAGCGGGGAGACGGGAGTCCAAGCTGCGTGGGTGGAGGTGCAGGATCAGCGTGTTTCAATCCCGCCCCATGGCGGAAAAGTCGAGTTAACGTTCGCCTCGCGTATGACCCCGCGTGCACACTTACACGGTCACTCACAAGCCTTCCTCCCTCTCTCCCAAAGGCAAACAGTCAGTCATTGGCGCAGGTGTTCCTTCTCAGGAGCAAAGGGTTTTCCCCTTCACCTCCTCGTGTGCTAGACTAACATTTATCCCTCGTGATGTTGACACTGTTATGCTTGGATGTGCTATGATGTTTAGCTGCAGCTGTACGGGTATACTTTAGGCCAGGGTCTTTTTTTTAAATCAGCTTTTCGCTTGACGTGTGGAGATAAACTAATTACACAGTCAGTGACTTTTGATTCTGCGACCAAATTTTCTGGAAATTTTAGTCAGTTCGAATTGTGGTGGTGAAAACAAGTCAGTTGGGATTTGCTTCACATCACCCACAACTTTAATTCATGTGCCCATTAAGCCATATAGAACAGTTTATCTCAAAGTTGTAAAACTGTTTTTACCATTGGAGCTTATCACGTGTGACTCCCAATTTTTAGTTTCTGGGTTCAAATTTCAATTCCAGTCTTCCTGTATATCGTTTGCATGTTTTCCTTGCGTTTTCATGTTTCTTCTCCAAGAAGTCGTGCTTCCTCACACATTACAGAAATCATGTTCAATACTCTTTTTTTCAGATTGATCACAGTATGAGTACCAATACAGAATACAGTTACCTCTAGTAATTTTTATATGTACATTTTCATTATGACAAAAACATTGTGAGCAAAGAACTTTCCTTCTGACGCAGTTGATGATTTTCCTATGTGTCAGTCTGCCGCAGTATAGCGCCAATTAGCGCAGTATTCCCCGTTACCCTATAACGGCAAACATATCATTTAAAAAAAAGACATTTTGAGCCCTCTATTTCATGAGTATTTTTAAAACCCTGATGTATACGATCCGACACATGCATTGCACGGATAATCCATTAGAGGGCAGCATCACCCAGCGGATGGCTTTTCCATCAAGATCGCCCCAATTGAGAAAGGAGAGACACCTATACTTATTAACAGTGGTAAATGTTCTTTCTGATTTTTGGAAACACTAATACGTTTGATATGTCTGTTTATTATTATATTTTAGGCAGTTATAAATGTACAAATGTAAAGCTTTGTGACCGGATGTATCAAATACGACACACATCAAGTAATTTGTTGACTTTCAAAAAAAAAAGTTTGTTTGTTCAAAAGGACCAATAAATACTCGATTTGTAAATAATCAGAATTTTCTCTTATATATTTCATGGTTCACACGGTTAAAATAAGTCCGATATTGTCCCAATACTGATACCTGGTACTTGCCTATCCCTATTGAAGGCTCTAAATTGTCCATATATTTGTTAATATGAGTGTGGATGGTTGTCTGTTTACGGAACATGTGCCTTGAGATCAGTCCAGGGTGTATTTTTCCTCTCACCCAAAGTTGGCTGGGGTAGGCTTCAGTTCAACCGCAATCTTAATAGACACGCGCTATAGATAATTGATTGATCCAACCCTTGGTAGTAGTGAACAAAGCACACGCCAATCCCTAGATCATAACCCTCTGCAAGTTAATAGACTTGAACTTGGGGCTCAGCCATGTACCACAAACTTAAGCACTGCGCCACCATGGCTGCCCTTTTATTATATACTCAGCCCCTTTTTTTAAGTGTGCACTATGTTGGCTTTAGTATTTTAAGATTATGGGCAATTATGTTTATCGGTCTTGTGGGATGACGTTCTGCATGGTTGTTGGAGTATCAGAATTTTTGCCCGTTGGTCTATCTGGAAGGATTTTGTGAGGTCTTTGTGAAGGCCTGCTGGCTCACAATCTTTGCTCCGCTTCAGGGCTCACTAACCTTTTTGAAACTGAGAGATACTTTTTGGTTACAGTTTAATATGTCTATGTCCACTAGGGTGCAGCCACGCTGGAACCAAAAGGGCCTTTCCCAAACGGTTCCCACAAAGAAGTCCAAAACTGTCTGGCCCAATGGATTGATCATGATTTACTGATTAAGAGGTTTTCCCTTACATGTATAATGTGCCTTTCAAATTAATGCTTGCATCCACCCAAAAAAAAGTTAATTCATGATGCTAACAATACTCTGTCCGTCTTCTCTTAGCAGCGGTCCGAATGACTCATTGGCCAAGTGCGTCTTTTTCCCACTACTCCCAGTCTCACACACACTCTTCCTTTGTCTCGCACACACATACGCTGTTTGTGCGACGCTCCTATGGTAACCTGTCGAGTCAGTAAACAGGGCAAGCTGTCTATACTCCAATCCCACAAGTCGGCTTGCCCATTTTCCTTGGCTCACCCTGCAAGGCGACAAAAAGCCCAGCAGAGGCTCCCACCACCAGCAGCCCATTCAAATGTCAGCCACCTCGTTTGAAGTCGCACACTGCTATGTAAATCCACTGTTTTTCTCACCAGCACAGCCGCTCACGCACTCGCATTTAGTCGGAGGTGGTCATGTGACGTCCGCGGATTGCGTCTTTATAGTCAGCAGCCTTGACAAGTAGTCTGTATAGAATATCCCACCCTCCACCCCAGGTTAGTCCTACGTAAACATGTCGATGCGGACATGGCAACTTGAGCAGATCACGACATGGCAACCATACCAAGCTGTCATTTACCAAGTTGGCACAACCCCCAACTCAGAGCAGCGACAGTGATGACCCCATCACACTGCGCCTTTGTATGACCTGTCCTCTGGCAACTCTGAAACCCGGGGCCAATTGAGTGGGAGGGTCCCCTCTATACCTCCCCTCCGAGACCTTCACAACAAACAAATAACCAGGCAAATAAGTTCTCAGCATACCAACATCCAAACTGATGAGCTGAGCAACAGGAATTTGCTTGTGAAACAGGCTAGCTTTCATCATATTTAATGTCTCCTTTCTACAATCTGGCAATAACACACACGCACACACACACACACACACACACACACACACACACACACACACACACACAAACACACATAAATAAACACGTTTTGTGACCTATAGCATTAAAAGGATACTTTACTCAATGAGCCATTTTCAGCAGTAAAAAGTTAATATTTTGTCCAGAATGAATTTGATAACATCATTATTTTTCATGTAAAATAATACCTTTAAAAACTAGTTTTTACACTTGATTGAAGATGACATCACCTGTGCTGAGGAAATAAGTAACGACCAATTATGGCTCACCTGTTTTCTGGGTTTGGTTAGCAAACTGAGCCATGATTAGTCGTTACCTACTTCCTCAGCACAGGTGATGTAATTTTCAGTCAACAGCAAGTGGAAAAAATATTTTTTAAAGGTATTAATTGCAAATGAAAAATAATGAAGTTATCACATTCATTCTGGACAAATTATTAACGTTTTACTGCTGAAAATGGCTCAATGAGTCAAGTAACCCTTTAATGAGGACAAGCGGTCTTGAAAAAGGATGGATGGACGGACGGACGGACGGACAGACGGACAGACAATTGGGTATTTTTTCTCACTTCACAAAAACTAAGAATCTGTCATTTGCAGGCTGTCAGTTACATGCCAAATAAACAAGGGACACCAATGTAGCCTATTACTTAAATTTATAAAAAATAAATAAACAAATAAACTAATAAAAAGGACAATGAATAATAAATATAAATAAATAAGGGCAATAAAAGTTTGGTCACCACTGATGTACACCACAGACGAGACCTCCCCAATACCAGATGTCCGTTGCAGTTCCGAGAATGACCAGTCAGAGGCAGCAAACTGTGGAAAAATACAATGACAAAGAACTAGAAGAAGCTAGGCTAACTGTTAGCTTACCTGGTAACTTCTTTGTGGTTTTATACTCTTCTTCTTGACATTTTATTTTTGATGAAAGGCTTGGGAGACATGTTAAACACTCAACACTTTCAGTTGCTCCTCTGTGTGAGCTTCACCTTCCGCCAGTCAACCTGCTGCTAGAAGTGGCAGCTAACGTCAGCCGTTGACTTCAATGTTGCATCATCTCCGCCGTCTAACATATTGAACTTTTGAATTTGGAGGTTGTGTTGTATTTCCCGTGTGTGAGTGCTGCATGTGGACTCATGTGGGAGTACGTTAGGTCTGCCGAGGTCATGCGCACTCTCCTGGCTGGCTTGACAGTAATGTTTTAAGTGTGTTTGGTGTTTGTTTGCACATACACGCAGGGCTGAGATCAATTACCGTGGCCTAGGGGAGCAACACACTCAACTTACCGCGTTTGGCTGTATGATCTATGAAGCCTGCTCTCGCGTGGCCGCTTTTATTTCCCTCCGAGGGCCCCTTTGAGATGAAGGGAAAGGGAAAGCAGATTTTTCTCGTGAATACATCAGAAGGATCTGATGTTCGGCATTCTTCTTTTGGAAATGAGCTGGAACGTAGCCAGCGATGTCAGTAAATCAAAAACGAACTTGTAAAATCAGAATGGTGGTGTTTAAGGTGTAACGTCGACCGCCCACTCGCGCACACACACACATTCATCCATCCATCCATCATCTACCACTTCTCCGGGGTCGGGTCGCGGGGGCAGCAGCTTTTGCAGGGAAGCCCAGACTTCCCTCTCCCCAGCCACTTCAGCCAGCTCCTCCGACGGGATCCCAAGGCGTTCCCAGGCCAGTCGGGAGACATAGTCTCTCCAGCGTGTCCTGGGTGGTCCCCGCAGCCTCCCGCCGGTATTACATGCCCGGAAGACCTCTCCAGGGAGTTTTCAGGAGGCATCAGAACCAGATGCCCGAGCCACCTCAACTGGTTCCTCTCAACGCGGAAGAGTAGCGGCTCGACAGTTAGTCCCTCCCGGATGAGCGAGCTTCTTACTCTATCTCTAAGGGAGACCATGGTCTCGGATTTGGAGGTGCTGATTTTCATCCCAACCGCTTCACACTCGGCAGCGAAACCGCTCCAGTGAGAGTTGGAGATCACGGCTTGAAGAAGCCAACAGCACCACATCATCTGCAAAAAGCAGAGATGCAATGTTGAGGCCACCAAACCGGACCCCCTCAACACATCGACTGCGCCTAGAAATTCTGTCCATAAAAGTTATGAACAGAATCGGTGACAAAGAGCAACTTTGGCGGAGTCCAACCCTCACTGGAAACAAATTCGACTTACTGCCGGCAATGCGGACCAAACTCTGACATCGGTCGTACAGGGACCGAATAGCCCGTTTCAGGGTGCTCGGTACCCCGTACTCCCGAAGCACCCCCCACAGGACTCCCCGAGGGACACGGTCAAACGCCTTCTCCAAGTCCAGCACCCCTGAATAGACCTTACCAGGGAGGCTGAGGAGTGTGATCCCTCTATAGTTGGAACACACCCTCCGGTTCCCCTTCTTAAAAAGGGGGATCACCATCCCGGTCTGATCACACACACACAAAAATATGTAAATAATTCAACAATATGAAAACTTGTCTCAATGGGAAGTGGTACTCTCAAAGATGTCTAAATACATAGTCCAACTTTGAGGTACCATCGTCCCCAATTGTCAGTTTCATCCAAAAATCCACTCGATGGTGTGCATCTTTTGTTTCACTTCTTGGCTTTGCCGCTGTGTGGTTCACATCAGACATTTGTTGCATCACTCGAGTGTTCAGAGACTCAAAATGGAATTATCCCACCTCCTTCGGGTCCATCCACGCAAACGCAGCCGAAAATGTGGCGTGGACCTGCGCTTAATCCTCTTTTAGGTGTCGGAGCCACAGTGGAGCTGGTCGTAGAGATACGACCACTGTGTGCAAGCTGCCGGTGCTCAGATTGTGTGAGGCTAAACAATATAGTCTGTCCGTGTCGTTGAGCATTCAGAAAAAAGCTCAAGCGTGGCTTTATACTATCCTGTTTCTATTTTATGCCTCCCACCTCATGACTCTGTGTTGCCTCACCTTTGTGGTCTGTGTTTCCAAACACTCCCACAACAGCCTGTTGTTACACTTTGCGTCAGAAACGTGTGTTGTGCTGCAAGCACACTTTTTTGGTAAATATAGGTCTCGTGAAATAAGATCCAAGGTTTTAAAAAAGCCACCAAGTGTGGGTAAAGAAAGCAGAAGAACAATGCTCTGCTGTGTGGTCAATTCTTTTCACTTTCTTTCCCATAAGCAAAATTGGAATCTTTCCTCCCTTTTCAAAATTAAAAGTAGTACACAGTTAAATAATTTGTGACATTTTTAGTTTTTGGGGTTGCTTCATGATAACAAAGAAATAAAAATGTTCCAACTTTCCTACTCATTTTTTTTCTCTATCGTCCCTGCTGCCCGCCAGAAATGTTGCCTAAAAACTTGGATTTTATAATTATGAAAAATTTTGGGGGACAATATCATTCGTAAGATGAACTACAGGAAGTCCTCTTTATATACAGGAGTGACATACCCAAATTTGTACGTAAACCGGAACGTGCCGAAGTCTATCACTAATCTAGTAAAGTAATAATTGCATGAAATATTTGTATAAAAATCACACCGTACAAGATGGCACACTTAGTTTTCGCCATAATTACAGTTTGTTTCTTATTTGTGACCAGCAAGTGTTTTTCACATGAATATTTGCTATAATAATGATTAACAAAATAATTTTCCTAGATTAATGAGAGGCTAGATTTAAGTACAAATTCAGGGTACATTTCTACTGTAGGATCGGAATGTCATCATGAACTGAGGACCCGCTGTAATACTGTATGCATGACCTGTGGTTGGCAATGGCGCTTGATAAAAGGAAACACATGCACACCAACTGCTTATCCTCAAGCGCTAAACCGCATGTTGAACGCTACTCGTCGTGGTTTTTGTAATATGTGTTTGAGGAGTTTGCTAATTAATGTGACTCCACTTGTATACAGTGAACCACTGTTTATCACGGATGTCAATTTGTAGTAAAGAGACCATGTATAAACCTTTTTGTGTATACTTTCACCCTTCCTGCACACTTCAAGCACAAAGTTTGAGCTTCTCTGCCAAGCCATTACAGTATAATGTACTGTAGCCGAACAAGCTAACACATAATGTTAGGCTAACGTTTTTGCTAGCTAGCAACAATGTAACTTTTAATCAAACAAGCACTCATTGAAACAGGCTCGGGGACCTGACAGCACACTTTTAGTGGTGTAGCCCAGGGGTGCTCAAGTTTGGTCCTCGAGAGCCCCTATCCAGCCTGTTTTCCATGTTTCTCTCCACTAACACACCTGATTCATGATCAACATAGTTATCAGGCTGGTTTGCTGATTAGCTGATCATTAGATTCAGCTGTGCTGCAGGAGGGAAACATTGAAAAACAGGCTGGATAGGGGCTCTCGAGAACCGAACTTGAGCACCCCTGGTATAGCCTATATATTTAATTGCATAATTAATTATTAAGTCTAATATCAATATCCACAATTATTCCTATTGATTGAAATCAGTTTCAACACAATTTCAATTCAAATAAACTGAGTTTTAGTCAATTTAGATGAATTTTAAATAAATAAAGCAGTGCTTAATTTTTAAACTGGATTAACTCAGTTTAAACCTAGTTGTACTAATCCTGGATTAGGCTAAAGATAATCTCAGATCAAATTAACCTTAAAGTGCAACCAAACATTAAACTTATTTCTAGTGCCTGTTCTCTCACTCTCTCACTTGCACATTTTCTATTATTATATAACTGACACATAAAACACAAGAAAGTGAAACTGTGTGTATGCAAATACCAGAATAGTTAACCAATCCATATGAATTTTGACTCACGATGGTCTCCAGTCGTAATGCCACATATGTGTTAGTGGAAATTAGCATGGATATTTCAATAATTCCAAACTGTCAGGCAACTGCCACTTACTTACATGGAGAATGACAATTTCTGCATCTTAGTTGGGGATCTTCTCTGCCTCTTTTTCTTGCTCTTAATTACACTACATCCCTTCTATAGTAGACATCATTGCGTGATGACATCACGCAACTCAAAATTCGAACATGCCACTTTCACATGCACGTCCAGACTAAACATTTCAACTGCATGTCCTCCATGTTTACAAATTAGATGGAGACTATAAATTTTTTTTTCCATTTTCAACTGTTTTCAGTGAAAGCAATCTTGTGCAAATGGGTGCAAACTTGTGTGATTGTGATGAGCATGTGGCATCTTTTCTCCCATGCCAGCAGTTTCTGAGCGGTCCGGCTCGGCCCCCGAAGCCGTGCCTGCGCCTGACCCTCCACACACGATATCAGAGTAATTGACAGTGACTGGAAATATGCGGCATCATTGAGCGGCGACCTGTGTGACTAACAGGGTTAGGGCCTCCCTCTTTGAGAGTGACCCCTCCTCTGAAGCCATCAGTGATATTCAATTTGTGTTAAAGCTCCCTTTGAGGAGCCCCCAGGGGCCCGATTTGATTAACATATTTTATGGAGAACCCTCAGATGCCGGGTGTGTCTCGCTGCCTGTATTAATAATAGTCAGAAATCATTTCGGGTGACTAGGTGGTGACGGTGACAACCTGGCAGAGGTTTACGAACGCCTCTGTCGAGAAACTCAAGCGGGCAAAACTGAGGTTGATCCCGATTTGGCTGGCGCGCGACGACGCCGCTTCATTGACGGCCGGACCGTGCCCGCTTGAGGCTAATCAGAAGTGATTCATGTCGGCGAGTCACAATACTGCAGAGAATTGAATTTGTTTCATCTACGCTTCTCTCCATCACTTATCAGCGGAATGAGCCACACTGCAAATAAATGGAGGCCAGACAATGGGCGCCGTTTGTAAGGGCACTTTTCCCACAGCCCTATCTGTCAGTGAAAGGGACACACACTGACACAAGGACAAAGCGGCAGACAGACGCACACTCAACCGCGACTTCCGAGAGCCTCTACTGTAAGGGCATTCCTGTTGGCCTCACGCCTCCGTCATTGTCTGCTGCAACCGTGGCGTTAACAAAAGACGCGTCCTCGCGCTCTTGTTGCCTCAGCACCACACAGTAATAAAATGTAACCATGTTACCCCGTAAAGGAGAAAACTTTTTATAGCCGGTTGGTGGGATCTATATGTGTAAGGTGTCTCTTTCACTGTCTCTTGTTAAAAGACCAAACTTTTTCACTACTTGCTTCCGTTGAATCTCGGCTTTTGTCTCCAAAAAAATACTCGACCAATATTATTCAGATGAAGCAACTGTAACATCTTTAAATTCCCTCACATGAAGGCAGACATAAAAGTAGCCTTGAGAAAAAGGAATGTATAGACACACATAGTATATGGGGAAGCAAGGGTAAAATTTGAAAAGTCAAGGTTTGGCAACTGGCCCGGAATGGTTTGAAAGACATCCATGACAAAAGCGAGCACAAGGAGAAAACAGGTGCTACCATCCTGCATTGCCTCACTCCCGCTCCCAGACGTGAAATCAAACAGAGGGTTTTAGATTTCAGTGATAAAGAGCACAGGTTTGTTTGCTCTGTTTATCTGCAAGATGTGTGAAAAGATGCCCAACCTCCAACCCCTCACCAAGGCTGACTCTTGCTCATTAAATAAAGCATGCAGGAGTTAGTTGTCTGGGAAGAACATACTAGTGGGAGACCTGGTTTTTATTGTTGTTGGTAGAGATCTATTTAATGACAGTCCTCTTTTACCCGAAATCAGCAAAGATAAACTTCAGTTCCATGTGACCTTGAACAGATAATTTAGAGATTTAGAGGATGGATAAATGGATGGATATTTGAAGACAGGAAATTAATTAAGAAAGCAAACAAATGTTGCTGTATGACTTTTTTGCCGGAACAGCTCTGCATTTCAACTCGAGAGTTTGATATACTTTTTCTGTGGTTATTTGTATTTTGATGAATATTTCTTGGTAATGATGTCAGACAGAATGGGGTTTGAGAAAGGATAGATGGAAAGAAAAGCAAGAGAGTCCAGAAGCATTGAACTGCCAATGTTGAGTAAAAATTTTTGACCGGCATATTTTCAAATACCTTTGATATATTTGATATTTAAATACGTTTGTAATACTAAATACCAGGGGTGGGGACTTCCGTCAATCATCAGTTCCCATCAATAATTATGCCTACCTAAAATACATGGACTGAGCACCGACTGAAGCAGGTTTACGTTTGTTTACAGACGGCGGTCCTCATTCCGTATACAGTTGTGCTTGAAAGTATGTAAACTGTAAAGGTACACAAGTTAAAGTTCCCTTATGACTCAAAAATGCGATAAATCATCACCAAAATTCTCTACTCATGTCAACTTCAACCTCTGAAAATATCAAAACAATTGCTACAGTATTTTGGAGTTTATGGGCATTAAACCTTTTGCTCACCATACAGTGCGCTCATAAGCTTTCAAGCACAACTGTAAGTTCCTGTGAGGCTTTGCGTCATAAAGCATTGGTCAAAAATGCGGAAATACTCAGCGAAAGGCGGGCATCGTCATTGATGGGAATTGATGATTGACAGAAGTGCCCACCTCTGTTAAATACATTCAAATGTATTTGAAAGTGTGTTGGAACATACCTGTAGGCTAAGTGCTAAAAACGTAAACTTAGAACTTACATTATGGGGAATAAATGAACAGAAATCATGCACAGATGTAATAATAAAGCATTATAATTTACTTACCTAATTTTTGACCATATTGGTATAATGTTGGCCAAATGTTTTTTTTTTTTAACTTGCAACCGTACTTGCAAATTGAAACGTAACCATGCCTGCAAATACGTTCTAGGTACCTACTAGGGCTGTACACGGTTATGCATAATTTGGCGTTCACTCACTAATTTATTAACACCGTTCATATCATTTCTTTTATTGACATTTTTGACTGGCAAATACGTTTGAACTCAAAATGTTTATTCCACTTTGGCAGTTCTGCGCTTCCGTAGATTAGCAACAGCACATGACAACAACAGTATTACATAGGAGCTGGATTTAATTTGTATGCGGACTGTCTAGGTATTGTATTGTTTATATTTATGGGTTAATGACAATAGTGACTTTATTGCTGCTTTAGCTTAAGTTAGCGATAGACTATGGTGCATTCCGACTTACCATACTTAAAAATGTGGGTTACATTACCACCGTAGGAATGAATGGAACTGTTGTAAACCGAGGAAACCTTTGTAATATTTGTATTGTATTGGAACATACAGGTATGACACCAGCATGAAGTAGAATGGAAAGAGAAAATGGAGTTGGTCCCATTCGGCTACTGTAATAGCTTCCACTCTTCTGGCAACTTCACAATGTCGCAGCCCAAAAGTATTTGGTGCGGTTGAGGTCAGAGCTCTCAGGTTCTTGTATACCAACTCATCTTAGCCGCCTTGCTTTGTGCAATAGAGATCCTGACGTCACTGAACACGCCCTGCGGCAGGAAAGTATTGGCATCGTGTTAATAGGCTACAACGGGGTGGAGGGCGGAAACTAGCGTTTATCTGTCAACTTTCCTCCCAAGAGCATTGACAGTCACTTTGATGAAAAGGAAATGATATAGCGCGAGGTGGACATGTTGGATTGGCGATGAAGTGTCAGGGTTTTTTTTTTTTCAATTTGGTGACGCTGCTAACATGGAATTACCTCCTCTCTTACGCCGGTGAGTGCTTTCAAATCTGATCATACAGAGGCTTTACAAGTTTGTACAATCCAGATTTATTTCCCCTTTATGTGTGGTCAAAATGCCATCAAAGTTGGCAGTTTCACGCAAGTCTTGGCAGTACTGTAGGGTGGCCACTTCCATAAGGTCAAAAAGGAGGACATACTTTTAAAAAATTAATAAGTGTTCCCTCGCTATAACACGGCTCACGTTGCGCAGATTTGTTTTTAGTGCAATTTTGCATGCATTTTTTTTTTACAGTACCTGTTATGTAAAATTTAGGAAGGTTTGACCATTGAGAATGTTTAAACAAGAGAGAAATGTGAGAAAATGTAAATGTCTTGATGAGAAAAGTGTATAAACTTTGTGGTGAGGGGTTTTAGAGCCTTAAAACATTTATAATAAATGTAAAATGTAAAACATAAAGCTATAATTACTTTGCGGATTTCATTTATTCAGAGTATTTTTTGGAACCTAACCCCAGCGGAAAACGAGGGAACACTATTTATCAGACTCGTGGTGTATTTTCATCAACAATAAAGTTCTGTATTGTTTATAGATTATGTTTGTGTAACTAAATGGCAAAAAAATATATATATCACTAAAAAGTCCAACTTCTTTTTAACAATTTATTTCGTTTACAGTACCATGTTTTTAACCCATTAAGGCCGGGAACGCTCAAGCACTCTTCTCCCTTTAATGGGTTAAATCACTAAGCAGTGACGTGCTTCTGTAATAGTGCAACGTGCCACAAAACATAACTTAGAAAAACAAATAACAAGGACAAAATGTCTTCAATAATGACGCACCTGTTGCTTGCCTCTCGCTTTCAAGCTGACATTTTGACTGCTTTGCCCTGACTGCTCTCGTTCACATCACACCGGCAAAGCGTGCAGGTACCATGAAACTAATCTGGACTGCTTTTGGCCAGGAAGTTGTGCTCCTTCGTCCATTCAATGTTGAAAGATGTCCAGCGTTTTGTCATTTTCGCTAGCGCTGCCTTTTTTTTTCTTTTTTTTTTTGCTTGCTAGCGGGCTACAGTCAAAGAACACGGGGATAAAATGATGTAATCAGATAGCCACACGTGGAGCTTTGTTTACATTTATTGAACCAATGATATAGAGATGTTGTCATTCTTGGCCACATAACTGAAAATTAGGACTGTCCGCCCTAAATCCAGACGTCTGGCCACCCTACTTGGCAGCGTTATTTAGGTACGTTAACAACTTAGCAGCTGCTAAATCGGCCCGTGGCTGCCGTCATTTATACCGTAAAAAGTCTTCTTTATGGTGTTGGTCAGTTATTAAATTCAACTGTGTAATATAACTGTAGTAGCACAAATGAATGAAACAGATTATTTCCCCCACATTTTGCATGTGGTAACAATTAGCATCTGCGGATTTAGCCAACATGTACGCGTTGAGTCCTCTTTTGGTAGCCTGGAGCATGCTCGATCCTTTTTTTTTGCCTCTTTTCGTTGTGGCAGCTGGTCCACAACAACTGTCAATCACTGTTCAAGTGTGGCGTTCAAGAGCGGCAGACGCGTTTTCTATGCTGCCAAAATGGTTGCACAAACGGCCATTTTGGGACGCGTGACGTCAACGTCAGGATCTCTATAGTGTGCAGACTTGATGGTTGCAGTTAAGTCACACTGTGCATCCCTCCTGTGTGCAAAACAATTTGTTAATTTGACCACATCGGTGTTTTGGGGAAATTGGTTTAGTTCTTCCTGCGTAATCGCGACGACGCTCGCCAACTTTGTTAATGACGTTTACTGGAAATCTTTCTTCAGTGCGTCACTGTGGGCTGCACACACAGAGACCAGTGAGACAATGAATAATGGTGAGTTAGAAAGAGAAAGTGAATGCAGATGAACAGATTGAGGCAAAATAGTCTACTGGGGTCATATGGTGTTGACCTGAGTGAGCGTGTGTGTCATATCCTTATCTGCCTGTGTAACCATAGGGGCACGATGACAGAAGAATGAGGGGGGAGATGAGGCTGGCAAATCAGGTAGTAAGCAGGCATTCAGGTGTTGGATGATGCTCCTGATGTGGGTTGTACATATGAGTGACGGTTATTAAATTGTGTGTGTTTGTTGGAGTTCTACTTGGGCGAGCTTGAAGAATGCCCATGTGGTGGTAAAAAATGGAGCCCCTTTCATCACGCGCAGCCCCTATCACTCCCATCTTCCGAAGACCTTCCAGTTTATTCCCCCGCCTCATTTCCTTCATTATTTGCAGGAAACATTCTTTACAAGAAAGTGCTCACACACTTACTTGCCAGTTATTTTCAAATTCACCTCCACCGGACACCCCCTCCCAGCATTGCAGCTGTCAGTGGCATTTCACTGACGCACTCGAGACCCCCGGCAGCAGGCAAGTCCTGCTGCTTTAAAGGCCAGCGGCTAATTAGGCCTAATGACTTCCATTTTGTCCTGGCCTTGCGTCACATCTTTGATGCCAAGCGCTTGGGGGGGAATACCGAACAATTTTCCCCATGGATTTCTTTGAAGGGATGGTGGGCGGGATAATGAAATTAAGTATTTTAGTTTGTTCCCATTGAGTGATAAGGGCTTGATCTTGTATTCCTGACAGAAGCACAGGAAATTGAAAGTTATTCACTGTCAATTTTTTTGTGTTGACTTCATCCTGGAAAGGTTCAATGTATGTACTATTGTAATACATTGAACCCACTTTTATGTTATAGACCCCCCCTGTGTGTATAGATGTGTTTGCAGTTTAACCCCTTCCACAATCCTTAAACACATTTGAACTGATTAAAACGTTTTTGAAATTCATTCACTTGCACAAGTCTCCAAATAAGAGGCAAAGCGTGCTTGCTTGAAGTTATTTGTCACTCAAAGTTGCATTTTAACGTAAAACTGGCACTTCAAACAAAATGCAATTTGACATTGTATATTTAAATACATTGCATGGGTTTTCACAGGGTACTCCGGTTTCCTCCCACATTCCAAAGACATGCATGGCAGGTTAATTGAACACTCCAAATTGTCCCTAGGTGTGATTGTGAGTGTGGTTGTTCGTCTCTGTGTGCCCTGCGATTGGCTGGCAAACAGTTCAGGGTGAACCCCGCCTACTGCCCGAAGCCAGCTGGGATAGGCTCCAGCACCCCCGCGACCCTTGTGAGGAAAAGCGGCCAAGAAAATGGATGGATGGATGAATATTTAAATACCAAATAATTGAATAACAAAAGTCAGCTAGCTTAATGCTAACAAACAATGGCTTAACAGAAATTGGCATCACTGTCTCATTTGTTTGTCACATTTGCTACTTTAACACACACCAAGTAGTATAAAACAAAAGAGAATTATGTTCAATATGTCAGGTCTGAACTAGCATGCACAGGAGGAATTTTAGGTAGCGTAAAACATATGATAAGTTATCAAACATTATAGACCTTCTATTGTACTCGTCTTACCATATTTGACTTACCGTGCTGAAGTTTGGGGAACCAGTACCCTGCAAATGATATGCACGATGCAAAAATAAAGTTTGAAGATCTGGTTGAATGTAAAATACAAACTTTGCATAAAGCAATTGATACATGATTTGCTTCCAGGAAATATCCCAAAAAATGTTTGAAGAAAAAGTGGTAGACTATAATTTAAGGATGAATGGGAATTTTAAGCAAATAAGATTTTGTACCACATTGAAAAGCAGTTGCATATCAATCTACGGAGTAAAAATAAGGAAACGTCTATCAATTGATATTAAAGGTAGTAAAGTTCAAGTTAAAGAATCAAATATATGGAAAATGCTTATCATTATAAATTTGATATTTTTGTACTCGCAAGAAGTACAACACATGCACATGAGGTGATATTGATCTTTTTTAATCTAGAAGTTCGGTGATGATTGAAATTGTATGTATGAGATGGTATTGGCAAATGTGTATATGCTGTCAACGTGAAGTGTGAGAATTAGGACCCAAACGCAGACAAGGCACAGAAGTTGAAAAAGAGATCATCTTTACATACAAAAATGCAAAGTATCAACAGAGAGCACAGCTGGATTCAGTTGTTCAGTAACTCTCCCTGGGGCAGTGAACAATTCTATATGACAAAATAAGAGTGGCTAGGCAAACAAAAAGTGTCTAGTACAGTATTATAGCAACTGCATAACAACTGATATCATCATAATAAGGGACACAATCAACTGCATAGCAACTACAAATATTACAAGGGACACAGCAAACATAACACAATGACCCCATGACCCAACCCAAAACAGATCACAAATCAGAACACCTTCTTTGCCTTCTCTTATCTTTTGCCTACACTTTCAACTTTCACTTGTATACTTACTACACTAAAGCTAATATATAAACAAAAATAAAATTCATGTAAAAAAAAAAACAACGTTAATGTAATTAGATCTCTATAATTGCAATGATGTTTTATGATCCATCCATCCAGTTTCTCAACTATATATATATATATATATATATATATATATATATATATATAAATAATGTACAATAGCATACTTATAAACAATAAAACAATCTAATTACAATTCAAAATTATTATTAAAATAAGATTAATATTTTTCTATTTCTATATGTGACCTATGGATGGATGGATGATGGATGGATGTGTATAAAAATGAAAATAAATAACGTAACATTTAAAATGGACATTTTTTAATTGACATTTTAATCTATGAAAGAGAATAGCGCATGATTTCCTCACGTGATTTGATTCTTATTGCGTGGCATATTCTTACCTGGTTTCACTATCTTGCGCCATTTTATGAGGTTAACAACATTACCACCATTTAAACTATCCCTTAATGTCACCCTTGACCCCCCTGTGTCCCCTGAGGATTGGATGGATGCGGTTCACTGGCGGACTAAAGAGGTAGAGCCCTTTTAAACCTGTGGCCACGCACACACACTTCTCCCCAAGAGGGGATGATGGAGCCGAGGAAAGACGAGGCAAGAGGTAAAAGGTTGCCGGGTTTCAGGGTCCCCCTTCCAGCATCCCTCAAATGGGTTTATCTCTGCCAGGGAGGTGTCTTTTTGTGTTGAGGAGGGAGAGGATGCAGGCAGAGAAAATAAGATAGATGATGGATTCCGGGGAGGCGGGTGGGGGTGTGAGGACCACCTGCGTCGCCTCTTTGCCGGGAGATTATGCGGGCACACAAAGCGGCACAGGGAGGAGGGCAGGGGCTTCGGGGGAGCCCGGCCTTGGGAGTGAACAGCGTGGAAAGTGGAGGTGATGTGTGCGCCAGGGGTCTGCCACATACTGTAACCACAAGCCTCCCCTTTACCTAACCTCTTCCACCCCCATGCCTGCTGCATCTGCATGTTGCTGCCTCCCATTCTGCGATGGCTTTTGGGTGCACAAAAAGCCAAAGAAAAAGAAAAAGACACTTGCAGAGAGTTTGTTTCTTTTAGATGCTTACTCAAACATATCTCTCATCTCTCGTGAGGTTATTGTGTGACATCATGCAGTGAGTTAGTGAACTTTCCTCAATTATTTGTCAGACTGAATTGTATGACTTCTACTAATAATGTCTATGTATCAGTTTATTTTTAATATATATTTCTTGTTGTTGTTTTATTTTATTTTATCTATTTTGTTCCCTTTCTACGGAAGCGTATTGCATTCACTTGGGGAAAAAAAACCTCCTGTTTTTCGGACAAATTTTTGGGGGTTGCTTTGTTTTTTTTTGAGTATTATATATATTATATATATATAGTATATATTTTTTAAAACAGAAAAAAAATTATTAACAAAAAACAACGCTCCCCCAAAAAATTAGTCAGAAAAACAGGACTTTTTTTTTTTCAAGTGAATGCAATACGCTTCCGTACCTTTCCCATACTGATTTTGATGATCTGAATCAAGTCTGCCAATCTGGAAAATATATGCTGCCGTACTTCCCCTAAAAGCTTCACATGGTGAAGTCATTTTACACAGGGTGTCCCCCCAAAACATTTCTCAGTATTTAAAAGTATATTCAAGGTTCTTTTGTCGCTGCGTCTTCCGGCTTGATCATCTTAACGATTAGTTCTCAATCCCGTCAATCAATCTGCCGTAAAGACGTCGTGCGTGTCGCCGGTGAGCTTCGGACTCAGCCATTCATCGTTGTAGCTCCACCCACTTCACCGCATACTTTGAAAATGGCTGAGAGCCACAAGTGGACATCCGTCTATGAAGTGAGGCCGGCTGAAGAGATTGATGAAGATGAGGATGAAGATGAGCTTGCACGTTCTCGACATTTGCTAGGCGACGAGCAGCAGAGCTGCTAGGATGGTCTTCCGCGTGCGCATTCTTTTAAAAGTGACAAACAGACGTTTGGCTTTGACTTTTCGAAAAGATCCCTGAATACACCTTTAATCATATATTTCATTTGGATTTTGGTGTTTGTTGACATATATACATGTCTAACGAGACAAAATTGTAACATAACATTTTCTAATATATATATATATATACTATATTAGGGGTGTCAGGCGATTAAAATTTGTAATCGTAATTAATTGCATGACTTCAATAGTCAACTCAGGATTAATCGCAAGTGTTGTGCCTGTTCTAAATGTACAATAAAATGTACAATAAAATATTTTCATAAGTTTCATACTTTTGTTACCATAAAAGTGGAAAAAATGTTAAGCTAATAGAAGTATGGCTGCAACTTTTAGTCATTGATACAATAATTTTATAATAGTTCGTAAAATTGGGTTAAAATTAAAAAGTTGTACTCTACTGTAAAAACAAATGAGTGTGATATTAATTTGTGTTGAGGTCATTTTTTCTGCCACTAGATGGCATAATTGCATTTGTAAGATGGTGAAATCTCAGTGCATTTTTCTTTTCATATCAAGAGCTGACTAATCTTCAAACATTAAGTAAATTGTGAAATTCTGCACATTTTTTTTAATTTTAAAATACAAGTTGACCCCAATCTCCACAAATATATGCATTATTATTAAATGTGTTACTCCTAATTTTTTACTGGAATTAATCATTCGTTAAAAAAATTAGTGGAGTTACAGTAACTTAAAAGTAACTCAAAATTAACACACTAATTTTAACACCCCTAATATATATATATACAGTGTAAAGTCAGTGACTTTTTGCAGATGCTATTAACTTCTTTTTTTTTAAGGAAGAGTGAAATTGCATTGTCAGCAAAAATGTTCTCACTAGACTGATGTGCTACTTGATCTGGCATTCAGCCACCTTCCTCATCCGTCAGTGTACTGTGTAAAGTTGATGCATTGTGGTTAAACCACCATGTCCCTCCTTCTCTGTGTTTGGTGCAGTCCCACAGCTGTGACTCGTGGTCCCCAGAGTGATGTTACCATCAATGATCGGTCAGGCGCCTTTGTCTTCAGCACTGTCATTGGTCAAGATAAATGGCAGTCTGGTTAATTATTCCATAGCTGGACATTGGACTGCATCTGAACCTCAGCTAACCGCTAACTTCTCGATCAGCGTACAATGACTCCTTCTAGACGTCCCCATTTACTGCAGCCAGTCCTGCAGTCTAATAATTGACAAGTTGCTTTTGTCTTTCTGCTGATGCGGGCTATTAGCAGAGCAACAAGAGCATCTTTGGCCAGGTCTGGGCCACGCCAATTTTGATGGAGCTTTTAGGTGAAAGTCCCCACCACCAACATCATTTTGTCGCCTTACATCGCCCTCCTCTGGGATCTGTGAGGAATCTGCTTTCCTCAGCAAATTAACAAGGTAGATCAGGGAACAGGTGAAAGAACAGAAATTATTGTTATTTGAATATTATTTTGACAATATCATGGTTAGGTTCTCGGGTAAGAATGTTAAAATGGCAGGTAAAACATTACCTGAGCTGTTAATAAAGGTTTTATAATGGCAACATCTAAACCTGGAAAACCTTACATTTATATGAGAATGTTTGTTTTAAAGTTAGTAAGCTTGTTGTCACATGGGTAGGTTGTCACATTGCAATTGTCTTCTTCACCAGAGGGCACATCAAAAAAGGTCAATACTAGTTTTCTTCTTTTGTCCTGACTATAAAGAGAATAGCGCCTTGTAAGCCGAGATCAGCATAAATTTAAAAAATTTGCACATCCCCAAGTAAAAATGTTTACCTTTATAGTATTTTGAAACAAGCGTTTTCCAGAGAAGAAAAAAAAATCCCAGCAGTGATACACATGGACTTGTTAGAAGAGAGATTAAGGCATCTTGTCATACCTCAGTCATTGTTCTGTTTTAAGTAAACTAATGTGAGGGTTTGTTGGTGGTTAATGGAAGACTCTTTATAAGATGAGAAAGCAGGATGGAGACGGATTTATTTTGGAACAATGCTGTTTACTCGTCACACACGCAGCTACAGCGGCAACACTTCCTGAGAACTCATCAGATGACCGATCTGGAGCTAGCAAACTTTAGGTAAATGCAAGTGAATGAGAACAGCAGATTCAACACGTCAATTTAGCTACTTGTAAAAAAAAAAAATATTTATTTTTTAAATTTAGAAATGTGTAAATTATAATTCTGGAAAAATAAATGTATAAGTAAATATATATTTTAACAAACTAATTGAAATCTTACTAATTTCTGAACCTTACATAACTTTAAACTGCATTAGAACTAGTATCACAAACATGGAAATTTAGGGTTAGTCATTTTGGGGTTAGTTGTCACGTGACCTATACAAAGAATGAACCGATGAGAAATGCAAACTGGTTCAGCATGCTGGAATTGTCATTCAGATGATGAGCCTGACTAATGAAGAAATGTGTTTTTCAGGTTTATTTATTTATTTATTTTTGAGTGTTAAAATCGATCTTCCAGTTGTTATTGTCCACATAACAGGTCTGGTTTAAGTTTCATGATGTTTTTTTTGTTTTGTTTTTTATTCAATTTAATCTTGAATTTTCATGAGAAAAGGTATAACAGGCATTTGAGGCTGCGCGTCATGGCCTACATTCCAGCAGTTTCTCAGGACTTTCATCCAGTGTTTGTTGTATAATATTTTCTGTTAAAGTTTGCTAAATGTAAATGTTGAATGAAATCTCCATATTTCATTGATTTATTTTTTTCAAACTCAATGATAAACCTTTTCTTTGCTTGACTTCAATGCTCACTTTCAAGTGCAAAAAAAAGTAGTTCAAAAAGGAGAAATGTGTCTTTGTTTTATTAATGCAGAATCTAGTGTGACATCTTACCCCAATGAGTGAAACAACTTAGCTGATGGTGGGGCAACATGTCACATATTCACACTTTCTATTTGATTGTTTATAACTGCACTGACACAGAATATGAAAATGGCATGTATACAAAATGTTTACCTCAGAATGTGGTCTTTCGTCTAGTACACATTTTGTTCATACATTATGTATTGATTCCACAAAATATAGGATTAGTGAGTACTGTGGTAAGTGTAAGTGTGACATCAAGCACCGCTCTCCCCTACAACTCGGAAGTCAAAGAGCCTCATGGATTAGCTTGTTGGAGAGACTTAATATTTTATTTCACAAGTAAGGCTGCAGTATACTGTATAGTATGTCCCACAAGGGAAAATGTCCAGTATGCACATGAAAAGCCTAAAAAAATAACAACCAAAAGCCTATGAAGGAGGCAGAAAATTTAATAACCCAGACCTACAATAACACATTTCCTAGGCTGTTAAAGTTTTGGATTTGGTCCAGGTTTGCTTCCCACAGACAAAATAGATATATCCCGTACTATCACTGCATAAAGTTGACAATAAAAAAATAAAATAAAATAAATTGAAATGAATGTCTCTGTGAACCAACAGTAGAAACTGATGAATGTATAAGATGTTTACAGTCAAATACATTGTGTTAAAAAGAAACTGTAATAAAGGTATGATTACGATCGGCTATATCTAATAATACCCGCAATGTTTGTGAATTTTACACGACATTTGCCAGTCACGCAACTTAGCCTTTAAAAAGTCCTATAGTGTATTTCAGCTCCACATGTAATGTAATTACATATAATCCCCATTGAATTGTGAGCATGAAAATGACCAAATTGGTTGTTAACACCACTGTGATGCCAGTAGATCTCCGTTCCTAATGCTCCGAGTGAGTTATCTTCATAGCATGTCCTCATTTTAGCTCGCATGCATGCATGTGTGTGTGTGTGTGTGTGTGTGTGTGTTGCTGTGACACTGACAAAGTGTGCGATCATAATGATGAGGATGCGCCCGCATTCCTCTCCCCAGCACGCTTCCCTCTCTTTCACATCGCCGCCACGCAGACCCCCTGCTGTCATGTAATAAATATTTAGGGCCATAATCGATTTGCAATGCTTGGGGAGCCGCTCTCATCATTTGGCCTATAAAGAAGAAGGCTTCCTGTGAATGTAGCCAGGGTGCGAGGCAAAGATGGGAGAACAGGGGGGCTATTAGAAGGGAGAAAAGGAAAGTGGCTTCCCGCGGCGTAAATAGTATTCATGGATTGACAGAGTGGTCATGGAGGATAGACGAGGGTCCTCTGCTCTGTTGAGCCCAAGCGCCGTCATTCTCCGGCTGGCTTTTCTTCCCGCCGCGCCACGCCGCGCCGAGGGGCTCCTTTGTGGCCGAGCAGCAGGTAGCGCTGGAGTGGCAGGTCAACTGTTGGGCCAAGCCAGCGACCCCCTTCTCTTGCTGACTCCTGCTGAGTATTGCTGTCAGCACACTGGGCACAAACGTGGGAGCGGGAATTCTCCACTAGCCAACTTGTGACTCTTTAATGTGATTTTGTCTGTCTCTCTTTGGTGAAGTGGCACAATTTCTCCTTAGCATTTAAGAAATACTGACAATTTGATGCCACTTTCAATCCACTTTATAAACCATCAGCATATGCTAACACGTCTCCATTTTCAACAATTACCACCTTTTCTTTGCAGCGCTTTTCTCAGTGGGTGGCTAGCAGGGCCACCAGGGCTAGCCGAATAGTTTTGCCCACATAACTGGAAGCCTAATTGAATAACGCCCTCAGCGTGGTGCCCAGCGTGAGTGTTGCTCCCAGAGGGGAGCTTGACCGAAGGCCGCAGGTACCTTTCATTGGCGCCTGGCAGGCCAGCGCCTTTCTCTCAGTGTCCTGCTGCTCGAAATTTGTTATCCCCCTCGGAGTTTCTTTCTCGGCTGTGTCAGCCGCTGGGGCCCCGGCGAGGCGATTTGTTGATATGATAACTTGATTAGACCACAAGATGGATGATGCAGCGGCCATCGGCAGCACCCAGGAAGGAAATCAGTCCGCCTGTTTGGATGCTGAGGATGAGACTTGTTGCTCTGTAGCCCCGAGTCAACTTTTACTCAGATGTGTTTTTAATTCTCTCAATTAAAGTAAACCACAAGGTTTTCATTTAATTTGATCGGCCACTTTCAGTGTTCAGGTTTAATTCTTTCTGTGACCAAGCTTGTAACTCAATTTTCATATGTCAAATCGAGTTTCCTCGAGGAAATGTATTTAAAATGCCATTAATCTGATCCAGCCCTCACCCCAAAAAAAAAAGCACCGCATAGAAAATTAACGCTGTACTTTCAAAAACATCCATTCATTATCTAAACTACTTAACCTCACTAGGGTAATAATGAAAAACATAATCAAATAAAATATAAAGGAATAGAGTAAAGGCGGCACGTTGGCTGATTGGTTAGCACGTCTGCCTCCCAATGCAGAGGACGTGCGATCGAGTCCGGGCTTTGGCCTTCCTAGGTGGAGTTTGCATATTCTCCCCGTGCTTGCGCGGGTTTTCGCCGGGTGCTCCGGTTTCCTCCCACATTCCAAAGACATGCATGGCAGGTTGATTGGACACTCCAAATTTTCCATAGGTGTGATTGTGAGTATGGTTGTTTGTCTCTGTGTGCCCTGAAATTGGCTGGAAACCAGTTCAGGGTGTACCCTGCCTACTGCCTGAAGCCAGCTGGGATAGGCTCCAGCAACCCCCGCGACCCTTGTGAGGACAAGCAGTTAAGAAAATGGATGGAATACAGTAAAGTGTAATTGCAGTGTGTCCCATAGTAGTTGTATGTGTGCCTTTAAAGTGAGTGACATCAAGAGCTGCGACCAGGTTGGCTGGTTAGCAGAGGTGGGCTTCCCATCAATTTTGATGGAAAGCTTGTTAATCCGTCAATGCTCGCAACAAATGCCCATTTTGTTGACAATGAATGACGACAAACTTTTAAAAAATGACATGCTAAGCATTGACGGAAGGGGATTTTCATCCGTCAATGTAGTATTGCAGACAAGACTACACCAACCGAGACCAAGACATTATCAAGACTAGAAACTCGTACACAAGATACGGTCAGTGACCACATTTACATGCAGGCAATAAAACTTCTTTTTTTTTCACAATGGCATGCGCAACAACACGAATATGCCCTTATTTTTTAAACACAAGAATTAGTCCCCTGGGTTAACCCCTTCATAACCTGAATTCTCGTACATATGAACGCATTTGGAATTCTTCGATTGAACGGGTGCGATGTTTTTCGTTGTGCGCATGCTCTATTCTTCTTCTTCTTCGACATTTTTTCTTCTTTGCTTATTTGTGTTTGCAAGGAATCTTGATCTTTGTATGCGCAGCGTTGTTCTCCGTCCCACTTGTTACACGGGCCTCGCTTGAATATATTGACTTCTCCACGGCGTTTTCACGTTATTTTGTGTTTCTACGGGGACAATGCCACAGTTTGTGTCGATACACACATAGTTACAAGTCCGTGCTTCTGGCGTGTAACCCACCGGAAATCTTTAAGCTAGGGTAAACAAGAATCACACTTCTGGGGCGAGAAGGAAACCGACTGCTTTATTTAGCGTGGTGAGTGACATGAATATATTGTCTTTTATTGACCGTTGAAAGAGGCTAATTATTTGTCCTCTTTTGCGTGTTACAAAAATTTGAAGACAGATTTCTTGTAAGAAAAAACACCTTGCAAGGATGATTTATTAAACAGAGAATTCTCCGGGACCGGCAACAACACTGAACATCACGTATGAGGTGGAATTTTCAGAGTGCGCATGTGCCCCCTCCCTTTGCGGAATCCAGCTTTTAAAGAATCGAGTTTTGAAAGTAAACGCCCCTTCTCCTCCTACTAAGAATGAGTAGAACAGATTGGTTCTCACACAATATGTTACATAATATTATTTTCGTACACAGACTGCACCTGTTTTCATTTTTAGACAAAATATACTCTCAGGGTACTTTTTCCCAAAACAAAATCTAGAGTGGCTGTGAGTGATGATGCGAACAGCGTCAGTGGTGTGTGTGTGGGTGTGTGCGCTCCCCCGAAGCAGAGTACG
Source organism: Vanacampus margaritifer (assembly GCF_051991255.1). Lineage (NCBI taxonomy): Eukaryota > Metazoa > Chordata > Actinopteri > Syngnathiformes > Syngnathidae > Vanacampus > Vanacampus margaritifer. The sequence continues at coordinate 9,898,734 of NC_135444.1, read as the reverse complement.
CTCCCACGAAGAGAATGTGTCTGCGTAAACACTGAGAGGGAATTTTAGACCAAACAAGGTGTACCAGCTTAGGTTAAAGTCAAATTATACTGAGTTCAAACCTATTTTACCTACTTCACATCTATAAAACATTTCAACATGGTTAATATATGAAATAAAGAATTAAAAATGTTCATAATGTATAACACCGTATAGTTAAAAGCGTAAATGGCGCCTATGTACGTAATGATGTCCACATGTCACGCTTCCAAACGGAGTATTCCAATCCAGCTCAAATGACCATGTATATGGGAATAAGTATGTAAACGGGTTTTCTTAAATGTTTCAGAAACTGGAATTCTGATCTTAACCCGAATATTGACGGCATGTAAACGTAGTCGGTTCCTCGCTCAAGTTTGTTCCCATTCATTACCCAAGAATCCAATGCTCATGCTGTGTGCTACCTTTCTACAATGGTGTTCGCTGTCACGTAATGATGCTATTTCAACAACTGTTCACATGTAATCTCAAATTCTCCAGGGCTTCATTAGCAGCCGTCGACCTGTTCCTCGCAGGCTCTCATCATCCTCGCTCAGGACGGGCAAAAAACACTTGAGATCACACAATACTTTCTCTGTGTCTCTTCCAGGTTATTGGTTACACGGAGCACTGGGGCCACTCAAGTCAATTAAGTTCACATCTCCACTTTGGCCAAACAAGGGATTGTAGCGATATGAGCAGCGCTAAAGACCAACAGTATCCTCCCCTTTCCAGCCCAGGCATTGAGGAGCAGAAGAAAGGACACCAAACAAAGGGCGGCTCCTCTGTGTCTCAATGACTCCTCTCTTTGTTGCCTCCTTCAGCTCCATAAAGGAAGAAGGACGCTCTTGTTTGCCCAGGAGGTGGTTTAATGGCTGCGCAAAGAACAATGATGCCACATTCAAGCCATGCAGAAGGGCTCATTATATCGGGCCGTCCCAAAGCGCGGGGTCTCCGAACGTTCCCACTGGAGCACCGCGTGAATGGTTGCGATGGGCGGATCGGGCCACGGAGGCCATGCAGGGGGGTAAAAAGGAGACCATTGAGGTGACAAGCAGGTTCCATCTGCCCCCAGTGCCTCCTCACCTTGTATCACGAGCGCTAGGGGCCTCCCCGTGCACAAAGGCTAAATTTAGTGTGTCGGGCCGGCTTAAAGCGCTCACTTTAGAAGAAACCATTGAGGCAAATATCAACACTGTAGACAACGCTGTGGAGCATTCAGCCTTTCCTGCCCCCTTCCCATTGACTGAGTTCCTTTTCCTTTCAGCCCTTTTCTCTATTGGGCTCCATTCACATTCCACTTCTCTCATCTCTCAAACTCTTCTGTCGGGACCATTTTTCCCATACCTTGCAAAGGGGCGGACGACAAGAATTAAGTTAGTTCTGGCCCGGCCCAGTGGTTTTGTCCTCTCTGAACTGTGGCAGGTAAGTGCAGCCGCCATGAGATGGATCATCAATCTTTGCTCAGTCCTCATCTCTAATGTTGGCATCAGGGATAACGAGAACGGTTTACCCTAAGAGGCCCTTAGCACCCAAGACATTTTGTCGAAATTTATTATCACGGTTCGAGTCAGTTTAATAGATGTGTGAGTAAAGTCGCTTTCTTTGGAGGTAATCGTGTGTATGCCTTGACAAATGTAACTATCATTCTTACACTGATGATATAAAAAATGTATCAACTGGGTTACATCTTGAATACAAGTACAATGGCAAGTCTTGTTGAAGAAAAAAAAATTCAAATAATTAACTTTAAAAAAAAAAAAACTTGATCATTATAACTTCCCGAGTTTAGATTTGCAAAGTTAAAATGTGATCATTAATCTTCAGCATCACAAAATTTTGAATGTTAAGTTTTATTCTCCTTCTTCCAATAGCATACAGCTGCCAAAATGTGCAGCTGTATGCTGACAAAGGTGCTACCAATACAGAACAGTCACAACAAATGTTCCAATGAAGTGGAGAAAACAGAAACACCAATGTGTGCAAAACAAGCAGACTGACTAAATTTACATGCCGTCACTATTGGGTTAAGGTCAAAATTCTGGTTTCTGGAAACATTTGAGATAATCCGTTTCCATGGCAATTGGAATATCCCAATCTAAGACCAAGAACTGCAGAACACAAACCAATGTTCCGTTCAATGGAGGTAACTCTACCACATTTATATTACCAAACTTTTGGATTAGAAAAGGGGTAACCCAGGAGTCTTATTCAGGTTATTCGGGTTTAAAAAACCTGATTAAGAGCGGAACATTTGGGGTTTTGCTAATTTTTACATGGCCTTTCATTCAGATTTTTCAAAGGGTTATTGACTGCTTGTAAACATAGTCAATGATAACAAGTGAGAAGCTGCAATGTCCCAAACCAGGTGTGCCTGATCAGTAAGTAATAGAGCAATTAAATCATAATCACTGTAATCAGATTATAGTGATTCTTGTTTTCCTTTTACACAAGGAATCCAGTCATGAATTATAACGTCTTTCCAAGTAGTCATTATTAAGTCAGGGCTTTTACATTTGATCAGTGGTTGTTTTCAGTTATGGTTAACCAAAATGTTTGTTTGGTTTTGACTTCAGGAATGAGAGGCAGCTGTCTCTGAGGCTTAAGTGCAATAACTCTTATCACAAATGACACATTTGGCTTTGAAATCTATTCCTCGTCAATTTTTAGTCATGGGCCTTCAGCGATCCCAATGATAATGAAGCTGTCTGAAAAAAATTCTCAGGACCCTTCGGGTTGAGGCCATGGGAACATCGTTTGCAAAGGAATGGATACAATCGTCCATGTCTAAGATCGTATTGCCTGGGCCTGATAAATGCTGGCTTTTTTGGGGGCCTGTTTGAGGCACAAGGCCTTCATGGTCACCACACTGCCCTTATGCTTATAGTCTCCTGGACCGCATCTCCCGGGCACCCCGCTGAGCAGCTAGCCGCTAGCAGCCGAGCTCCCACTGGGCAGGCTCAGCAGGAGCCGTGGGCGGCGGGCGGGCTCCCATGGGACCACGTCGCAGCCATTTTCCAGACTTTTGTTCGTTTGAGAGCGGGGTCTGGAACCAACCAATACGACTTGACTCGGGCATCTGCATGTCTTCCTACTTGGCCCAAGTATGAGAAGGAAGACGTCATGCGCCAGATGCTTCCGCTCCCAGAAGTGGTAGCGGGGTGCCAGGGGATTCCCGCTGGGCCATCACAGTGGGAACATACATCTCGCCGCGGGGGAAGCCCAGCAGCCTTTAATGACGAGATGCATCAGTCTTCCTCTCAAGCACTGTCTGACATGCCCGGGTGTCTTGGTCATGGTGGCATATCCACGGCGAAAGAATGCATATGGCGGGGGTGCTTTATAAAGCCCTGTGGGACCCTGTGTTCAAGCTCAGCAGTGAGAGTATTAAAGATTGTCCAGCACAGTTGGTGCAGTTTGTTCGCCTTGCAGGAGGTTGCGATCTCATTTGCCTGCTACCGACTTTACTCTTTTGCTTCTGAACACTAAAAATGTCATTCTAAATGAAAGGAAGGTGTTTTAACTTGCATGGTGGACTTGCGGTTAGCAGGCCTACCTCGCATTTCTGAGGTTTGGAGTTCGAATCTGAGCTATGGAATTCTTGTCTTGAGTTTGAATGTTTTTCTTGAAATTGGCTTTTTTTGACCCCAACCTCTTTCTTTGTGGCAGGTTTTCAAAAAGAAATGACTGGGACTGGGTAACAGGATATCTTTTCCTCGATTTGATTTCACTTCAGAATTACGTTTAGCTGTCACAAGCCGGAGCTGTTGGGGCCGCACTAACACAGAATTTTCATTTTTGGCTCAATAGTAAAACATCCGCTTCATTTGCTGAGTCAAGCCCTCTGAGCAAGCGACCGTGCCGAGCAGTCTTTTCCTGAATGTCCAAGATGTTAAAATTTCCAGAGAATTGGGAGACAATAGCTCAAAGGATATTGAACATATAACTACCAGAATGTACAATTTACAATGAATACAGTATGCTGTATGTTTGGCGGTTTCAGGGAGCCTTTTGAATATCAGCATGTGAACTCTGCCTATTGCCCAAAAGGGATCCAAACTTATTTTTTTGCTATTTCAGTGAAGATACCAGGAGAGGCTTTCCAAAAATGAGAGGAGCATATCAGAGGTGACTCGTATCTGCCTCTCTGGATCACATCTCCTTCCTTGTTTTGCTTAAGGAGGTCTTCATCACTGGAAACGATCCACAGCTGAAGATTATATAACAACAAGTGGTTTACTTGTGGAGCTAAAACACATCAGAACATGAGGAGGAGGAGGTGGAGGGCACACAGTGAAGAGACCGTGGACAAGTCCAGAGGTGTTTTTGCATGAAAGCCTACCTCACATTCTTTGTCTCCGCTCTCCTTTGTTTTTCATGTTTTCCATGTGAAGAGCAAGCAGTGCTTGGCTTGCCTCAAGCCAGGAGGTAGACGTGAACAGCAGAGCCAGGCTGCCAAGTGATGAAAGACTCTGGCATCCAGGGACACCGTGGGCCTGGACCAAAAGCTCACAGCAAGAGAGAAAATACTCGCTCTTAAACTTAATGCTTTTTTTCCTGCCGCGTTCCTTTTCCAGCGCTTTTTTTTTTTGTATGTGTCCTTTTTCTATCACTGGTTTGAGCGATTGCTGCTTTATTTTCTCTTTTTTGTATGAGTGATTGTAGCAGAGGCTTGGAGCAAGAGTTCCTCGTGGGAGACCTGTGGATGTGAATAGTGAGGAAGAGGAGCAGGAGGAGGAGAAGGCCAAAAGGATGCTATTGAGTTTTGGTGTGGGAGTGTGTATGTGTGGATGCATTTTGAACGTGGGTGTGCAATTCTTATTACTGGCATTCATTACCACCACAACCATCATGACCAGTATCCAGAGAACAAATTATTAATTCTATACTGACACTCGGTTGTAATCGTCCCATCCTGTCAAGTCCTTGCTAAGGGTTTGCTGTATTGGTACCTCTGGTCAATACCTCTACAAGAGGTGAATAAGTAAGAACACCCCCCCACCCAACTTCCAGCTTTTACAGCTTCCACTCCTCTAGGAAGACTTTCCACAACATGTTGACAAGCAGTGGAGTGAATTGATCGATGGATGAGGAAATAAAGTCAAGTCGCTCCTATATGTAGTTACCGGTACCTCATTTAACAGGTCAAATAAGTCAGATGAACTCTGGCCTTAAGAACAGCATTGCAAAGTCTAGAGGATTTATGAGAGAAAATGTTAGCTAACTAGCTAGCTAGCTACTATTTGTCTGTCAAGAAAAGTTGCACGTTGTCTATTAAATGTAAATGTTACCTCCTTTCCAGATTGAGGAGCCCTCAGGTGTTCAATGGACTTTCTCAACTGTTTTCAATAATTAGCCACTGATCTATTACTGCAATCACTAGCCGGGTTTACATGGAGCCATGTGATACAATTAGAATGAATCCGAAAGGTGAAACGGAATGAAAATGGTCCATATAAACACCTCAATCGGAATGAAAAGGCTGAATCCAATTGGAATTTCAATCGGCTTGGCAGGGGTGGGTTATTCTTTTCGGCAATCTGAACGAAAGTCATGTGAGCATTTCAATCGGAATGGCGAGGCTGCGTCGTTTCTGCCCATTAAGATGGCGGCGTCTTGATACGAACTCCCCTGCAAGGGGAGAACTTATTTTAGCACTTGGAACTTGTTTTAATCAAGATTTAACTTCAATAAAAGTGATAAAACGATCACAACTATGTGCTAAATGAAAAATCAACTCCCATCTTGATAAATCACATACTCGATGTCCGCAGAAGACTGTAACAATCTGCAATGTGGCACCGCGCCACAGGGTGGCGCCTCTTTGTTTTTCTTGTGCATTTGCAGCGCTTTATCGTTTTGTGTTTGACGCTGTAGAAACATACGATTATTGTGACGCTTGGTGGCGCCGAGCACACTCTTTTTGTTTCTTTTTCATAAAGTGAACCTGTGGACTTCCAGTTCTTTTGTTGCTCTCCCATTTTTGCTGTCCTGCTGTGCCGTCCACGGCCGATCAGCCACTGTGCGTTACAAGACGTAAAGTAACATCATGTCACATCGTAACTATTTCAATCGGAATTACAAAAAAGTGTGTAAACTGTGTATAAACATATTTGAAATAATCGCAACAAAATATTCGTGGCTAGAGAGCACGGGTGATTAATTTACAATCACTATCACTAATTATTTTTTGAAGAATTGTACCATTTCTAGTGGTTAAAAAAAGCTGAGCTAAATATAAAGTACTAAACATAAGTAACTCACTAATGTGGTCCAATCATTTTCTCACTTTTTGTTTCTACTGTGTGGTGTTTTGGTTTGATGAAATATTTGGAACGATAAGCAAATAGCACTTTTTGTGCCCACTTATTGTGTGTCTGACTGCAGTTAGTACTAAAAAAAGTCAATTTAATTTATGTAACGCCAATTTACAGCAGAGGTTCTATCAAGATATTTAAAACAGCCCCTAAAAAAAAAAAAGACACCAATTGAACCCCGCATGAGCTATACAATTGTATTACTATACCGTATTGAATATAGCAGATACAAAATTGTTTCAGTTGCAGTTGTTGACTGCACTTCTAGAACCCCAGGCACCTATTAGAGGTGAAGGTGTACTAGCTGTGTTTTAGTCTGTGGGACAGGGGGAGGAAAGAGAGAGGTCGGTGGCATGCAAGGCAGCCGAACTAAGACGTGGGGCATGACATTAAAACAGAACAACATAATTGTCCATCATCAGAGAGACAAGTCAAGTCCTTATGCAATAGAAGACTTGAATGAAAGTGACAAAAGCTACAAGCTTTATTGGAATTTGACAAAGCTTTGTATGTTTGAGCTTTATTCCGGTTTGTGGCGACGATGTGCTTGAGACAATGCTGAATTCAAACACACAAGACCCAATCCCCCAATTCTCAGGTCAGGCTATGAGCGCCCTGCCAAGACTTTGCTTTCCTGACATAATCCCGTCTCATACGGCATGAAAATGTGATGCAAGGTGTCAGCAACACCATCAAGATTGTGTGTGCTTCCCCCCCCGCCCCCCTTTAACAGTACAGCTTTGCCGAATTCCATCTAGGGGTGTAATCCACCATCTTCCACTGTTCTGTCTATTCATCACACTCCATTTTTCATACGGGTGTAAAGAAGCCAAGGTGAGGAAACTGCAGGAAAGACTTCACAGTGTTTATATCCGAAAGAGAACACACAATCAGAGAGGAGACTCGGAGGAGGAGTTGGATCAGAACTCAGCGTCTGCTTTTGTGTTCCTGCTGCTGGAGACGTGATCACCTATAGACACACGCATTCGGGCTGTGCGTTATGTGTGTGTGTGTGAGTCATCTTTGTTTGGATGCTTCCTTGCTCTCATGTAGTCCGCTGCCTTCAGTCATGCACACATTCTACCTTGTGTGTATGTGCGAGTCTGGGGGGGGAAAGAGGGGGATAGTCTTGGAAAAAATCCAAAGTCAAATCAATCTCACATGTGGAGGCCGAGTGCGTTGGCGGCGCTGATGTTGATAGAGACTGTGTATATGGATGTGTGTTTGCTTGGGTGTGTTTTTGTACCTTAAATTGGAGCCATGCTGCAGGGGATTAGGACTGCGATGCAAAAAAAAAGAAAAAGAAAAATCTGACCTTTCCTCTGCAGCTAAACTTTTTTTATTGTAGGTCCATGAGTCTTCAGGACTTCGGAATCAGAAATCTGGGCGGCAGTAGCTCATCTGTAAGGACTTTGGGGCCAGACGGGGCATGTGTGATGTCTGCTTGTGTGTGTGTGTGTGGTGCAACAAAAACACCATAACCAGGATAAAAGAAAGCAAAATAAAAAGAAATAGAAATACTGAAAGGACATAAATAATGTTTTTACTATTCCGTGTACAAGTAAGTTACAGCCACAATGAAAAGGATAAAAAAAAAAGTATATGAGGGGGTGTGGGGGGATCTGCTTCACCAGAATTTATTTAATAATAACATGATAATACATGTATAGTATGAACCAAACGTTTCCTATCATTGCAAAAATTGCCCCAAAAAATTAGACCATTCTTCTTTACAAAATATTTCATTTTTAAATGTTACTCCCTTGAGTTCAGGTCTCTGACTGGGCCACTCCAGAAGGTGAATTTTCTTCTTTTGAAACCATTTGATTGTTGATTTTCTTCTGTCCGATGGCCATCGGGACTTAAGTTGTCCTGCAAAACGTCATGATAAACTTGGGAATTTCTTTTTGTGTTGGTGATAGCAAAGCACCTTCAAACCATGACCCTTCACCATCTTGTTTCTTGTCAAATAATTTAACTTTCATCTTGTCCTCAAAATAGTTCGCCAGTAGTAAACCTTGTAGCCTGTTTTTGAGGGGACAGCAATGACTTCATCCATTGACATATACAGGCCAGGCCTGAGCCATCTGGCGAGGCGGGACAATTCCCGGTGGGCCGCCAGAGGGCACTATTTATTTCAGGCCGCAGGTTTGTTTCAAAATCAGTAGCAGTAGCCCACACATTCATTTTGAAATCAGTCCATAAATAAATAGCGTCCACATCATCTTAATTAGACTGCCTCATTGTCAACCAACTGTAACACCAATGCTCCTTACAAAGGCCATTATATTATTTATAGCACCAAGGGGAAAGCCAAAAGGAAAAGAAGAAGAAGACTGACTGCCTGCCTGTGTGTCACCAAGTTCAAATCGTTAATCTACGAATAGAAACAATAAGACTGTAACTATATTAAACCTTGTCTGTACCAATGTTGTTTTAGTTAACGAAAAATAATGAAAAAACGAAAATTTAAAAAAACGATTTTGTTAACGAAATAAAATAAAAACGAAAATGCTTTTTAAAAAACTAAAACTAACTGAAACTACATTTTATGTTTACAAAACTAACTAAAACTAACTCTAACTATAGCAAAAATGATTGATTGAATGAGTGATTTTAAGTATATTTTTTTCAATATTAACTGAGATAAGGACATTTGAAAGTGTGTCACACAAAAGTGATGTAATCAAGCAGCAGCAAATAGAAAAGCACCTTGCTCGCTCCCATGGTGTTTTTTTATTTATTGTGCACAAGTCATACACATTTTTTAAACTAAAACTAAGACTGAAAATAACTCAAACTAAACTAAAACTAAGCATTTATTAAATAACAAAAACTATTAAAACTAACAGAACCACCCTGAAACCTAATTAAAAATTAAAAACAAACTCTAACAAAATAAAAACTAACTAAAATGAAAATTTCAAAACTATAAAAAACCTGGTCTGTACAAAAGTAACACATAAAAGAGTCAAAACACAATCATAAGTGTTACTAGTAACAGCAACAAAGCATGATGGGAAAGCCTCCTACGATTACCGTTGTGCTCTTCAAGTTAGCATCAGTCAGCTCAGTAGTGCACCAGAAGTGGTGAGAACACATTTCAAAATAAGAGTATTAACAGGAAGTACAGTGTTAGCTGCCTTGAGCGTGCTGGCTTAACTTCATTTAGTAAGTGTGTCTTGTGAAGTTATTTAATGTACCGTACATGTGAATATTGGTTTCTTTTTGCCCTTTTTGTTATTATTATTATTTTATAATGTGACCTTTTCCAGCCTCAGGCAAGTTAACACGTCGTAGTTGAAGATATTGTGAGTATTTAAAAAATAAATAAAAAATTGTGCAAGGCATGGTTAAAATCGGGCAATGCTTCTTGTGAATAGATAACTTAAAACTGGTGTAACCAAATGAACTCCATACAGTATATTTCTTTTCTTTTCTTTTTTTTCCAATTCAGTCATCAATTCCAATTTTAGCAGCATAATTACGATAGATACTACAAAGTTACTTAAGCAGTCAAATACAGATCCTTTCTCACTTGTTACACAAGTAGCCTCATGTAAAATTTTGAGACTTGCAAAAACATCTGAGCTATCCTCTCAAGCAAGACATAATTAATCGTTCACCTACCACAGTCAACTGGCTCCAGGCCAAAATTCCTAGTTTGGTGGTCTTAATGCAAACCTTCCACGTGTTTGTGAGTGGAGTGTGTCTCTCCCTAATCACTTCTGACGAGGTGCGAGAATGGCTTTACATGAACAAAAACCACTCAGCAAATGAAAAAAAGCTGTCCTTTGTGCACCTTTACTTGTTAGTGGGGGTATTAAGCAGTATGTAAAAATTAAAAATAAATAAAATCATAGCGTAGCTGAATATACAAGACTAAAAGTACTGTATGTTGTTTGTAATCTGACAAAATAACTATTGTTTCACATTGTTTCATGCAGGTCTCCTCCATTTTATTTGGAATATATTTACATAATGTGTGTTAATAACATTAAATTAAGTGTTAAAATGTCAGCGTTAAATTTCTGGAAGTTGATTTTAGATTAAATGGTGTAACGAGTAGGTGTTATTTTACAGAGTTGATCACCTAGTGTTAGATTAACTCTGCAGAGATGTAATTAAGCTCCCCCTTCACACCTGCAGTCCGTCCGGTTGAGAGAGATGAGTCAACGCCATTTTCTTTCTCCTCGCTAATCACTGGGAAACATTGATGATGATGAAAAAAAATCCATATATTGTACCACATTGTCATATTGTGTTATTGTAAAGTCAATAAACTGTTATAAGTGGTGGAATTGTTATTTTTTCACTTCAACTGCAAATGTGTTTTTTATGGAATGTAATAAAATATTATTACATAAAAGAATTAGGAGATTAAATTCACACTGTAGCATTTAAAAAAAAACTTTTTAACAGAATTAAATTATTTAAAAAAACATAAATTTGAAATATACAACACTAGATGGTTTAATATTTTTAATATTTTAATACTACATACTAGTGTAGAGTACAGAGTACCAGTGTTCGCTTATGTTAAATTTCAACTACCATCAGAGTTTTGACTCCATCTCAGTGTTAAAAAAAAAACTTCAAAAAGTGTTGTTTTAGTTATATATTTTGTATGAACCATTACAGATTAAACACATATATGTGTTAAAATAATTATTAATTTCAACTCTATAGGCATTGAATTAACGCTTGCTGTGTAAGCTTGTAACCTGCTTGCAACATTAACTCATTCACTGCCATTGACAGCTATAGACGTCAACAATTCATTTGAACTATTTCTATTAGTTTAGTTTTTAAATTTTTGTTAACAAGAGTATGAAAACCTAGATTTTTTTGTACATTTAGAACAGATATAAAATTTGTGATTAATCGTGAGTCATGCGAATAATTGCGATTATAAATTTTAATCGCCTGATGCCCCTAATTTTTTAACAATGTCTTCTTCTTTTTTTCTTTTTCTTTTTAATAATCTTTTTTTTTTATAATCTTTTTTTTTTTTTAAGAAAAGATTATTAAAAATTAGGGGCGTCAGGCAAGTACTATTTTTAATTGTAATTAATTGCATGACTTCACTAGTTAACTCACGATTAATCACACATTTTATATCTGTTCTAATACAATATAAAAAAAACACTAGGTTTTAATACTCTTGTTAACAAAAGTGGTAAAAAATGTTAAACTAATAGAAATAGTTGAAATGAATTTTTGACGTCTGTAGCCGTCAATGGCATTGAATGAGTTAATATTGGATCCTAATAAAGACCGGGATACATTGTGGTGGCAGTGTTGTTGTTGTTGTTGTTGTTTTTGATCAAGTAATGCGGACCAAAAAAGCGTGTGTTGTGGAGGTGTGTATCAGATGCAGACGTCAAAAACAAAACTGAAAAAAAAAAATGTTCAAAAGGCCGAGAGGCAGCCAATAAGCCCAGGCTGAAAAGATCCCAGTGCAGCCCGCCATGTGTGGCGGATGTTTTCCACACGCTGATCAGCCAGCTTGGCCACAGCTGTCCAAACCGCAGACCCCGGGAGAAGTGTGGGGGGGGGGGGGGGGCAGCACAGGAGTGGGCTGGGGGCGGAGGGGCGGCGGGTTTGGCAAAGGTCAGACAGGCTGAGGCAGCCGGGAGTGTGGGAACTGTCCGGGAAGGCATGTGTGAAATGCTCCGAGATGAGGGATCATCTTACAGCCAAAACCACCTTAGGGAAAGTACGCTGCGCCTGCATGTGTAAGTGTTTTTGCGCGTATGCCTTGTGTGTGCATGCGTGTGCGCTCGCATTTGGGAGGGGGCTGCTTTTGGGAAATGACGCTGAGCGGGGAGGGGAAATGCTGTGAAAGATGAAAAGAAAAGGAAGTCATTTTATGAATGCTGAGAGACAAGCATTCACACTAATGCTGTAGTGTGTAGTGTGGCAGAAGGTGTAATATATATATATATATATATATATATATATATATATATATATATATATATATATATATATATATATATATATATATATATATATATGTTATTTTTATAATTCGCATATCAACAGATTCCAGCTCAGTCTAAAATAAGGTGTTTTGTCTTTTTGTCTTTTTTTCTTAATTGATTTAAATCACCATTGCTTTTGAAATGTTGAGTTCAGAGCAGCGCTGTGCGCTAGTGGTTTATGTGTCTGTCTCACAAGGTCCTGCTCAATGGAGTTTTGCTTCATTGCAAAAGTAAAAAAATAAAAATAAAAAAATAAAAATTTATGAAGTGAAAAAATATTGTAATATAATTATCATGAGATTAAATTTATAGTATTAAAAGAACATTTTGGGGAATTTTATACCAATAAAATATGAAGATAACTTGAAGGGTTGCAATCAAAGATGTTCGATACCACTTTCTTCCAATTCAAGCTTCAGTAGTCACAGATACCGATACAAAGTACAGATACCACTAGCACTTTAAACACAAAATTTCCCACCCAAAAAAATGACAGATAATTTTACAGAAATATATCAAATATAATCCAAATTTTGCATTTTTCCTTAAAATCACATGAAATTAATGGCAATTTTCTGTTTTTCTAATTCAAATGTCAATTTCTTGATCATTTAACGGCCACAGGAGGGTGTTACTCAAGTGTTACTATTAATTAGCATTAGGGGTGGAAATCTTTGAATGTCTCACGTTTCAATCCGATTCCGATATTTGGGTGTGCGATTCAATTCAGAATCGATTTACGATCAAGACCGATTTTTGATTCAAAATGATTGGATTAACAATGTTTTTTGCTTCAATTCATAGATGTTCAAGGAATCGTAATGATTTACTCCAGTCTGACTCGCTTATACTAATTAGTGCTCTACTCACGGCACTTTTATCACTCAAAAGAACGGCTCCATGCTGCAAAAAAAACACAACTTTTATTGGAATAACTTGATCGTGACTGATTCCTTCTACTCTCTAATGTGGCTACAACTTAACAGTGTATGAGACCGCGTGGAACCACACTGCCCCTAAGTGGCCAAATCGGGTTCAACATGAACAGCGCTCCCAATAAAGGCACACATAAACAAAGGGAAGACAGTAAAAAAAAATTGAATGAAATCGATTTTGGGACATTTAAAATAGATTCTGAATGGTACGAAATGAGAATCGCGATTCTTATAAGAACCGATTTTTTGGCACACCCCTAATTAGCATGTTAGGCAGAACAATGAGGTCCTAAGCATGTCAAAAGACTCTGAGTTCGCATTGTAGCTTTGTCCTTCCTGTGTAGATTTTGCAAATTCTCCTTAATTACACTCCCGCATTCCCCAAAATCATTAGACCCCAACCCTAACCGTGACCCCAAACATTTTTGGGGTTGCCTTGGCACTGTCGTGATATTTTGTATTCAGCCTCTATCAACTCATACACACGTCATGGTATGGAGTACTTTATGTGTGTGCGTATGCATAATTTATGCCAATCTAAACTGCCTCACGTCTTAGAAATTAGCCCAATTGACTGTTATTATGGTTGCGGTTGGAGGTCACGTGCAGCGTGTGCTTCCCGACCCTGTGTTGTGCGTGTGCGGATTCCTTCACATTTCTGGGCAAGCGGTCTTCCCAGTCATCCATGTTTGTCTGCTGCTGATGCTTTTAATGAGTCGCAGACATCCTGGCTTGAACTTTTTGTGCACTCAAACTCGCAGATAAGCGTTTTCCGCGTTCACGTGCGCACGCACAGTCAAGTGAAGCGACACATTATCCTGCTGCGGATGCCTCGACATGTTATCTTCCTCCTTCTTGATCCACCTGAGGCCCACGCCTCGCCAGCGCGGCTGTTCCATACATCATCCGAGCTTTCCGTGTGTACCTTAGTGTCATAACAGATAAGATATGTATGTATTGCTAACCCCCACCTTTGTCTGCCCCTCCCGCTTCCATCTTTCTTATGGCCGACCCTTTGAAGACGCCTAATCCGCATTATTTGCTTTCCCAGGCTTGTGTCGGGTCCCGCTGTGAATTGACTTGTGGAAAATACACTCCAGTGTGCCGGCCGCTCCCCGTGTCCTTGATTTATCCGAATAGGATGTGGCTGATGGGCACACATAAAGCCGTCTGAATGGTGGGTAAATATGATCTCTTCGGCGCTCTTTTAGTGCGGAGGGCGACACTGCGGCTGCCGGTCAAAAAGCTTTATGCAGCCTGACGAGCATTCAGGGCGTGTTTCATGCAACCTCGCTAAATTTGAGGTCTCCAAAGAGCACTTTTGCTCACAATGGGGCCCCACTTCATTACAGTAAATAACAGTGGCAGTCGCCGCATTGTCTCCATGGTGCACGTTGATTCAGCACGCTTTAAATGGGGGATTGTTTCAGCGCCAGTGCAGCTTCCTCTCCCAGGGGAGGGGGGGGGCGGGGGGGGGGGGGGGGGGGGGTGAATGGGTGTGAGGCTTTTTAAACGGAAAAAGGTAAGTCCTGATGTGGACAAAAAAGGGAAGCGTATTCGAGTGCATGAGATGAGTATGTTGTGTGCCAAAGTACAGTCTATTTTCTGGGAAAACAACTTTAATTAAAAATGTTGCAAAAATAAAATATTTAAAAACGGATAGAATTTATTTATTTATTAGCAAATATTCACTCATTTTGAATTTAAGGCCTCCAACACATTCCAAAAAAGCTGGGACACGGGCATGTTTACCACTTTCCTTTTTACAAGGCTCATTAAGCATTTTGCAACGGGTGGCACTAAAGCCTCATCCCACTTCTTTGCCACAAAAGATATTTTGAACATGAAAAAACATTCAAACTGTTTAGAGAAATTTTAGGGAATGTTAAAAGAATGTTGCAATCTTGAACGAACCCCGACGAGGAATCACTTTTTCACAAATGTACTCGCAACATGAAAACATCATTTACACTGTTTGGATAACAATTAAAACTGTTTAAAGAATGTTGCAACCTTGAAAAAACGTTGTAGTGGGTGTGGAGCGTCACATGACAGCTCCACCATGGAACATCAGCTGATAAGACACGTCACAACTGTCAGTTTGGCAGCTTCTGAGGAAGGCGGCAGTCGTCGCCGAAACTAGTCAAGGTAAAGCACAACCTTTTTTTTGTCTTAAAAAAGAAAAAACACAGGTTGAACAAACCCCGACGAGAAATCATTTTGAACATGTTCAAAATTTCCTTGCGACATGAAAACATCATTTAAACTGTTTAGAATTGTTTTTGGAAATGTTTAGAGAATGTTGCAATCTTGAACAAATGCTAATTAGTGCGCTACTCGCGGCACTTTTATCACTCAAAAGAACGGCTCCATGCTACAAAAAACACAACTTTTATTTGAATAACTTGATCGTGACTTTTTCCTTCTACTCTCTAATGTGGCTACAACTTAGCAGTGTATCAGACCACGTGGAACTACACTGCCCCTAAGTGGCCAAATTGGGTAAAACAAGAACAGTGCCTCCAATAAAGGCAAACATAAACAAAGGAAAGACAGTATAAAATAATTTAAATAAAATCGATTTGGGGATATTTAAAATTGATTCTGAATCGTACTAAATGAGAATCGCGATCCTTATGAGAATCGATTTTTTGGGCACACCCCTAGATGCGACCTTGAACACAAATCAACAAGAAATCAACTTGAACATTTAAAAATCTCCTTGCAACATGAAAAAAAAAAAACGTTAGCAAACCATTAAATTGTTTAAAGAATGTTTGGAGAATGTTACAGAATGTTGCAACCTTGAACGATTTCGAACAAGGAATCATTTTGAAAATTTTCAAAAAATTCCTTGCGACATGAAAACATCATTTAAACTGTTGAGAATTTTTAGGGAATGTTTAGAGAATGTTTCAACCTTGAACAAACCATTTATAAACATGTTCAAAATTTACTTGCGACATTCATTTGAAAAAAGTTTAAAGAATGTTTGTAGAGCGTTACAGAATGTTGAGATTTTGAACGAACGCCAACAAGAAATCATCTCGATCATGTTCAAAGTTTCCTTGCGGCATGAAAAAACAAAACTTTAGAAAACCATTAAATTGTTTAAATGTTTGGAGAATGTTACAGAATGTTGCAACATTGAACAAACCCCAACAAGGAATCATTTTGAACATTTTCAAAAAATGTCTTGCGACATGAAAACACAATTTAATTAAACTGTTAAGATAACAATTAAAACTGCTTAGAGAATGTTTAGAGAAGATTTAGAGAATGTTGCGACCTTGAACGACCCGTGACGAGAAATCAACATTTGCTACCTTTGCAAATGTTTGCCCCTCAGCGGGATACGAGCTTAATTGTTGAAGCTTTGTAAGTGGGATTTTGTCGCATTCCAGCTTGATGAACAACTTCAGTTGCTCAACAGTCTGGGGTCTATGTTACCCTATTTTGCACTTCATAACATTTTCAATATAAGACGGGTCTGGACTGCAGGCAGGCCAGTACTCACACTCTTTTTACTACAAAGTCACGCTGTTGTAGCACATCCAGAACGTGCTTTGGCATTGTCTTGCTGAAATAAGCAGGGATGTCCCAGAAAAAAACACGGCTGGTTTAGCAGTGTACACATACAGTATGTTGCTCAAAAACTTTTATGTAGGCACTAACACACTCACATACGCAGACTTTTAAACATTGGCGCTGATAACAATCCAGATGGTCCTCTTCCTCTTTGGCCCATCCATGATTTCCAAAAAACAATTTGAAATGTGGACTCATCAGACCACAGCATGCTTTTCCACTTTGCGTCAGTCGATCTCAGATGAGCTCAGGCCAAGAGAAGCCGGCAATGTTTCTAGATGATATACGGCCATGTGCAGAGATTTATCCAGATTCTCTGAATTCCTTGAACTTGTATGTTGAGAAACTTTCTTAAACTGATGGATTAGTTAACCTCGCCCCATCCTTGTGAATAATTGAGCCTTTGGAGGTTGCTTCTTTTATACCCAATTATGACACTCACGGCCAAAGTGATGTGGAAACGCTATAATAAATTGCGCAATCCCTTTAAAAAGTTTCTTTTTTTTATGCTCATCCAACTAACTGTATGTGTCCTACTATTTACTGTTCTTGACTGCTGTGGAAAATATCATTAAAAGAACCCAAGCGATGACCTCAGACGCTTGCACAAGACAATCCAGTTGGACGTAACGATGGGCGTGTTCCTCGGACACTCGCCCTCATTCAGCGTTACGCTCCGGCCACCCTGCCTCAGTCACGCAAAGGCCGTCCGTGGGTGCCTGCCAAAACCTCAGTGGCCTCCGCAATGTGGCATTTTGTGTTCCCGGGGGCTTTCAGAGCTCCAGCCCGGCCCCCGCTCACTGTGTTTATGTCCTGCGTAATTGCAGACCTCATCCCGAGCGGGAGGCCGGCGTCTGTGGAAATAGCTGTGTGTTCGCTTCAAGTGAGACCTCAATCACATCGACTCAAATCTCCCATAACCCCCCGCCTGGCGAGGCTGGCGGGCTCCCCCCCGCAACCCCCAGGCGGCCTGATTGGATCGACGGCGTGAGGTTTCACTGTGGCGGCCGCCTCTTGTCCACACGCACACACAATCCAAACATCATTTTTCTCAGCTGCTGCGGGGCCCACGCCGGGTCCCACACCTTGAGCACGCAGCCGTGAAATGGGGCCCCGTGCGTGGGAGCTGTTGGCAAGCCGCTCGGAAAACAGCAACAGCACGCTGCTCGTTAGCGACGATGACGCCAGCCGTCCTCCGGGGAGCGTTACCGCGCCGCCGCTGCCAGACAATAAAACCTTCACACACACACACATGATCGGATTTTGAATGTGACCTCAAACTGTACCACAACATCAGCAGTCATGCCAACATCCGTCCGTCCGGCCAACCTGCTGACCTTTCCCAGCCAGGGAGGCCTGGCCACATACTTGCGTTGACCTCCAGCACGTCGCTCCCCTCCCACCCGCTTTCTCCTCCCCTGTCGGGAGGCAAGGGCAGATCAAGGAGTGGGTGGGGTGAGTCGTGGACGAGTGACAGGCGAGCATGAGGCGTGGGGGGAATTTTCGCAGCGCTAAATCCCTTCACATCCACCCTGGAATCAGGGAATTGGGCAGCCCACACAAACGCAGCCTCTGTGACACTCCCGGAATGCCGGGCCTCCCGCTCCCTTTTTTTCTTTCTTCTTCAGGTAATTACCACAGTGGTCACGGTGCTCAGAAAAGAGAGCGTCACCCAGGGCGGGCGTCGGGATAGTGGCAGGAGCTGAGGCAGCACTCCTCCGCTTTGTGCTGGAAAAACACACCACCTTTGGTCTTTGGTGGTTTTTGCCTGCCGACTTGAGTTATGTGTTGTATCAGGAATGGCCGACATTCCCATAGAATGAAAATGTTCTTCAACTTCTTACTTTGGCTGAAGCTCTGAGTTAAGAGTGAGCGTTAACACATAAGCTCAAAGTCAGCAAAGGCCCGAGTATTGAATGTTTCTAAATGATTATTCTGTGGTGTGAGTGATTTTTTCCCCCCATGTTCAATTTGCTCAGAAAATGGTCATAATGTCAATCATAAATAGCGGTTTCAAAATTAATTGACAACTTATAAACTATCAAATTAATTGACTATAATAATCAAGTAATCATTTAGATCTCTTATGAAAGTAGACTGATTATCTGATTATTTGATTTTACTTTTTGGAAAAAGGTGACCAAACCAGTGACTGGATCATTTCAATCCCTCACGTGTGATATTGCGCAATCGTTTAGTTGTTTTTAAAGTCAACATTTCTTGACAATACTATGTTATATGTGACCTCACTCGTCTAAACAATAACATTCTGATTAATATTACATTTGTGGAAAAAGAGTTAGGAACCAAAATCCCAAAACCAAAATGTTGCTCAGGGCTCAGGCAACGACCAATCACAGCTCACCTGTTTCCTGAAGCTGAGCTGCGATTGGGTGTTTCCTGAGACCTGAGCAACATTGATGTCATCTTCAGTCGACAGCAAGTGGCGAAATGGCCGCCCCCTGATCCGGACAAAAACGGCTGGATTTTGCAGCTTAAATCCTATTCCACTAACACAATATTAACTAGTATGCCATATTTAGACCAGTGGGGCTGCATAGAACATATTATTGTCAAAAAAAATGGGTTGACTTCCCCTTTAATTACTTAATTACTATTAATTAAGAATACTAAATAAACTACAAGAATTGTTATCTTTTAATACATTAACCTAACACCCCCTCACATAATACCTCTTTGCCTTCAAGCCTATGAAAAATAAAAGCTATGTCATATTCCATCACCTGTGTCTGCCTAAATGTTTTCTTGGACCTCCACACAGTATGAGATATATGGTAAAATAAAAATAAATAAATAGTGCACAGTATAGAGAGTGTAATGGTCCAAAATATGTTTTGCCTCCAGCAGTCTTGCAGTGCTCTTGAATAGTTTTGTTCTGGCGTGATTCACATGAGATTTCCATGCTTTACATATCATATTCATTGATATAATATAAATAATTCTCTGCATGTTATGTCTCTCTACTGAGATTTACAGTCACCTATTTGCACAAACTATTGCCTGTGTGTTGTTTTGTGAAGTAAACGTGCACACATGCGCCATGTATGAGGTACAATAAGTCGCAATTTTGAAAATCGGTTCGGATACTAAAAGTTTGGTATTGTTACATGATGAAAAAGGTGCTGTATTTTTGCCGTGACTAAACTGAGCTTGAAGGGCACCGGGAGTGATGGCATATCTGATACATATCATGATATGGTCAAAGGTGTCGAGCCAAGGGATGGCGTCAGATTCCTGGAGGGCCACCCCACCCTCCTTCCTTCCTCTTGTGCTCCCCGGTGCTTGTAATTGAAAATGTATTTATTGCAGGCCCAGAGGCCGGTCTAGAGAGAGGGAAGAGGGAGGCGCTGAAGCTTATGAAGATGTGGTTGAGGTGAGGGCCGCAGGGTTTGGCTGCTCTTCAGCGCCATCCACTCACTCACTGACTCTTTTTCCTTCCTTTTTTTTCCTTTTTGGCTGTTCTCTTTGTTTGCTGACACACACAATATTTGATATTTTCTCAACTTGCACATCATTTCTTTCAGTCATTTCTAGGTGTCTTGCCCTCTTGTCCATTGCATTCATTTAACTCCTTGGTATTCCTGGGGGTGCGTAGTGTTCATTTCAGATGCAAATACTGCAGTTTAACTTGTTGCAGCGCCGCCAAAAGACCAGACAGGACTCATAGAAGACAAAGAACTGACAAGGACTAGGGGGGGAAAAAAGCAGGGAACTAAATAGAAGAAATGAAGAGAAACACCTGGACAAGACGCAAGTGGCTGAGGGAGCTGATTGGAGGAGACGGGAAAACACAATAACTTAACGAGAGACACACCACAACACATTGGGCGCAAGGAAAACATGACAAAACAAAAACGGACCAAAAGCAAAAATCAACAAAAACGCAGTTATGGTGCCACAGAACCGGCCTATCAGGGACGACTATAACAAAAGGTGTAACCGAATAGTGTGTCAACGATCATTTTCTCATGGGCCTGGAAACCCACTACCAAAGTTGTTGTTCTCACAGGGCTGGCGGGTTAGTTGATCACCTCTTATTTTTTAAGTTATTGTACATTCCAAAAAAAAAACATAAAACCAAGAACATTTCATGTTTGGCAACTTTCCAACATGAATTAGTCATCATAACGCCATGATATTAAAATGAACGTCTAACGTCAACTTGTATACAGTGCACGTATGTACAGTGCATGATCGTGAAAGGGCGTGGCTATAGTCAGAGGTGTGGCTTTGTCAGGGGGGTTGCGGGGGTCAATGAAGTGAGGCTACTTGCTAGCAACTTGAAAACTGTATACTCCACTTTTATGTGCATTTTTATGCACTGGTTCATTTCAAATGATCCCAAAAATATATTTACTACGGTATTTTCAGATTGCAACCCCCAAAATAAAATTTAGAAAATATTTTTTCACAGAAAAACATACACACATTAGTAAATTTCACAAAACTTCACAGCCCCACACTGAAGTGATCCAAAGAAATATCCATCCGGCATCACACATCATTTGGAGAGTTAAAGTGTTTACATTACATTAGGTGGTTTACATTATTTCCACCTCATTAGTCAGGAGCTGTTTTTGTTATTATTTCTTGTCATATTATATTGTCAATGTCATAGTATTACTCTTACTTGTGTTTGACTTCTTCTTTTTTTACACACGGCTGATTGGTTTCTTACTGTTTGTTGTCATTGGTGTTTCTTGGGGTCACCAGATTTTCAAATGTAAAGACTGGGATGCAACAATTTCGCTAAAAATCTAATATACAATAAATTCTCACCAGGAACTATTTATGACAAATTGAATGGCTACTCAATCTGGTAGGCCTAACCATTGGTTGAGTTATTTATTAAGCTAATGCTAAATGCTATCTTGGTTGACAGTTCAACTGTGCTAAACAAGTCAATGCACTCACTATTATCCAACTTTTTTTGTTTGGTCCCGGTAGCAATTGGAAGCTTTGTAATATTGGGAAGACACGGAAGCAGAAAGTAGTTCCGGTATGATGAAAACACACTTTTTAGAGATTAGATGCAGATGAGAATGAGAACAGGTAAATAGGGACTGCTGGGACTGATGACACAAGAGCCAAAACCAGGAAATTAAGTCACCCGTCTTTCTGCATCACAAAAGAAGTTTGAACGCCAGAGAGTAATGTTGTAAGATGGTGGCACCGGAATGACGCTTGCCTTTTCGGTTATCACTTCCATGAATCCTCCGCCTCGCAGACACGGCGAGTGACACGCCGGCAATCATGGACTCTGTCAGCCCGGGAATGAAAGTGAGAGTAGCGGAGTACCTTGACGGCACAATGGAGAAAAATAAACCTCTGCAAACGTGTGATTGGTGGCTGGCCCCCGAGGAGGCGTCTTGGCAGACGGCAGCATGACAATTGCACTTCTTAAATACTGTAAGATGGAGAGCCGTTAGCATTGTCTTCCCAGCAATTCTTTGACTTCCCTATGACCAATCCCAGTAACAGTCATTTGGCACACCAAAGTGGGCCGCCTCGCGCTATAGAAGAGTCCGGCAAGGAGAAGATGTAATGCAGCTTTTTTATGCTCATTCTGAGCCTGTGATAGCTGCACTGGCAATGGATTTGTATCCCGGCTACACTGAAAGGCCCGCTCAATTGGATGGAGCTTTAAAGTGAAGCAAGAAAGCTCTGGAAAATCGGCCCTCAAAGGCACATTTCAACTGGAAAGCCTTCCTTTTAAGATGTCACTCCTTGCTGCTCCACAATCCTATTATGGCACCAACTTATTGTAATTAAAAGGCTGAAGAGATACGCGGGCAAAACACCTCCATCTGACCATCTGAAACACAAAGAGCCGTGTTGTCGGCCGGCCAGTCAGATCGCCTTAGTTGCGTTGACGTGGGATGTCGACAGAAGCCAGCTCTCCCTCTGTCCGGCCCGTCACTTAGCAGACGTTTCTCCATCCTTTTCATCCGCGCTTCTCTTTGAGACGCCACACAAACGAGAGCCTTCAAAAGAGAATCACCTCATCAACTCTTCCGCTGTCGAAATTGCTCTTGAAGCCCTCCTCCATATGCTGCTTTTTAATGTGCCTGATAGTAAGAGGATTGTGTCTCTTTCTTCTTCTTTGCGCTCTCCACAAAGAGCAATTTTTGAAGGAGTTGACAGCCGGACGTTCTTAGATCTGCGCTCTTATTTGGCCACTCGAGACCGCAAGCTTTAACCAAACTGGAGAGGATGTCTGCTCAATCATTTATTACCTTTTTGACATGAAAATAATAGGAGCTTTAAGATCAGCGCTTATATTTAAGTATCTCTTAGATCTCCACTCTCTGTGGACTTGTCTTGTGTTACAAATGATGATGGTGCTGGGAGAGCCACGCCGGCGACTGTCGAACCTCCAGCAGCTGTGCTTCAGGCCCATCGCTTATACTACGAGAAGGACCTGTCCGTATTGACACTTAGCAGCTGTGCCATGAATCACATCAAGAATTGTTCTTTGGAGAAATGTCCATATAGTCTTCCGTTCAATACATACACTATGTGGAACTACAAAGCGGAAGGAAATATGGCGTTAGGATTTGTAGCCATAGCATCTTTCATATTTTGGGGAAGACTTTCTACAAGATGTTGGATTTTGTCTGTGGAGATTTTCATCCATCCTCTGAAGTTTATTCACACAACACATAACCAAGCATGGTTTCATTGACAAGAATTGTCTTCAAACTTTTCCCACAAATTTGCAAACATTGATTGTTCAAAGTGTCTTGATATATCCACCCATTTATTTTCCATGGCGCTTGTTCTAATAAGGGTGAACTATAGCCAGCTGACTTTGGGTGAGAGGCGAGGTACACTCAATACTAGTCGCCCACATTTGCAAGTTTCACATTCACAAACAACGATTCACACCTATTGACAATTTAGAGTTTTCAACAGAGCCCGCCCGACTTTAGCTTCTACCAAAGTTATTTTTCAAGTGCAAATGTGAACTAAAAATAGTCATATGCATGTCAGATTCGGTTTTGGTTGATTCAGATTCAGATTTGGTTGCCTCAGCTTTTGTCTTCCAACATTGCAACTCAGTTATACAGTAGGTAAGACGGTTAGTCAAAAAGTCAGTCAACAGCTACAACAATTAATTCCTAGGGCGAATTTAAGAATAAAAGACTATTAAGACATCGATGTCTAGGTGCAGTATTACTTGTTAGGCTTTTGTTTTGACGTGTGAACAACCGTTATGGCGGCTAACTTGACTTTGCTGTCTCTAGCCTTTCACGCTAACGGCGTGACGGCGGCGGTGTCAGAACACAGGGACATTGCCGATGACATCTCAGTCTCGTTGCGTAGCGGCTTCGCTGATGTTCCGTCTACAGGCCCACTCGTTCGTTAACAAAATAACTTACGAGGGCATCGAAAACGGCCATTCACCCTGGTCGTCTAGTGAGCTTCACACGCTGCTTGTTGTGTAGCTTGTTGTAATTAGAAAATGGCTGGAAGTGTTCGGTTTAGGTGAACGGTATGGGATTTTTTTAATAGGTTTTAGGTGAACTAATGAATACACACTCACACGCACGCACGCACGCACATACACATCCTCACCCACATACAAAATAAAAAAAAAAAATAAATAAATAAAATAAAAACAAATAAAAAAATAAAGAATTAAAAAATTTAAAATTTAAAATTTAAAATTTAAAATTTAAAATTTAAAATTTAAAATTTAAAATTTAAAATTTAAAAATAAAAATTTAAAAATTTAAAAATTTAAAAATTTAAAAATTTAAAAATTTAAAAATTTAAAAATTTAAAAGAGAGAGCAATGATGATGACATGTCAAATCGGTGAAATTACCGAATGAACAATACTGAGCTCTCCAGGAGAAAAAGAAAAAAAGAATATAAAATAAAAACTGATGAAAAAAAATCTGTCAATTCAAAATGACACATATCCACATATTAACATTAAATCACTATGTCATCATTCACACAAAAAAAAAAAAACATATATCCAGACTCCATTTGTTTCATCTATACTGTATTTTTAAAGTGTGCTGACATTAGCAGAACCAGGGCAAATTCCTCTTCCCTCCACTGTGCAGGAAAGAATGTTGCAAAGAGGCTATAAGGACCACTGTTGGCATCGGCACAACTCTTTTTTCTTTTTTAAAAATAGTTTCTAGATTGGTTGTAAAAGTCACCAAACACATCAAAATTATATTTAAGTTGACTTTCTGAAGGCTGCTTCTGTCATCTAGTGGACGAGCATTTGATTGTTTGTGTGACTTTAGAGGCACACATTTCAGTATAAATAAAATGAAATGCTGTATTCGGAATAATATCTGATATATCTGAATATTCGAAAAATATCTGTCCCTTATCTTGGTCTCAGTGAGTAACGGTGACTGCCTGTTTTTGTCGACAGAGAGAGAGAGAGAGAGAGAGAGAGAGAGAGAGAGAGAGAGAGAGAGAGAGACATGGCCCGTAACAATTAGGCATTAAGTAGGCTACTGTTACATCTGCTTCGACCCAAAGTGCTTTGACAACGTCCATGACAACTGTAACATTCAGAAAGAATCTCACACATACTAGCACAAAGTAGAACGCTGGAGTTTTTAAAGCAGGCCAGTAGTGTGTAAACAGATGCCTTGTCACTGACACGCACACTCGCAATCCAACACATACTTTCTCAATCTGCCTCTCACTCCCACATTACATGGACCCTGACTGAGAGGCAGTCAATCTTCACTTGTGCTGACATTCACTTGTAGATGGCCAACATCCAGCTGAGCTGCTGAACATGTCACAGTGTGGTAACAAGCTTATATAGACACATATTAACTATTTAATCGTCATCAATCAGGTTTTGAGTCTCCCCTGTGTCTTAATTCTTCATCTCATCCGGACAATTTGGATAATTTTATGCTTCCTGCTTTGTGGGAACAGTTTGGCAAAGTCCCTTTTCTGCTCCAAGAAAGGCCCTTAAAGGCAACCTTGGAGGAGTTTGGTATGGAACAACCACTGGAATGAAAGAGAAGAGCGTCCATATTTCCTTTAATTTTATCTTCCTATTTACTTGCGCAGGTAGGTTGGTACAGACTTACTTTCTTGCTTATTTACTTACTTTCTTATGAGCGCATTGTTTGGTGAGAAAAAGACTTAATGCCCATAAAATCCCAAATACCGATGCAATTGTTTTGATATTTTCAGAGGTTGAAGTTGACATAGGTAGAGATGTGCATGTGAATTTTGGTGATAATTCATAGCATTTTTGTCATTAAGCCACATTTAGCTTTTGTACATTTAAGGTTGTGCTCATAATCTTACTTACCGGTGCTTACGTTGAATTAATTAATTTGTAGTGATTAATTTGCTTACTTAGCTACACAAACATATTATCTTATATCTTAATGCTCCAAAACCACTTTTACGACTTTTTTGTCTTCTCAAATAATAACCGCCATAAAGCTAGCTAGCTAACTAGCTAGCTTTAAGTTAGTTTATCTGTTTTTGTGAGGAAAGGATTTTGAAATAAGAACAACTTGGAAGTCAACCAGCATCCAGTTGGTATTCCATCTTTGAGTTTCCACTACATATCCAATTACTAAATACTTGTGCTCAACCCCAGCTGCAGTTACATTACAATTTAACTAAGTTCCAACTAACATTCTTTTGTCAATGTCTTCTAGTGGCCATGCCACCTTTTTATTAAGTTTATACTTAAATTGTAAGCGGACAGCACAGCATTAAACATAGACTCTTCTTTGTTGCTTACATTTATTTGTCAACCTTGTGAGTATAGTGAGAAGATACTTGTTTCTGTTTATTTTTAGGCCAGTGCTATAATGACAAGGGGTAGCACAGCGGACAAGTGGTTAGCTCATCTGCCTCAGAGGTGAGAGGGTCTGTGTTTGGGCCATTCTGTGTGGAGTTTGGATGTTCTGTGTTTACCTCCCACATTCCAAAAATATAGGTTCAGTTCATTAATAAATAAATTGTCCATCAATGTGAATGACACTGGCTGAGGACTAGTCCTGGGTGTACCCCACCCAGAAACAAACACACCATTTTGTTGTGTGCATGCCAAGTAGATTACAGTATTGCCTTAAGATAGGAATTGAATTTGTTCTGTGACTACACTTGTGACTCAAAAATATTTGTAGCTCAAATTAGGGCCGCACGATATTGGAAAAACATGCAATATGCAATATGTGTGTTGAATATTGTGATATCAATATCAATAATATTTGACATATACCTAAAGAAACGGTATTTTTATTATTTAATGATTTTTTTTCATGCAACAAAATACATACGTTCATTGTATTCTTAGCTTATTAATTGCAAGAACTTACCAAATTTTATATATTTTTTTCAAACAGTTATTTTGTATTTGTAATGCCCCTAGATACTGTTAACCTATTGGATGGTAATGTTCATTTAAGGTTGCATCTGATTGATCAAAGTCAGATAAAAGCAGACAATTCCAAAACTTATTGCACATCTTTGGAAAAAAAAAAAAAAAATGTGATGAGTTTTTTTTTAAAGAAAAATACCGCTCAATATTATTGTATGTTATCATTTTGATAACATACAATAATATTGAGCGGTATTTTTCTATAATTAAATAAAAACGATTAAATAAATTAAATAAAAGACACAATTAAATAAAATGTAAAGACTTAAACAGCTTTCACTACATTTTTTGCTTCACTTTCTTGGTAATTGTGTGTACATAAAGACACAAAGTTTCACAAATTATACAGTAAGCTCTAGTATTATCATTACCCATTTTTAGCAAATGATTTAGAAAAAGATATGCTTATGAGTACTGTTTTACTGTCTGTCAACATGTGTTGCTCCACTAATGTGTTTGAATAACACCACCACTGTCCTTCAAAGCTAATTGACACTTGGACCACCTGCAGGTGGAAAAAAGCTGTCCCTGTGCCCACACAATGATGAGTATGAACATAGCATCCTCATGCTGATGCTGAGCCTGATAAAACAGCCTCAACACACGCACACACACAAGGGCTGCTGTCTGCTTCTGGGAAAGCAAACAGTAGAAAAAAGAGGCGTGTATTTGACTCACCTCAGGGTTTGCGTGTGTTTGTGGTCTGGAGTGTGTGTGAGAACATTCAAATGCTGCGTGTCCATGTGCAAAAGCGTGCCATGACTTTGAGGTAAAAGGGATGCTGTTCATTCTTTTTTGCAAGGAGGGAAGAAAGATGGCTGCCCATGAGGGGGGTTTTGATGGGCCCTGACACTGTTTGTGCTTTACGGGCCAGCAGCTGCTCCAGGTGCCTGTCAGCCGGAGAACACGTGCGTCAAGGTGGGCCCTTGTGGTGTAGAAACAGTGCGTGTGCGTGGCCATGCTAAACCACAAGGTTGTCTGGAAAAGGAGGTGACAGAGAGGTCGGCTGCTGCACACCCATTTATTGGCTTTTTATACATGTATGTAGCCTGCTGTTTACCGTCATAACAACCGCCTAATTTGTGTTGTTGCTTAAGTGAACTTTTATTGCAACATCTTGTCCCAGACTCAGGTCTGTTGTATTAGCACGCCATCCAACCATGTTTGATGTGGCGTTGAGCTCACGCACGCTGCGGTCTGACATTTTCCTCAATGGTTAAGTGTGTGTAGAGGGCCGACTTCCTCTGTGGGCGTGTGTGTGTGTCATATCCTCAGGGGGGTTATCAAATACAATACAGTGAGCCCCCATTTATCTCGGCGGATACGTTCCAGACCAACACACAAGACAGTCGATGGAAATCCGTGATATGAGAGACCATATGCACTTTTTTTTTTTATATACAGACAACAATGCCTGTACATCAGTTTAACTCGTTCTGTGACCATGCTCAAAACTCAAAACACTTGTATCGCAAATCATCTTTCCCCATTGAAAAAAAATAGAAAAGCCATTCATCCGTTCCAGCCTCCCATAAAAAAATTATGTATTTTCTAATACATATTAAAGCAATACTTAAAGGAGCTTTTCAGCCTTCCACCTTTTCCCCTGATGGTGAGTTTTTCCCTGGCCTGTGGTGGTTAAAGATCAGTGGTTGTTAATATTTGTTAACTGTGACTGTGTGAAGCAATTTGAGACTCTTTTGTGATTAAAGGGGAAGTCAACCCCCCCAAAAAAATTCTTGACAATGATATATGTTCTATTCCCCACTAGTCTAAATGCAGTATTCTGGTTAATATTGCATTAGTGGAATATGAGTCAATTGTTTGTCTCTGTGTGCCGCGCGATTGGTACCAGTTTAGGGTGTACCCCGCCTACTGCCCGAAGCCAGCTGGGATAGGCACCAGCGACTCTTGTGAGGACAAGCGGTTAAAAAAATGGATAGATGGATGGATGGATGGAATATGAGTTAATTAAGCCGCAAAATCCAGCCATTTTACCTATATCAGGGGGCGGCAAATTTTGCCACTTGCTGTCGAGTGAAAATGACATCACAGTTGCTCATGTCTCAGGTAACAACCAACCACAGCTCAGCTTCAGAAAACAGGTGAGCTGTGATTGGCCTTTTTTCTGAGGCTGAACTGTAATTGGTTGTTACCTGAGACCTCAGCAACTGCAATGTCATTTTCACTCGACAGCAAGTGGCGAAATGGCCACCCCCTTAAATGGATAGCTAAAAAAAAAAAAAAAAACTCGTTGGTCACTCGTTTCTCAAGGCATCCTTGTATATAGTGTATACACTGAAAAAATAATAATTTATGTCTTGTCAGGTCTGTTAACAAGCAGCTCACTGACAAGCAAAAGATGCTCACCAGCAGTATTCGCTCCCTCACTACCGCTTTAAGGAAGTCTTTTCTTATGCAATCCTTTCTCTCTTTTGAGCTTCGTCCTCCTTTTGCTTGTGAGAGCGGAAACAGGATGGGCCCACCTTTACACAGAACCATGTTCCTTCTTTTTCAGTATCAAGTGCCAGGAAATGAACACTGAATGAAGCTTTGTTAAGTCTGGATTTACACTTTTTGCATGGCTCAAGTGGCACAGTTCTCTCAAATAATATAATTGGGATACAATATGAGTGACAAATGCATGTAATCAAGAATTTTCATAGCAGAATCCAACTTTTTCCAATATCGGATGCGTCACTTGTGGCATATATTGAAATCAACCCAAAAATTCTGATCTAGTCATTCATTTTGGAATTGTGCGCTTGAAACTCCAATCCAATCGAAGGTCTAACACGATCCATTCCGAGACGATGGCCACCCTCTGATTTCTTCCCATAGCAAATTATAACTCAATCCACTCTAGGGTCAAACTGTTGCCACCATAAAAACTTTATTAGCTGTACAGGCAATGTTTGAAGTTCCTGACTGTCGCACAGGTGTAAAACAAAAGTTAACCACAGCTACTTGTAAAATGTAAATCCAATAAAACAAAAAAAGTCCAGTGAATTGAAGCCAAAAAAAAAGAAAACAAAAAATGGTGACTTTTTTGTTTTTTACATTCTTTTTAATTGTGTAATTGTGAGCGCTTAGACTCGCACTCAAAATCTTGATATGCTATTTGTGTTGACGTTGGCGAGTGATTTGAATGAAAACATGTCACAGTCCAGCAGATGAAAGATCCAATTTCATTAAAATGGTAAATTTAGAGCATAATTGTAATTACATTGCACATGAGGTGCAGTGATTAAAAATATATAATGTGATATTTATTCAGCATGTGCTCAAATATGTAAAGTCTTTTAACGAGGGTTTCCACAACTTGTACAAATGTTAAGACCACTTTGTTAGTCGCATGCATGTATTATTGTGTTAAACTATCAAACCATCTTTGCTGAACAGCCGTATTAATGGATTGAAATGGAGGCTGTTCAAAGCTGTAAAGATGCTGAGTGTAGAAACGAAAACCTCCAGCTTCTCCGACACCCACGGAATGTCTTCTTTGATCCTAGTAATGAACGCGTCTATTTGTGTCGCCTCCAAAAACATCCAACGGGAAGCACGAGCTGGCCCCGGTCGTCTGTCGAGGCGGTAAATATTCAGGATGTGGTTTTAGTGGAGGAATTTCATCTGTGATGATACACTCGGCCACAGACTGTCTTTGTTTGTCATTAGCCTTTTTTCCCCCCCCTTTCATGTCGTCAAATGATGTGGGGCTACTTCATCGCCACCAGAAATTG
The DNA here is from genome assembly GCF_051991255.1 of Vanacampus margaritifer. Classification (NCBI taxonomy): domain Eukaryota; kingdom Metazoa; phylum Chordata; class Actinopteri; order Syngnathiformes; family Syngnathidae; genus Vanacampus; species Vanacampus margaritifer. The sequence continues at coordinate 9,867,736 of NC_135444.1, read as the reverse complement.
GATACTCAGTTAAAATAGCTTAATGATAACACAATATTTTCATAATCTGGAAAATGAAACCAATGTCAAACTAGAGCAGTCAGTGGAGTGTAGAACTCCACTAAGGCCAAGTAATGATGACAGATAGTAGATTTCTCCCTCAGAACTAAGCAGCTAACGCAATACTGGATGTCAAAACTTGCTTGTAAAAGTGTTTGGGGAGTTGGAAGCAAGCCCTGCTCCAAATAGCAAATCATTGACACCCCCAGCCAAATAATATTAAACACTGCTTTTTAATGGCAAAGCACTACTTTTCTTCTATTCGACTGGGCTATGGCCTGCCTAAATAAAGCCCCTCTAGTCTTTTCAACATAGGTTGGTGGTACCAAGATGCCACAAGATGGCACCAATGTAATGTTTTTACAGTGCACATTTAGCTCTTTTTTCAGTACCTATTCCAAAAGAAGCATTCTCCACAACAGGTGTGAAGAGAAGAACAAACGCCAAAAGTTTGAAGACTCACATTCAAAGCAGTAAAATTCTAGTATCATCATATACTGTACAATGCCACTAGTTATAAGTCGCATTTTAGGGTTCGGGTTACATAACAGCACCCATGGGTTCATTTTGCGAAAATCTCAGCTCACCTGTTTTATGGGGTTTGGTCATGTGATGTTCACAAGCTGAGCTCTGGGTATACTGTGGTATTTAAAAAAAGAAAAAGTAGACTACTGTTTAAAAAAAAAAAAAAAGCCAAATTCCACACACACAAAAAGAAAATTGATGAAACAGCGAGGCAGTGAAAAGTGAACAGTGCTATAGCGAGGGAACACTGTAATGAATAATTGGGCTCCCAATACTGGCCCCTAGGGGACACCACAAGTAATCAATCAGCACAAATTGCTTCCGCACATCCAAATAACTTGATACGATTTTTATATAACTTTGTAATATAGTCATGATTCATGGCGTCAAATGCTTTTTTCAAGTCAATGAATATGCCAATTGCATGTTATTGGGTTTGGGTTTGGTTATGTGATGTGACTGTGGTAGATCAAAAAAATAATAAGTAGACTACTGTAAAAAAAATAAAAATAAAATGGTTGAAATTTCTATTTTTTAAAAATCGATGCAACAAAAGAAAAGAAAACAGTGTTATAACGAGGGAACACTGTAATGAATAATTTGGGCCCCAATAACTGCCCTTGAGGGACACCACAAGTAATCAATCAGCACAAATTGCTTCCGCATATCCAAATAACTTGATACCAAATTTATATAACTTAGTTAAAAAAATATTATTATTAACGGTGTCAAGTCAATGAAAATGCCAATTGCATGTTATTATCTATTGTTTTAATTGATTCTATTATTACATTTGCTGTCGATCAATTACCCCTGAATCCATATTGACTTCCTGAGTGTAAATTACTTTACTAAAAATGAACCTAACCTTTTGTTGAACACATTTTCTAATACCTTTGAGAATTGTGGAAGTGGACTTCAACTTTACTAAGAGCTGTATATTACGTGATGACACAAACGATGGTTTGTTTTTGCACATGGTTCCCTCCCCGTGTCCTCTGAAAGCATAATGATGAGCACCTGGACTCCCACACGCTCCCACTTAGGCCCAATTGGTGCTAAACTGTTCAATTGGAGCGGTGGCTAACATGACTGCAGGGAAGTGGTGAATGAAGCCTTTTCACGACTGGATGCATCCGAGTACTGGAACTGAAAGATGAACAGATCCTTTATATACACATGAGAGGCGCGCACACGCTGGACACAGTGCGGTTGAAAAATGGAAGGTTCTAATACACCCGCACGTGTGTGGACCACACACGCCGACGCACACGCCGCATGTGTCCGTGTTCACCCCTCATCGTAACATCTAGCCTTCGCTCTCTCAATCCGGGCCACACTCCTCGTCGACTTTGATGCCGGCTTTATTTCTCGCCGTGTACGACAATAATCTTCTTCACCCCTCCTGCTCTCGACGCTCCACTTTATCTGTTGCCCTCAAAATGTTTGAAAAGAAAGCAAATCCCTCTCACATGCAACAAAACAACACTGTAGCCCTTTCAGTGGAAACGGTCCTTTCTGTCCTTGGCGGACTCCGTGTCCGTCTTTCCATGCGCTCCTCACACATGTTGACACAGTTTGTTGCGGGTTAAGATGCCCTCTATAGCGCATTGTTCCCCTTGTAGCTTCTCTCTTATTGAGTTTTTCTTGCCTCGCTTGGTGAGCTGGAGAAGAGCGAAAGCACTGAAAGACCCCCGGGTAGCAGTCAGCACTCCAGGGGGGCTTTCTGCCCGCGGAGCCCTCGCCAAAGGGCTTGATTGTGGCAGCCAGCGAGGGCTGCGTGCTGGGAGTATTGTCTTGCTGCATAGACTTACGTCATTCTCCGCAGGTCAAAGGTCAAAGTTGATCCCCCAACTCCTCGCGGGTTGCTCTGTACCTGTCTTCTTGCTTTTCGACACAAATAAAGAAACACAGCACACTACTAATCAGACGCTTAACGTTGAGAGGTAGCAGAGCGGAGAGGCTAATTCAGTGCACTTTTCACAAATGACTAACTCAATTAATGGAGGGACTAACGAGCAGAGCGTGTGTACTTTGCCAGCTCTCAGCACGGGATTAAAATCTTGTGAAAACACACACACACAAAAAAAAAAGCTTTGATGGCAACCCGTCATTGTTGATGCGGGTTTATGAATCCCAAGTGTGTTTGTGTATGTGTGTACAGGTGAAGATACACGAGTTAGATAACTCAGATGGTGAAAGAGCTTGTCAAACATTTTGCATCTCTGTTGAGCCAGACCTCACCCCTATCTGCTTATCTGGACAGCCTTGTGCATGGAGGGAATGCTGGCTCGCATGCCTCCATGCAGCATCAGCATAAACACACCAGCAGGACACAAGAACCGAAGAGAGACAAACATCTCGGAAATATTATTGCCTCCTCTAAGAGAGATATATAAATACAGATAGGCAAAAAGTCCATGCTATATTTCATGGCCCACATTTCAGTTTTCATCATCAATGTAAAATTGTTTACAATGTATAGAACCGTAAGGTTGTATTGTTGCTAACGCTAAATCAACTAAACAATATTTTATAAAAACAAACTGACGTGAAAAAGCAGAGGAGAAATCGTTGTATTCAAGTAAGGCGGCCTAATCGAATGGCAACGTAAGATGTCCGCCAGGGGCTTCACTTCTCCTGACGTTGGTACTCCACTGATATACACTCAACAAAAAATATATATGCAACATTTCTGTTTTTGCTCCCATTTTTTATGAGTTGACTTCAAAGATCTGAAACATTTTATACATACACAATATCACCATTTCTCTCAAATATTGTTCACAAACTAGTCTGAGCACTTCTCCTTTGCCGAGATAGTCAGTACTGACTGGTTTTCTGACCCCCCCAATAAAACAAAACTACACCTTTTAGAGTGGCCTTTTATTGTGAGCAGTCTAAGGCACACCTGTGCACTAATCATGGTGTCTAATCAGCATCTTGATACGGCACACCTGCGAGGTGGGATGGATTATCTTGCCAAGAAGTGACATTGCTCACTAAGAATATGTCACAGTACATTAACAAATTTGATTGCACGGTTTGTTTTGAACCAGGCCGAAGGGCGGTCATTGGCAGCTTGTCCAGACCCACTTTATTTCTTTCAAGTGGGTGTGGCTTGCCAGGTTACAACTAATCACCACCTGGCGGTATGTTGGATCAGATGGTGAGGAAATTGTACGTTGAAATTTTTCGCATCCCTTAAAATTGGCCTTTCTCCATTTCCTAGGTGTTGTTTGACACAGGTTAAATCATTCCTATGTTCCTCCTTTGTTGGGTGGACTTCATCATTTTGAACATTCCTGACCGCACAAAGGCAACTAATGTCACCATAGCACCAGTGTGGTGTTTAGGACCATCAGAGATGGGTGCTGTCAATGGTGATTTATGAGCATGACCTCACATTAACAGTACATGAGTCTCTTCAACTCTGACCCGTGTCGCCTCACACCACCACAGTGGGCCTTCAGTCAGCGCTGTCCCCTCTGCAAGATGCGCATTGTGCTGGGAAGGCCCAGTGTGTGTAAGCATGTGCATGTCTATGTAGCGCTAGCTCATGTACATTTCTCATGCTGACCTCGTGGCTATGTCCAGCGCCTGGGGATAAGATTTTGGACTCACCATTAGAGGGATGGGGGTCACTTCCTTTCAAATGTCCCTGGACGACCTTCCGAGTGTCCCGCTGTTAGAAATGTGTTGTCTCCGGGTGTCTTTTTTTAGAAGTGTCACCCTTTTCGAGCCCCTGATGGGACATTTGTTGTTATGATAACTCAATTATGCTTCAGGACGGATGACATTTTGTCAGCGGTACACAGGAGGACAATTTGTCAGGATCCCCAAATTAGGGGGAGTGTTTGGAAAATTAGCACTGTTAGTAACACTTTCCTTTTTCACACAATGGCCAAAGAGATGAGCAATGGAATCTCTGAAGTTGAACACATTACAACATTGTTAGCGCTCATATAAGTCTAAATATGGGTACTATGAAGCTAATGATGACTCAGCTTGCAAAGGTCATATAACCAAATTCCGAAAACAATTGAGGCATCATTGCTCGTTACCCGAGTCCTGAGCAACTGTGATGTCATTTTCAGTCGACAGCAAGTGGTCAAATGGCCGCCTCCTGAGATGGATACAAACGAGTGGGTTTTACTGCTTAATTCATATTTCACAGACGCAATGTTAAATATAATAACATATTTAGACTAGTGGGGATGCATAGAATATACAGTATTATTGTGAAGAAAATGTTGGGGTTGACTTCCCCCAATAAGGTAAAACTAGGACAGCAATGCAGTCGTTAGCATGTCTGCCTTAGGTCTAAGGTCACTTTCTGTGGTGATAACCAAAAAGAAAGTAAAGTTAATCTTTTAAATATTCACTAAACTGACATCTCAATCCCAGTTTTATTGAGCTCCAAATTGTTTATCTATTATTTCTGACCACAACTTTTTGGATACCTCTGACTATTAGGCTTCTGAACTGAAGGTTGCTCTTGTGATTTATGCATGTGTGCACCCGCACATCAAAATCCAGAATTCAATTAATGCAACCAAGGTCCACCTTTCAAACGTGGCCTGATTTGCATCATAGAAAGCCTGCTCAATAATCGACCCTGACGGCCAGGTGAAAAAAATGTTCATGCTGGAAACAAAGCGCGTCCCTCTGAGGCTTTGCTGCTTGTTCAATGTCATCGTATACAATAGCAGAATGTGCTCATTTTTTTATGATTATATTATGCTTTGTTCTGTCAGCTGTCGATCACAACACATGACAACAGAAAATGGAAAAAAGTTAATGACTGTATTTGAATGAAGCCATTGTAAAATTATCAGGGATTTTGCAGTTCCTTGTCTATTTCACATGGGTTTTTATTTTTATTTGAAATATCCATCCATCCATTTTCTTGGCCGCTTTTCCTCACTAGGGTCACGGGGGTGCTGGAGCCTATCCCAGCTGGCTTCGGGCAGTAGGCGGGGTACACCCTGAACTGGTTGCCAGCCAATCGCAGGGCACACAGAGACGAACAACCACACTCACATTCACACCTAGGGACAATTTGGAGAGTTCAATTAACCTGCCATGCATGTTTTTGGAATGTGGGAGGAAACCGGAGTACCCGGTGAAAACCCACGCAAGCACGGGGAGAACATGCAAACTCCACCCAGGAAGGCCGAAGCCCGGACTCGATCTCACGTCCTCTGCACTGGGAGGCGGACGTGCTAACCAGTCAGCCACCGTGCTGCCCTTTGAAATATAATAATAAAATGATAATAAGTTGCACTCAATAAAAAGTACACACTTTGCATTTTGTTGACTCAGCATAAAAATGTTAACTCAGTCCATCATCACCTGACAAAATAATTAAAACTATTAAGTATTGTCACTTTTCAAACTTGAAGTTGGGCCAATTTGTTTCCCGCCAATGCCAATATAAAATAATACAGAATATGTACTACGAGTACTGTGTATCATAAAAAAAAAAATTTGAATATTATATTTTCAATTACTAAAGTTTGTTTTACTTAAGTAAAACGTTACTGAGCTAAAATCTTGAGTTTGAAGTATTTCAATTGCTGCCCCATTATGAAGGATAAATGCATATCATTTAAAAATAGCTTTAATCCCAGAATATGTCAACTGTAAGGCAGATGCACTGTGCACTATACCACCGTGCTGCCAGTAATAATACAAGCACTAAAATTTTTTTTTTTTTTAAAGAAAGGGGGGGGGGGGGGATTCTAACACACAAAACACAATTTTAGATTGATAAATCGATGTTGACTTGAATGACAACACCTCGTTTTCTTCTTAGGACTGTGCATCTTGTCGGCTCCATGACCTCTGACCAGGCAAGGAATGTGATGTATTCAAAGTTTTGCCATCTGTGGCAAACCCCTTCTTCTAATCTAAACCCTTAATCTCACTGAGCCCTTGTGTCTTTTTAGTGGACACATGCTCTGTCCACCGGGACTGTGCATAAATTGGTGCTGACTCAAATATAAATGCAAATTGTCCGTTAAAAACAAATGTTGAATCCGAATTTTGATTCCAAAATGTGATTGTGAATGCATATTTGTCTAATTGTGTCCTGCGACTGGTAAATGTAAACCTTTCAGCCAGTACATTTAAACCTCCTTGTTTCATGATAAAGAAACATGATTTGAACGTGAATTAAGTAACATCATTGAAAGAGAAGCAAGATCAATTAAAAAAAAAAAAAAAAGTCAGTCAGATAGATGGACGAATTGTGATGTGTGCTTCCTTTACTCCGATATTAACAGGGATGTGCTGCCACCTAGTGAGTATCCAAGGAACGTCAAGCATATATATGAACCTTTTTTCCAATCAAATTATTGCGCCTAGCGTCATCTAGTGGACGTTTTATGGTAACCCAAACACAATTTCAGTATTGCTTATATTACTTGTTTATATAGTGGTATATATTATATGGCACAAACTGTATATCCTTCTTCAGTACCTTTTTATGCATGTTAATCTCAAATGTATAATATTTTAAAATAAATTGGCAACACAGCTAATATTTATTATGTATCTTGACACTTTATTTAAAGAGGACATATTGCGGGGGGAAATGATTTTAATCATTTGTATACAAAAAGTTGTGTCTCTGGGGTGCCAGCCTCAGTTTTCAGATCAATACATATACGGCTGGGGTTTATATACAGTATATTGATCACTTGCCCAAAAAAGTGTGTAAAGTGTTTTGTAATTGTGGATCCATTTTTTTGTGTGCATGTGACCCATGGGCCCAAATAACGCCATCAGTTTGCATAATATTAAACTCTAGTATGAGTGTTGGTCTCTCTTTAATAGGTTGAAAATGTTTTGCAAATTTTTAACGACATTTTTGCAACGAGGCGACACGATATGCAAGTGTTCATTGGGTGTGGCTTTCTGGTTTGGGACATTTTGGTTTTGCTTTTTGTTTTGTGTGTCTACTGTTAAACAAACAAATACCTCATTTCAAGTTTCGGGGAAGACAAACTTCCCGGTGGCCGTTGAAAGAGCAACCACACCTGCCGCATTCTTTGATGGCAACTGGTAATTATTATATTGTGTGAGTCTTTGACTGACAAGTAAAAAACAAGGATTACAATTTTTGTATTATGATATTTTTGCTCCACAGTCTTGCCGATGAAGTTTCTTTCCAGGGCATATGGACATGAAAAAAGAAGGCATCCATACATCTATCCTCGCTCCTTCTGGTGTCATAGAGTATAAAATTGCACAATTTTACTTTGCTAACTCATTATGATCGGTGCTGGAGAACTTTCTTCCAAAATATAGCACAGTTTAAGGAACAGCAAAAAATTAAATATACATTGAAAAAAAATCTCAGATAAATTGCCAATACAGTTGTACAGGTACAAAAGCTAAACGTCGAATAATGGCCGGTATAAATAAAGATGACTTGACAAAAATGCTATGAATCATCACCAGAATGCACATGCACATCATGTCCACTTCAACTTCTGAAAATATCAAAACCATTGCCACCATATTTTGGATTTTATAGGTATTTCACTCAAAATCCTCACCATTCAGTTGTGCTCATAAGGCACAACTATGTCCTTTCCATTAAAAACAGGGGTTGCCCCCCGCCCGCTAAAAAAAAGAAAAACACACCAATTATCCATCCATCCATTTTCTTAACCACTTATTCCTCAAAAGGATCACTGGAGCCTATCCCAGATGGCTTCCGGCAGTAGGCGGGGTACACCTAACCCTGAACTGGTTGCCAGCCAATTCAGGGCACACACAGACAAACAACCATTCACACTCACAATCACACCTAGGGACAATTTAGAGAGTTCAATTAACCTGCCATGCACGTCTTTGGAATGTGGGAGGAAATGAAAAGGCTACTCTCCATGTTCAATTTGTTCGCCAGTAAACCCTATACCTATGTCTTCAATTTGGGGAGAAAAAAAATAATTTCATTTTTCAATAACGAAGGGTTTGGTGAATGCAAAACTAGGAAACTGGTGGGGTTCAGCACTTCCAACAAATTTAAGCACCACTGCCCTAGGGAATGTGGCTTAGTACTAAGATGGTTTTATCATGCTGCCATTCATACCTAACGGTTGTTGTGTGTGTGTGTTTTTACCCCCAACTATTCATCTGTTTCTGTGACTGGATCAAGAGACATTTTTTACACTCAGATGTTTCGCTTAAATAATGAGGTCAGTATATGAACAGCAAGCACTAGCACAACAGAGACTTTGGAAACAAACACAGCTCACTCAACTAATCAACGTTGGTCCAAAGGTTTGTGTTTGTTTAGGTCAGACCTGCAGGCTATTTATTCATCACTAGTGAGACTTTATGTGAAGTATGCAATGGTATTTCTAGCTGACAGCACCTTTTTAATGAAGGAAAAGGCATTTGTGGATTAACGGATTAGGTATTTAGGAATGCTGCAGATGTTTTTTTTTTCTTTCTTTTTCTTTTTGTCATAATAGAATTTCAAGGGCGGCTTTGACTTCCCCCTGATGCATACAAGTAAGGCTCTTGAGTTAAAGTATTGCTTTGGACTTGATTTTGTCTCTTCTTTACTGCAAAGGCTGGCCTGTACAACCAAGGATGAAATGCAGGAAGTTTCTCCATGCGGTACTCAAAGGCAAAAAGTCAAGAGTGACCTTTGCCCCTTGAGATTTCATCCTCCAAACTTTATACCACTTTTTATTTCACCACAACATGCAAGTCTAATTGTGGTTTACACACGTTCACATAATTTGTCTTCAGTTACAAACAACATGAGTTTTTCTAATCATTAAACCAATTGAGATCTGATTGTATGACATGTCATAGACTCATACATCCATTCATCCATCCATTTTCTTGACCGCTTTTCCTCACAAGGGTCGCGGGGGTGCTGGAGCCTATCCCAGCTGGTTTCGGGCAGTAGGCAGGGTACACCCTGAACTGGTTGCCAGCCAATCACAGGGCACACAGAGACAAACAACCATACTCACACTCATACATAGAAATCTTAACAATTGGGTGAGGCCATTGTTGCAATATGTCAGTGCGTTCGCCATATTGGAAGTGTCAGACCGCGGTTACACACATTGATATAATTGGCACCAAAAACAACAACAACAACATATGTATCTTTTAATGTAATTATTGTTTAATCCCTATGTTTAGATCTGTTGGATCTGTATAAGCTTCAAACCAACGCATGTATTTTTCTAATGTTTTCACAAGTGTTTATGCTGCCAAATTGTATATACCAATATACGTTACACGACTTGTGACAATCCGTCTCTGTGTGCCCTGTGATTGGCTGGCAACCAGTTCAGGGTGTACCCCGCCTACTGCCCGAAGCCAGCTGGGATAGGCTCCAGCACCCCCGCGACCCTTGTGAGGAAAAGCGGTCAAGAAAATGGATGGATGGATGGATGGACTTGTGACAATGTTAAAATGACATATTCATTCTGTGGCTATAAAAACTACGTCATGAAATGTGTAAATATCCTGTATTGTGTTTTCATTTGACCGATTGTGAATTTGTGATTAGTAGTTTTGTATTGATTTTAAAGTCAGTGGTTATGATTAATCATTTTTATATTCAGTGTTTTAAAGCAACGTAACAGGGAAATCCTCCCCTTTGTGATTATGTTTCTAACTTAAAATATAACACTTTGACGGGTAAAATAATAGTCACAAAGTCAGCAAATTCTTTTCATATACAAAAGTTTTTTTGCCACATCCAATATGGCGGTAGCCCCACTGTACGGTTTAACACTCAAGGCTTATGTTTATGTTTCTGTAGACATGTCTATGGTTCATTTCCGGGCCCTTCGATTTTTTAACGCCTACCCAGAGAAGTAACCAATAGAAATAGACTTAAGCTTCCGGGTTCCGCTCCTTAGCCGCGCCCACCGTACGTGCCCCTGACAACCGTGCGAACGTGTCAACGCTGTACGCATGGCACGGAGGTGGCACTCACCGCTTGCGCTTCCATTCTGGTTTGACCAGTCGCCCTACACAATAGCACGCAGGCAGCCATGTCGGAGGAGAGCGACTTTGAGAAGACGCTCGCCTCAATTGGAGGCAGAGAGAGAATCTATTTGGTGACCGATGCGGGAGAAAGAAATGTAGCGAACGAAAGCGACGCCGACGTGGTGCGCCAGTTCATCGACGATTTGTTCGGCAACCGACCGCCCCTTTCTACCCTCGCTGCGGGGGATCAGTGCCACGACAAGCCTCCCCAGGGTTTGGACTCTGAAGCCTGCCGGTGTAGCACTCCGACGGCAGTTATGAGGCAGACGAGTCGCTCCAGCCGTCGGAGGACCATCGACCACCCCGCCATCATGCTCCTCTTTAGGCACACTTTCATCAGAAGCGAGGTGTGCGTGAAGAAAGTCCTCAAGGACGTCAGGTCACGCACCAAAGGAGCCAGCGGCGCCTTGCCGGCCTTGATCGGATTAGTGCGTATCACCACCGGGGAGAGCGACGAGAACCACCGATGCCTACATCGCTTGGAGACGCTCATCCGCAAAGTGTTCCCGCAGCATCCAGCGAACACTGTCTGGGTGGGCTCGTTCGTCCCCGGCACACCGAGTAGCGTGCTCGACATCAAAAAGAACGTCTGCAGAGTCATAGCTTGTGCTCAAACAGCAGGTGTGTGAACCAATTACAATTTGCTTTAATCACAAACGCAAGCATTAAACACGTTTTCTTGGTTTTACTTTGAGTGGATCACATTAATGAATGGTCGGCTGCATCTGCCCCCCAGGCCTTGACTTTAGACCACTGTTTTAACAATAGCGGGGCATGCTGCATGAAAACATAGCAACAACTCCTTTTCACCCGTGAAAAACAAAATTGGTCAGGTACACATTGTGACTCCATTCAAATAGATCATGCACAATTTAAAAACTTGGGTAATAAACTCACTAACTTATAACTAACAACGGTTGCCAAATCATCTGCATATCATTTTTTAGACAACTGTACTTCTTGGTACATAGTCATGGTAAACAACATTGTCATTTCAAATATGCATTATATTAAATATTAATATTAAATAATAATAATTATTATTATAATATATATAATTATAATAATAATAATTAATATTAAATATATGCAGGTGTGATCAATTGGTCCATGGTGTTACAATGTACACTGTTGTGAACAGTGCTCAACCATATTCCCACTATATGCTCGGATACACTTTTAAAATTATGTAACATTTATTTTGGAGGCACAATATGGTTGTCTGCTTTTGCCATTTAAGTAGTAACAAAGCCAGATTGTGAAATGTGAGCAAGTACAAACTTTGTTTCTACTCTCTGCATTGAACCCACCATGTTTGTTTTAAACTTTGGGGTCTTTAACCTGAAGCACAGCATGTAGCTTTGACCGCCCATTACAACAAGAGAATGCTTATTTTTCCTCGTTGAAGGCTATTGTGTTCATTAAAGGGCCATCAGCTTTAAACTCAACTAATGAGTGCTAACACTGGCCAGACATAATGAAAGTAGGTCAAAGCATGACATTCACAAGACCACTCACTACTCTCTAAAAAAAAAAAAAAGTCCAAGAACAAAAGGAGCTTTCAAAGCATTGAGGATAAGTTGACAAGTTGTTAAATGCTCATTATTGCTTTCCAGATATTCCCCAGGATAGAGGGAACCCGCTTTTGTGGCCATTCCAGTATTTGTTCAGGCTTATTGGAGGAGGAGCCAGAGGTGAAGCCAACAGTCCGACGGCCAGCAATCGAAGAGGTTAGCAACAACATTGCGTCAATGACAGGAGTGAGCACTCCAACTCACACCATCTGTTTCGCAACCTTGATCCATTCGATCGCAACAACACTTTCGCTTCTAATTTTATTCCTGATTACACGCCATGGGTGAAAAGCAGGCAACACCCAGTTAAGACAACATGCTCGTCAGCCTGTGAGGACCAAGGAAGACATAATATGCTCTTTTTTCCCCTCTTTCTTTTTAACAGCTCTGAGGTGCTGATTATGGGTGGGAAATTCGTTAGCTTCCAGATCCAAATGCACCCCAGAAGGAGGCTGCAATGACTTAGTCATTATGTGCAGTGTTTATTTACATTGTTTATTTGCATTCTATTACATTTTTACTATATGTTTTTATATGGTGCAATGTTATAGAGTGCTCTTATCTATATTGAAAATATATTTTTTGGGGGGGTGGGGGGGTGAAACATCTGAATGCCATTTTAACTCATTCACTGCCAATGACGGCTATAGACGTCAAAAATTCATTTGAACTATTTCTATTAGTTGAACATTTTTTCCCCACTTTTGTCAACTAGTGTATGAAAACCTAGAATTTTTTATTGTACATTTGGAACAGATATAACATTTGTGATTAATCGTGAATTAACTACTGAAGTCATGCGATCGATTACGATTACAAATTTTAATCGCCTGATGCCCCTAATTTTTAATAATTTTTTCTTTTGTTTTTTTAAATCGCGTCAGGCGATTAAAATTTTTAATATTAATTAATCGCTTGACTTCAATAGCTAACTCACGGTTAATCACAAATGTTATATCTGTTCTAAATGTACAATAAAAAAAATCTAGGTTTTCATACTCTTGTTAACAAAAGTGGACAAAAAATGTTCAACTAATAGAAATAGTTCAAATGAATTTTTGACATTTATAGCCGTCAATGGCAGTGAATGAGTTAATTTATTTCAATGAGGAAAGATGATTTGAGATACAAATGTTCTGAGTTAAGAGGCATGTTCACAGAAAAAAATGACATTCTTATCTTAAGGCACCAATGTATTGACTTTAGTGACCTTTCCAACAGTCAAATCCCTCCAGAGCAGAGATGTTCACCCTCTGCATCCAGACTGCAAATGATAAGCAAACAAGTGTCAAAATAAGTTAATAACGGGAAAACAAGGGATTCACATTGAGTCATTCATCACAGCAAATTTGTTTTCTTTTCTAGGTAACTCTAGAAGCGTAGAGGAGAGCATTCATTTGAAAATCAATTCCATGTCTGCTGGTTCTAACGAAGAATCAGTTGGAGCAGATGCCTGATGTCGCTGGACCAAGAGCCCAACTCTGTGGATAATGTTTAGGTCAAGAGCCTTCAGGTTGTCACGGATGTCAATTTCTGGTGCTCCAAGGTTCTCGGTGCTGAGCCTGACAGAACTTACAATACAGACTTGCCTTATGACATTTAATATCGTCTTGCACTACAAGGAGTACAATCAATTATTGTGCACACATTTATTACTAGTTTAGTTAAACTACTGTAACTTGCGCATTCCGAATTTTGGGTTAAACTTATTTGAATTACGGTGTTTTATCTGAAGACTGCAATTAATACTGGCCTCCGAGATACAGTATCAACAATTAAATATTTTTTTTCTGAACAGCTCATCTTCCTATCGGGCTGAATCATCTTTCTTCTTTTTCACCATTTTTTTTTTTAAACATGCTGTGTCTTAGATGTATGCTTTTGATGATTGTAAAAGTAAACAAATGTGCTCTATTGTTGTTTGTATTTATTAGGCTTATGGATTGCCCATGACATATTTGAATAAAAAATGTACACAATTTTGGATCTGTTGTATAAGACATTCACTTATTATAAGAACTGGTGCTTGGACTTTTTATGTCAAGATAAATTCCCTTGTAACCAGGGGCATCCGTTGCTAACATTAAGTATTGTTTTAAAGAATGTAGTGCCGAGCCATTAAGTCTTTTATCACTTTTTATGATCACTGATCCTCCATGGGGGGTTGTTTGAGTCAAAATTAAATAGTCAAGTAAAATGTGAAATGATTACGTAATTAAGTTGGGAATTATATTTAATATATATTTGATCATGTTTCGTGACTTCTTACAGCATAGTTCATGAATTTTTTCATAGCTCTTTTTTAATTCCATAGGAATTGTCATGATTTAGTGAAATAATTTTTTAACTTGGCCATCAATTATTTATTGGCATTGGCATATTTCATATTTTAGTCCCTTAAAGAAGTAAATATTTGAAAGTCAAAGGTTTGATTAGGTGGTATGTGGGATTTGTTATTTAATAAATAGCCTATTTTCACTCTCCTTCATTTCTTCTACCTTTATCATTTCGCGTTAAAAAAAATATAGCATATTCTAAGTTATTTTGCCAGCGTGGGTCGTTTTCAAAAGCAGAACAGATTACACATGAGTCACATTGCTTTTATAGTATTTTTTTTCAATCAGGCTGTAACGAGGGCAGCTAACGCAGACGTCGAGCGTCGGGACCTTCGGCTTTGTCAAAAAGAAGTTAGCAGCGGCTACCTTGAGTAGGACTGGTTTGCGTCTCCTGACAGTTTAACGTGACTAATTCATTAAAGTATTCACACGTATCTACACCGTTGAACACTTAACCCGGGATAGAGGAGGGAATACAGGCTAGCCATGATAACATCTGCCGGTAAGTTGCGAGGACGGAAATAATTTTTGCTAGCCTCAAGTTTAGCTAGCTGCCATTGATTTAGCTGAGTCACACAGATGTACTGTATGCTGTCAGTTAACGTTTAGCCTACAAGATCTCCCGAAAGCGTATTGTCAACAGTTTATATACGTAGTGCATCATGAAGGAAGAATAGTTACATTAAAATGTAACACCACGTGTTGGAAATACAACATAGAGGGATTTCTACTACGCAATGATTATTTTGCCGTGACCGGCAACTCGCCACCTAGCCCAATAGCAAGTACAAATTCTGAGCCGGTGAATAAAAAATAACCTAAATAACTAAAATTACCTGTTCACGGCCAACCTACTATAATCACGGATGTTGACGGCAGATTTATAATTCCAATTACCCGATCAGCCGTTCATGGCAAAATAACGCGAGCAGGAGTGTTGCGGGTCACTGCCTTATAGAAATAGATTGCTTTCTAGGTACATTTCTTTTTGTCTTTCAGTAGTGGGAAACCCAGTTGATACATAGAAAAACACTGTTGACTAAAAACGTGTAATAACGTTTGGCCTAAACATACTATATATTTTTCCCTCTCCAGCCGGAATTATTTCCCTCCTTGATGAGGAGGAACCACAGCTCAAGGTAGGACACTTCACACAGCCTAGCTTTAAGCAGTTGCCTTCAAATAAACAAACCTGTTTAAGAAATTGATTTGAATTCTGTTGGCAGGTGTTTGCACTACAGAAGCTTGACTACCTTGTCAATGATTTCTGGGCTGAAATTTCTGGATCTGTTGATAAAATGTAAGTGGCACTGAAAAACAGTTTTTGTTTTCAAAGAATATTTATTGCGATAACAAAATACAGGGCACCCTCAGTTGGTGATGGAATTGTGATGATAGTATACTGTTGCAACGTAACCTGAATTTATATGCAAAAGTGTGCCATTGAAGTTTGATTTCTTCCCAAGTTTTTGAAGGCATGTAATTATAGATAGTGAAGTCATAATTGCATTATTTGTATAAAAGTAACATATTTGTTATAAGTATCAAACAATCGTAACCATGAGATATTGTATTTTGGGACCATCATAACCCGAGGACACCCAGTGTGTATTTTAAACCAAAAATATTTGAAAATTAGATCATGTAAAGGCAAAAAAAATGTAGTCAAACTAAATATACGATACTACAATCAATTTTGTCTTACACATGCAGCGAGGTTCTATACGAAGATGAGACATTCCGAAACAGAGAGTTTGCTGCTCTGGTGGCCTCTAAGGTCTTTTATCATCTTGGAGCTTTTGAGGAATCTCTGAACTACGCACTTGGTGCTGGGGATCTTTTCAATGTCACTGATGACACTGAATATGTGGAGACCATCATTGGTAAGTGAGGAAAGATTATCACTCCAGTATCTCTTCTTAAGATGTAATGATGAAGGTGACCCCTCCTCTCCCCACTCAATAATTGACTGTTATCTCCTGTTAGCCAAATGCATCGATCATTACACCAAGTTGCGAGTGGAAAATGCTGAGATGCCTGAGGAGGAAGAAAGGAAAGTTATCGACCCT
Source organism: Vanacampus margaritifer (assembly GCF_051991255.1). Lineage (NCBI taxonomy): Eukaryota > Metazoa > Chordata > Actinopteri > Syngnathiformes > Syngnathidae > Vanacampus > Vanacampus margaritifer. The sequence continues at coordinate 9,851,158 of NC_135444.1, read as the reverse complement.
CGCCTTGAGGGCATCGTCAACAAGATGTTCCTGCGCTGCCTCAACGACCACAAGTACAAGCAGGCCATCGGCATTGCCTTGGAAACTCGCCGCCTTGACATGTTTGAGAAGACCATTTTAGAATCGGTAACGCCACCTCTTAACCCTTTGCAGCTCATATGAGAGATGTGATTTGTGTTAATGGCTGCTAAATTAAATATTTGTTTCCTATGTAGACTGATGTCAGCGGGCTTCTTGCCTACAGTCTGAAGGTGTGCATGTCCCTCATGCAAAACAAGAAGTTCCGCAATGAGGTGCTGCGGGTACTGGTCAAGCTCTATATGAACCTGGAGAGGCCTGATTTCATCAATGTTTGTCAGGTAACTACCAATGTTATCTTTAGTGAATCTTGCGAAACTTGCTCACCCCGTTCCGCTGCACCTGGTTCAGCTCTAATCTTTTATTTTCCTACTACTACACTAGTGCTTGATATTCCTGGATGACCCACAAGCTGTCAGCGACATTTTGGAAAAGTTAGTGAAGGAGGACAACCTGCTGATGGCCTACCAGATCTGTTTTGATCTATATGAGAGCGCCAGCCAGCAGTTCCTTTCCTCTGTCATCCAAAACCTGCGAACGGTCGGAACACCAATCCCAGCAGTTCCTGGTTCCACTAATACAGGCACTGTGTCCACTACAGATAAAGACAGGTGAGCATGAAGATAAACGAAAAGGAGTTTGAATAAATATGAAAGATCCTTAGCATTATAATTAAATATAAATCACCTTGTTTAGGTGCCTGTGTATATTAAAGGGATAGTTCGGGTTTTTGGCATTCTCACCTAAAGTGGTGTGCAATCAGCACTGACTTACCACTGACAGCGTCCTGTGACACGAGATCTGGTCCAGTTTTGGTCGAGACAATAGTAGTCTGGCAAGTTAGCTGGGGTCACAGAAATAAAGTGTTTTTTTTTTTAACAATTTGTGTTCAAAAGAGTGATAAATTTGCATCACAAAACTGCACATTAGAAAAAAGTCAGACTCTTTTACCGCTGGGCTCTATTTTTCTGTTCGTATCACTGCTCGGCGCGCTGACAGATGTGCGTTCCACCGTAATTATAACTTTGAAAACTCACGATAACATGTCTTTAACAATTTTCTTCCCCCAGTGATGCAATGGAGACAGATGACAAAGCTGGCAGCTCCCCTGCAGGAAAACCAGCAGAGGCGGTAAAGGATAATACTGCAGTGTTTGTTGTGTGTGTCTGTAGAGAAACCCGACGTTGGCCATTAATCCATAATCTTTGCTTCTCATTACATACATAGAAGGAAGAGCCCAAAGATCAGAATGCCAAGATGATCAAAATCCTCAGCGGGGAGATGGCCATCGAGTTGCACTTGCAGTTCCTAATTCGAAACAACAACACTGATCTGATGATTCTCAAAAACACAAAGGTAATGTGCGAGTCCGCAGCGCCTTTAACAAGTGCAAAATGAAAATAAACAAATGCATACTTTTGCCACTGTGATGTATGCAATTGTATGACTTTCATTGCTCAAATCTGTTCTTTTAAATATTGATTTTTTTTTTATCAGTTCATTGTTGGAGTCCTGATGGGAACTTTTAAATATTTCCAGAAGCACTCTTTTCAGTGCCCTAAAACAGACTTTGTGTGGACAAAATGCCAAAAAGAAATGCTTGTATCTGTGTGGATTTTGACATTTTAGCAAAAGTTGGTTGTTATGTGTTGTCTTATTTATTTTTTTATTCTTTTTATACAATTCCCATCTCAAATCTCCCATCTCATTTTAGGATGCGGTCCGAAATTCAGTGTGCCACACAGCCACTGTCATAGCCAACTCTTTTATGCACACTGGCACCACAAGTGACCAATTCCTCAGGTCAGCATTTTATCCAAGGGGCAACATGTTCTGTAAGAATTTTATCCACAAGTAATGATGTTTCTTGCTCATAATCATTGTTTTTTTTTACAGAGAAAACCTTGAATGGCTTGCCAGAGCCACCAACTGGGCAAAATTCACAGCAACAGCAAGTCTTGGTGTCATTCACAAGGTAAAGCCAATAAACACAATTTATTGACATCAGTAGTGTTGTTTGTTGTTAAATTGTTGTCATTTCTTCTTAAGGGTCACGAAAAAGAGGCCCTTCAGTTAATGGCCACGTACTTGCCAAAGGACACCTCCCCTGGCTCTGCCTACCAGGAGGGCGGAGGTCTGTACGCTCTCGGCCTCATCCATGCCAATCATGGCGGTGACATCATTGATTACCTGCTCAGTCAGCTCAAAAACGCCAGCAATGATGTAAGTCGGACTCTATATGTTTGAACATGCAAATCCTGATGCGTAACCCGTGCTTCAGGTGCTTCGTCTTGTTTTTGTTTGAACAGATTGTTCGCCATGGGGGTGCTCTCGGTCTCGGACTGGCTGCTTTGGGAACAGCTAGACAGGATGTGTATGATCTCCTCAAGTCCAATCTGTATCAGGATGATGCTGTGACTGGTATGTGAAACCAACACAAGTTGAGAAAAAAACAACCTGAGATGGACATCTGGCCTCTACTGTTGGATGACAATTATGTTGCCCATTGTTAGTATGTCCTAAAATAATTGTGCATGATTTTCATGCATCTGATGTGATTTACTGTACAGTCCTACCAAAAACGTTGTACATCAAGAGTTGGTTATCATGCGTGTCCTTGCAGGTGAGGCTGCTGGCTTGGCCCTGGGTCTTGTCATGCTGGGCTCCAAATCAGCTCAAGCCATCGAGGACATGGTGGGCTACGCGCAGGAGACCCAGCACGAGAAAATCTTGCGTGGCCTGGCCGTGGGAATTGCTATGGTCATGTATGGACGCATGGAGGAGGCCGATGCCCTCATTGAGAGTCTCTGCAGAGACAAGGTAGGGCTCACATGTTGAAACTCGTATTTTCCGCATTAAAAGAACATTTTGTGTTTCTTGTGAAGTGTTTGTCACCCACCAACTTGTATAAGCATCAAATTTGTAGCTGCAAGTTCTCAGAGCACTGCTTTCCCTTTCTAACTTTTAGGACCCCATCTTGCGGCGGTCTGGTATGTACACCGTAGGCATGGCTTACTGCGGCTCTGGGAACAACAAGGCCATCCGACGCCTGCTACATGTGGCTGTAAGTGTTTGTTGGTTCACTTCACAGTGTTGAAACTCAGCTTCTCCCACCAGTAACAGAGATGCTACAAATCTGTCCTCTAGATGGCATCATCTGCATGCTACTATCAATAGGAGGCCACTTGTATTTTGTATGAGGATTCTTTGCAGGGCTAGCTGCTATATTTGCATTAGTGGACTGAGATGTATGCTTTCTTTTATCTGAAGGTGAGTGACGTAAACGATGACGTCAGGAGGGCAGCTGTTGAGTCCATTGGTTTCATCTTGTTCAGGTAAGGACCAGATTGAATAAATCATGATAATAGCTTTATGATTCTATCACATCTATCAGTGGTCCTTTTGTTGCATTTCAGGGATTATGTATTTTATTTATCCTACATTTTTGTCATTGATTTTATAGAGCTTTTTTTGTACTATAATGTTAATGTCAATGTAAGTAAGGTCCCAAAACTGTTTGTACATTTTAAAATCTAGATATTATTATTATTATTATTATTATTATTATCCACTGAGAGCTTTTTTTGTACTATAATGTTAATGTCAATGTAAGTAAGGTCCCAAAACTGTTTGTACATTTTAAAATCTAGATATTATTATTATTATTATTATCCACTGAAATGCATTGAAAAGAGGAAAAATAATACTTTATTTTTGTTAACCCCAAAAATGTTTAAAAAAAAATGCTGATGAACATTCAATATGGATTTTCCACAAAAAAAAGGGGGGGGGGGTTGATTACAAAAGACTTCTGTACGCTTAAAAAAACAAACTGTGTGTGCGTCTTAATCAGCTCTTATTTTTCTAGAAAATAACACAAACTTGTCTGTGGGTTACTCATTAAATGTGATTTATCACAAAGTAAACAACAATGTTCATATTTAAGAATTTAATTTAGCTTTCTAAATTTAGTCTTACATAAACTTTAAAAGATAATAAGATCAGACAAATCTCTTGTGGATTGTGCCATTTACCCTTTTCAGGCTGACAGAAATATGACAGCCATGTATTCATACCCTTCGAAAAGCAGCCGAGTATGCGCCTTAAAGTGGATAGATTATTTTCAGGGGTTGACATGGATGATGCCTTAGGGATTCTTGTGTTCTCATGTGCGCATTGTGAGCAAAAATCATTGGTGTTCTGACTGTCACAACATAGTCTACAGGCAGCACTTCACTCCAGAACAGCATATTTAGCTGAAACCCTCGGAAAAAGGGTAGTTTAAAATGTAGTTTTTTTGTTTTGTTTTATTTTCAAAAAAAACACAGTAGGGTTTGAAATGTTTGACTACTTTATTCATGAACTTTCCGCAATATGTATAGTACTTATTGGTAGCTTTTCCCATCTTAACTTTGTACATTATGGAATCAAATGTTATCATCTGATCAGGAAAATCTTTGTAATCTAAATGTAGATTTTGATTTTTAAATTCATGGATCTCATTATTTGGCAAGTCTATTTCTCCTTTTAATTGACTGTTATCAAAACAGCGTTGAATGTGGATGAGAATGTGTGTATTGGAACACGACAATGCCCTCGGTTTTGCTTGTTACTTTTGGAAGGGAGATTTATCTCTTTTTTTTTTTTTTTGGGCTGAAGACTATGAATGTCAGTTGGTTATTTTGGGCAAGTTCTACTAAACACATCGTTTAGCCATCCGCCTATAGCCGTGTAACAAAACTAGAAAAGACAGAGCCATATTTCCAGCAACACCGAAGATGACGTGCAAAGAGCACACTGAGCCCCCGACCTAAAGGTCGTCTTGTGCTTTGATGTGCGAAGAGTTTACTTAAGTATAAACTGTAATGCCAACAGTCTAGGCAAATGAAGACACAATTAAGTTTAACAACACATTTTATTCAGCATGTTTAGGTGCTTAGTCATTCCTTTCATATTTAGATCAATTTTATACAAAAAAACATTTGAGCATGTCTGTACAATTTAGGAAGTACAAAATGTATCATCTCTAGAGATGTAGATTAGAAAGTAGCTACACGAGATGGTATTAGTGCACATTTGTAGTCCAAATTAAATGCATTTTGTTCTGTACTGCCGACAGAATGTAAACATTGCAAGAATCATAGGTTGAATGGATTTGACCCCTCAAAGAATTTCATGCATTATCTGTATAGCTGTGTGTGTCGACCTTGCAGTTAAATACTTGACATTAATTTGGTCTTTCTTGCTGTGTAGTGAGTAATCTGTATGATAACACAAGATACAGACTTTTACAGTAGATTGTTAGCGGGGGGGTTCTGAAAGGTAACAGTGGCCTGTTTTCCTATATTTCTTGTGTAAACACATTTTGGTGGTGGCAGAAGATGACAAAATGCATTATTTAGCAGTTTTGTACTGTAACATAGTATAATTGTAGGGTCAACCCCAGTAGATGGGTCTAGTTTGATAGGAAAAAATACATAAAAAAATGCCAGTCAAACACAGTCCAATCAATCCAGCTTTTGAAATTGGTGGTGGTGCAACTATTCTGTCTTTTGAATTTGAAAAACTCGATGTTCAGCACAATCCAAACCACTTCCTGGTGCTTTCATGTTGATTGGATTGTTGTAACTTCATAGGCGGCTCACATGTTCTTCCTGCCTTGTGTCGTCCTCATCAGTAAAGCGCATCGGGTCTAACACAACACCGCTAGATGACTGAGTGCGTAGTTGGCATCTAAGGGGAGTTGGGTGGCTTACTGTCCCAATGCCGTTCCTCATGCCCTTCTTCATGAACAGTTTGGAGTTTTCAGCCATGGAAGATCTGAATGAAATTCTCGTAAGAGTCAGAGTAACGTTTGAGGCCTTTGGATGTCTTTCCGGCCGATGATGTTTGCATGTCTTATAATTACAGGTAATGTAGCGTGTGAATGCCTCCCGAAACGTCTTGTTGAAAAGCGTGTACACCAGCGGGTTGATGCCCGACGATACGTAGCCCACCCACACAAAGATCTCCATCAGCCGGGAGATGATGTCGACATCGCAGCTGGTACATAGCACAGAGGTGACGTTAGTGATGAAGAAGGGACACCACATGACCACAAACAGGAGGAAGACTATGCCCAGCACCTTAGAGGCGCGCTGCTCATTGCTTAGAGTCTGCATTGATTTCTTCCCCATGGTGGACATTCTACGGAAGGGGATTTCACCAACGTTAGGAGGGTGTGCTGTGCCTATATTGGGGGTTTCTTGCATCTTAGAAAACCTGTCCAGCATATGAAACTGATCAACTTGATTAGCAGTCTCAGGATGTTCCCTTTGGAATAATGTGGACACTGTCGGGTAACTGAAGCGCTGAAACACCTTTGACCTGAGTAGATAAACCTTTTTGCGCAGCACGTGAACAGTAAGAAGGTAGATGACCATCATTATGATCAGTGGAACAAAGAATGCCGCCATGGAGCCAAACATGATGAATTCCCGGAAGGTGTCTGTTTTAAGCTGGCATGTGTGGTTGCTGTTGAAGGTGTTGTTGTTTCTGGGTTGGTAGTTTCGGAGACCCTTGATTGGAATAGGGATTGCTATACCTGGAGAAGGAGATGAAAAATAAATATTAGTCTTGCGACCCTCGCCAGTTTGTTTTCATGTTATTGTAAGTCAAGGCCTCAGGGGTGCCAAAACTTTTTCCTCCGAGGCTCACAATAGAAAAATCGGATGATGCTAGAGACACTTTGAAAACATTTTTATGTCAAATTTTCAATCACACCAAAATCAAGCAATTGCATAATCTTTAAAACTGTTGTTTTGGGAAAAAGTGCTCCCTGAACAGCTTTCTACAAAGGAAATACTGTAGGTTTTGACCACATTTTGGGGCAGTCGAGACACTAACCCACCAGAATATAGCAGCTCCTGCACTGAACAGCAGCTGAATTAAATCTTTGCATTCAGAACAAAAACAGGAGCAATCTGTCGTAAGATGACCTTTATTAAAGCAATAATTCATGTGATATTTTCACAATTTGGACATTGTCACAGAGCAGATTTTTGCTTATAAAAAATCATCAGTATTGATGAAGAGAAATGTTATTTATTTAAATTGTAAGCGGTTCATTTGCATATTTAGAAAGGCTCTATAGTATATAAAACAAATTTATTAGCAGCAGATGTCATTTTTAGTATATGTTGTAGGCCGCTTAAAAATGAATGGCCGGCCACAAATGGCCCCCGGACCATAGTTTGGATACCACTGTAGTAAGTAGTATGAATGCACACGCCAGTGGTCATGGCCAACGAATCTGCATTAAACTGACATCCTTGACCCCATTGTTGGTAACATCGCAAATGTTTGATTTTATTTATTTTACTTGTGTTTTGCTGTTCCGGAATACGGTGCCTAAACGACACCGTGTCCCTCCCATTGCTGCAGAGAATGTAACTGTTTATATTGCATCTGCTTTTATTCCATCCGGCCTGTGTTTATGAGCCTATAAACCAGGTCTGCCATGGATCTTATGTCAAGAAATGTATTTCAAAACCTTGCCAGTGTTTGAAATTTGTCATTGTAAAGATGGCAACAGAGAGGAATGAAATGTGTGTGAAAGTGAAAGAAGCCTGTGAAGTGATATGCTTACAAATGGATATAAGCCACACCAGTGCTATCTTGACCATGGCCTTGGCTCTGGATTTGTACTGGCTGTGCTGTATGGGCTTCTTGATGGCAATGTAGCGATCCAGTGAGATGGCGCACAGGTGCATGATGGATGCAGTTGAAAACAACACGTCCAGGAAGAGCCAAATAGGGCAGATGAAATCTGGAAGGGGCCAATCAGAATCTAAAGAAATAGTAGAGAACAATGATTCACAACTGACAGTTATTGAAATTCCTATTGCAGCAGTTGGATTTCTGGCACATTTTGGGTTTCATGCAATGGTCTGGTCAGTGGGAGCTGTATCACCCAGCAAGGGGTTAGAAGTCTCAATCTGAAGATCTCTTTGTTTATATATGTGAGGTTTTACTGGAAAGAGGAATGGCCATAGGCTGTTAATAGCACTAAAAGCTCTTCATCAGTCCTGTAGATGTCCTGGAGAATTACCGTAATGTTTATTTTCACTTCCAGGCATTCATTTGGCACTTAACACTTTTATTCCAGCACCTTTTTACTTTTGAGAGAGACCCTTGGATTATTTTTGTGGGTTTGATCTTGGTTTCTGATAGAACCTTATTTTTTCATACAGATATGGCATTTGTTCTTTGAAAGTTGTCGTACTACCCGAGTAAAGACTAATAACCAAAAGTACTGAATTCTGAATTTGTGTCTTTTAATAAGTCAATATGTTGAGGGAAAGTCGGGCACAAAGCTTTAAAGTATCAGTTTCCCTCAGTTATTTGTTCACACACAGTTAATATTTTAATTTAAGACTTCCCTAGTGAGTTAGCGACAATGACAAAATTGTAGTATGTAAGTGAATACATCTCCTGGAACTTGGTCTGAGTCTGACAAGCTGAGTCTAAAATAAATTATATATACATATTTAACTTACTGTAGAGGACAGTGGCCAGTGCAATTGGCATCACCAGGAGTCCCACCAGTAAATCAGCCACAGCAAGTGACATCAGGAAGTAGTTGGTGGCATTCTGCAGTTTCCTCTCCAGTGATACCGCAAGGATAACTAAGATGTTTCCGCCAATGGTGGGAATGATGACCATAACAATAAGCAGGGCAGCCCACTTTAACTGAACCCCATAGGTTTCTGATAGCGAGCCGTCAGCTTCCAGTGGAGCCACATCTGACCGGGACATAGTGCTGTGAAGGTTCCAGGGGGCCTAATTGTGAGTTTGGGCTCTGATATTTGTGGTTTTGCAGGCTCGGTCAGCATTGTCACTGGTAGCCACTGAGAAGGGCAAGTAGGTAGGCCAAAAAGCTCAGGGGCAGTGCACTGGATGTCCCATAACTTCAGAAAAGATATTGTTATAACAAAAAATAATAAAATACAGGCAGTCTCCGGATGATTGTGGAAAAAATTCCAGTATTGTTAATCCATAGACATGAAGTATTTCCACAAGGAGACACCAGCTGGAGTCCTCATGTTCTTTCGTTTTCCCTGGCAGGTTATGCTATCCACGTTTTCCACCTGTAATGGCAAACAGATCCTTCATTGGAACAGAAATCTATCATTTTCTCAGTAGTAATATGACAACAGATGATAGTTGCAAAAAGTGAGATTTAAAAATAATTTTTTTTTGGGAAGTTGTTAAAATTGTGAAAATTGAATTTTCTTACAACCAAATTCCAAATGCTAAAAAGAGTGGGCCTTAAAAAAATATCTGAGAATGTCCGAATCAGTAAACTGGATTTTTCATTTAACTCTTCATCCAGTAAAGTGGTGAATTTAAAGAGAAAACATCCTTGAAAACACACTGAAAATGTCCTGCATAACCTTACAAATGCGTCTTACCTCTCCTGAGTGAGTTGCTCATAGATGCTTCAGCTCTTGAGGTTCCCTTCCAAAAAAGACTTGGAAGACAGCAACATTATATTTGTAGCCCTCCCAAGTGAGAACATGAGACAATTCTCTCCATGTCCACGATGGGCGATTGCTTTTCCGCCCAAAATGTCTGGCTATGCATCACCTCCCTCCATCACAGCTTTCGAACTTTCAGATGTTGTGGCTTGTGCCTACCTCTTTCCTTCTCACTCTCCAGCCTCTAAAGAGCTTGTAATCACTCCTCCTTGCTCCCCTCTCACCCGCTCCCTCCCCTCAATGTTGGTGAGCCACACTGTGTGCACAACATATGAATGTCTTCATGGTGGCCACGTGCCAGTGGTTCCTGGGGGGTCATTTTCTTCAACTCAGTCGCCCCACTGTTTAGATTTGTCATTTTCTCTTCTGTCCTCCATTAGAAGTTACACAAACACTAGCCAGTGTATAGACTGAACTGTTAATGCTTTTACCGGTATATTTCTACACTTAAAATTCCGTTTTCACCGTTTTGATGATTGAAGCCTCAAAGGTCTTTGCAGTCGATGTTAAAAGCAGATGTGAGGTATTGAAATATGTAAAAGACTTGACAGATGGTGGATGATTATATTGCGCACACGTAAATGTGAAAAACGTGACCAGTAAATGTGCATTCCCTTATATGTCCTTAAAGGGTAGTCTCCACTCTATCCGCTTTAGCCAAAATATTTTTCTTATACATGCAGAGCTTACCTATAAAAGTCATACTATATCATGTCTTGTTTATTACAACACTGTCCAGGTTTGTTCAGTCTGTATTTGAACGATAATGTGTCACAGCCAGGAAGCGTGTTAAAAGATCTTATCTGTGAAGTATTGCCCACAAACACATCGATCAGCTGTTTTCCCGCCACTTTGATTTACTGCGTTCCTTCCAAAGGCCTGGGATATGTAGAGCGACGGGGCGATTACACCACAGCTGTATCAGCTGCTGCCACTCCTCTTGATACATTTGAGGCATGCGCGCCATGATTTAGTACTTAATTAAACAGGCCAATGATACATTCAGAGGACATCACAGGTGGTTTTGGAGGACGTCATCTGACTACCAGAATAGAATACTTTATCTCTCTAAATTAAATTAAAAGGCCATCTAGATCTGTTGTTGAGCGCCACGTGAATCAAGTTTGATCCTCTGGTGTGTTTGAACTCTTATCTTGAGTCCAGAAGCAGTTGCTAGCATGCACAAGAAGTATGTCTTTGTTAATGCAGGGCTTGACACACACGCACAACAACCCAATGTCAATTAAATATAACCCCGGAATTGCCTTAGAGATTAATAAAGTAACTCCTCAACCATCTTCTGCTGCTTTCCACAACATGCAGTCAGGCATAAATAAAATAAATATTGTTCAATATCTTGGAACAATGGAGAAACTTCATTGTAGAGCCTTTTGCCCCACTTAGGTGGGTGTGGCAATCAATGGTACTTTAACCATTTTAGCTCTTATAAGTGTTACAGGATTTGCAAATCACATCACATTGTGTTTTTTCTTAACACCATACACAGTATTTCATTTTTTTGCTGTCATGGTTGTGTACAGTAACAAATTCCTTCTTTTTGAAAGATGGCCCGAACAGACTTTCCCTAACACAGCTAGATCTACAGTCTGGCTGTGGCGGTTTGAGTTCGTCTGACTCATTTGTTCAATCCCTAAAACACATTCTTTGGAACAAATCGTGTTGACAGACTTTTCATACAAAGCCTTCAACTTACATTTTGATTGTCAGTATGCAAACCAGCTTGTGACTGTTTGTGCCTCCACTGTCACCATTATTTTTACTTGTCTTTTCAGAACTCCTGAGCAGTGTCCCAGTGTTGTGTCCCTTTTGTCAGAGAGCTACAATCCTCACGTTCGTTGTGGTGCCGCCATGGCTTTGGGCATCTGCTGTGCTGGAACAGGCAACAAGGTGAGATACCTTGTTAAGCTGGAAGCAAATACCGCTACATTTCCCACGTGAACAATTGAGGTTAAAATTAGGATCTGCAGGATACTAAAAATATGAGAAGTAGCAATGTCAACCCCCCAAAATTTCTTGACAATAAGATGTTCTATGCAGCTCCACTAGTCTAAATATGGTATTTTGGTTAATATTGCGTTAGTGGAATACGAGTTAAGCAGCAAAATCCAGCGGTTTTTATCCGTATCAGAAGGCGGCCATTTTGCCACTTGCTGTCAAGTGAAAATGACATCACAGTTGCTCAGGTCTCAGGTAACAACCAATCACAGCTCAGCTTCAGAAAACGGGTGAGCTGTGATTGGTCGTTGCCTAAGCCATGAGCAACTGTGATGTCATCTTAAGTCGACAGCAAGTGGCAAAATTGGCCGACCCCTGAAATGGATAAAAATGGCTGGATTTTGCTGCGTAACTCATATTCCACAAATGTAATATTACTCAGAATGTCATGTTTAGACTAGTGAAGTCACATATAACATCTTATTGTCAAGAAATGTTTAACATTGACTCCCCCTTTAACGCTAAATAGCAACAAAAGTTCTTGAATGAGTTGTCCACAGTTGTTACCAAAATAAATGCTTTACAACAACCTGATTAGAATTAACCAACGTAATCAATGCCTTCGTTAGTATTAAAAGCAGCAGGACGAAGAGGCCCGGTTGAGTGTGTATACACTTCTGCCCAAGCTTATTAGGCCCCTTATTGGGAGAGTGATGGTGTTGTGGCGAGAGAAGTAGGTCACCTATTTAAAGGAATCAATACTTTTGTTGTCATTTATACAACTTGTCCTTTGGAACGACATTGTAGCCTTTGTGCAGAAAAAGGAGGGCCCTTGTTGATTATGTTAGCTAAGGAGGGGTTGGCTGCTTATATTATACTGTTTCATAACCACAAAAAAAAAATCCATAATAATTTACAGTTTGCGGACTTCTTCCCTCAAGTGAACCAATTGCCAAACTAACCTAACCAATGAGGAGCATGATATGGCCAGCTTTACCTTCTAACTTGATGTCACATGACCCAGGAGATATGTTATGACGTGAACCTCCACTCTCACCTTGACTGGACACAGCGGTCGCCTCCCTCCAAGCTTGTCCGTAAACGTTACAGCCCTGAACGCTCAATGATCTGCAGAGTGAGAACTAGAAAAATCATCTCTCGGTTTTAATAGGAGCAAATTGTGGAAGGCGGTCCTTGTTTTAACTGTCATACGGTCGTCCACGGCAACCAGATATGGAGGCCACTAATCTCATTAATTAGTATGGTCTTGTTTCCTCTGATAATAATGTTTGTCCTGCACACATGTTCCTCTTGTCGCACCAATGTTGCAGTTACAAACATTGTGTCTATTTATAAAAAAAATTGGGGGGGTGAGAACATAAGCAAGTAAAATGTCTTTTTTCTTTTTATTATAATTTTTTTTATTGTGACGGTTGTTTATGCAGGAGGCCATCAATCTGTTGGAGCCCATGACCAACGACCCAGTGAACTACGTGAGACAAGGTGCTCTCATCGCTTCCGCACTCATCATGATCCAGCAAACGGAAGTCACCTGCCCCAAGGTTTGTCTCGTCTGTTTCTTTGTCTTAACAGACATCCCAGACTGCAAGTCATCTTCATGAAAAAAACGTTCAGTTTAATCAGCAGTTGTAAACAGCCTTACTGTTATGTATGGAAGGATAGCAAAGAAAATAGTGTGAAAGCTCAGGGTTGTGCTTCAAGCTTTAGGAAGATGGAAGGAAAAAAGCTGGAAAAGAACGCGTCCTAGCAAAGCTTCACACACTTGCCCTGCAAGCACCTCATATATTGTCATAGACAGTTAAGAAATGCCAGACACCTTTTCAGAGACTCCTCAACTGTACCGCAAAACGTTTTTCTTTTTTTTTTAGCCAAGCTCTTGTGCAGAATTGTGCAACAGTCTTTTTCCAAACAATGAAATGTTTGGCAGCATTGCATCCATGACTGTTTATTTTAAGAGACTTTTTGTAATCTACAAATCGTCTCTAGTTGCAGACAGCAGCTGTATGTCTCTTAAGGTATAGCCCAAATATAACCTACACTTGCTGTACTCTCTCACTATCAGGGGCGTGGAAATGTTGATGTTGTTTTTGTATTTTTTGCACAGCATAGCCGTTCAGCAGCCTTTTTCCAGCAAAGTCTGTCCCCCTCATCTTTGTAAAGAATGAAGAGCTGATGCTTACAATGTTCAAGCAAACGCATGACAATTGAATATTATTCATACCCATTTTTGCCTACAGGTGAATCAATTCAGACAGCTTTACGCAAAGGTCATCAACGACAAGCACGATGATGTTATGGCCAAATTCGGTGCCATCTTGGCCCAGGGAATCCTCGATGCAGGTCAGTGTATACCATATATATTATATTTCAAAATAGATTCACAATGCTCCCAGCAATGTTGAACTCCCAAAATGTTGGACAATTTTGGATTTCAACCAAAGTTTTTTTATTTTTTTTATCAAAAATGTTTTTAATAAAATGGTACCAGCAATGCCAATTGAGAAAAAATCTCATCATAACCAGATAACTTGGTATGACATAAGATTGGAAAGAGTCTCGCTAAGCAATTGTATCAAGTACATACATAAAGCATTTTCTTTCTTTCTTTTTTTAATACCGCAAGCTCAACTCTAAATTCCAGCAATACTTACAAAACTGCTGCTTTTCAGATATGCAACGTGTTAAGATTTAATTTTGAACCTTAGAAAATGCATGTCTTCCAAATAAAGATGCAATAACAAAAAGAAGAAAATGTCTACACTAAATTTTTTTGCAGTAAAAAATCTTTCACTTATCTAACATTATCTTATACTTTATAAAGTGGCAAATTTGTGAGTTTTTTCTCGGAATATGACCCCTCCTTCTCTGGGGGAAAAAAAATTATATGTGGCCCTAATACGCCGTCATGTTATCTTTATTGTAAAAATAATAATAAAAATAAAAGTGCATCCTCAACGCAGCTACTGCCCAGCAGGTCACCAGCAGAAAGCTTAACATCTCAAAATAACCCCGTTTTTAATTAACCGCTTATTGGCCATGGGATTCTTAGGCCGATGCTGAAATGTACGTACCAAAATGCCAAATATCGGCCCGATAATCAGCTCAGCCGATAATCGGGTCTGTTGGTCTTGTGTGTAGTGGATCAAACTGGCAGACAGAAGATGATGTGAAAACTGTAATCACGCTGTAACAACAAGCACTGTTAACATCAGATGGTGGTTTTGTACGAGCGTTTCCTATTTTGAGTTCCTTCAGGCAGTTAAGCAGCGCGCACGCCTGACCACCCGCACGCTGTGTTTCTGGAGCAGATCACATTACGGTTCATTAGCGGCCGGCGTTTCGCTCTCAACCATATGGCCCGTCACTGTCCCGCTGCTAATTGTGTTTGTCTGATCGTCTCTGCCGTTTGTGTGCCTGCGCCGCTGCTTGCGGGCTCAAGCGCACAAAATGGCTTTACATGTGTGAGGTCCGAGCTTCGCAACACACCCGACGCAGAACGCACCAATTTTCTCATGTTTACGCAAAGCCTTCAATGCACTACACAGTATACACTCTTCAGTAATTTCACTTTTATCAAACGTAGTGATGTCTCAGCCCTTCTGGTTGCTTTTCGCTGTTGACGATGGACAACAGCCAAGTCATCGATCAAACGTCATCATGCCACGATGACCTCGCGTGAGAGCATCCAGACGATCATTCCTTTCCCGCCGGGATCATTTTTCGTTCGTCTCCCTCCAACTTGCATGGATTCGGCATGCTAGGCGTCGCGGCACCTGGAATTTAAACACATCCAGACAGGAAACACTTAAGTGCATATTTTCTTGTTTACTTCTTGGAACTTTTGAGGTGTGATGGGAATTGTATTGAATTTGTCAGGCGGAGGAGATGAGCTCAGTTTCATAATCACTTTGCCTCATTACCAAGGAAATGTCAGTCCCTGTTTCATGTTCTCCTCATTCCCCGTACATCTCACTTGTACGTCTTTACCCTCCTGATGTCGTGCACCAATAGGAAGAAACCATTTGTCCATTTGCACTTTCGAAACGGTGTATTTGGATACTGGTTGTTGATTAAATAAACTAAAACCTTTAAGGTCCAACGCAATCACTTCTGAGATGCTGGTTCATCTCCCACTTTTTTGAATTTGGATCATATTTTCCCACAGGAAAGAGAAAAAATAAGTTGACCTGTCTTATTATTATAATAGAGGCTGCACTCTATTTGGAATGACCTTCTTTCTGGGGAACTCGTTGGTCAAGTGTTCTTAACCTGTTGCCACATTTTGAAGAGACTCTTAAGCCGCATTAATGGCAGCGTGACTGTCAGTAGACTGGAAGAGTTTCAACACTCACTCGAATCAATCTGCCAGCTCTGATTTAGTTGATTGACCTCAGATAAGAGTGAGTTACCTCTATTGTTTTGGCTAATTTCATTTAAAATAGTATGACCCACTCCCTTGAACCATCATTTCTGTTCATCATGACATGACAACTTCATCCTGGTTGCCTCCCTATCCGTCCTTCCTGTCGCTGTCTTTGCCTCTGAACTTTTTCAAATCCACCCTATTGTCTGCCTCTGATAGTCGGAGGGCGTTCTGCTAAACATTTTTCATTAGGCTTTACATGAGCAGGATTTTTGGGGCCGATCACCGTTCAATTAATTAAAAATAAATAAATAAATAAATCACCAGCCACCGACCCGATCACACGATGCAGCAATATATCTATTCAAATAGCTTGTTTATTTACTATACAGTATTGTTTTTAATTAGGCTTTTAGGGGATCAGGATTTAAAAAAAAAAACTAAAAAAACTAAAACGCAATCACCAATTCAATGAGGAGATTGGGAAATGTATCTACTTCAGCAACTTGTGTTACGAACCCCTGCCATAATGAAAAATGCCCATTGAAATGCATTTAAAAAATAGTAAACATTCTTGAAAAACAAAACACAAAAAAAACACTGAAAGATTAAATGTAGCATGTAATGTTTACGTTTCCAACATATCCTAAATGGAAAAAAAAAATGCCGGTCATTCAGGTGGCAAAAATATGCCAAATAAATACTCTTGCTTTCTTGGTTCAACAGCTGTAAACAAACCAATGCACTTACTTACCAGCTACGCCAAAAAGCGTGTGCTCTTTTTGGCTCGTATTGGAAGCTTTTGTGTTACATTGTCCACTTTTGCTGTAATGTAATTATTTCACAGATCTGATCAATGACGTCATAGATTGATCGTGCAAATTGCAGTCGATCACCGATTTGGCATCAAATGCAAAATACTGGCCGTTATCTAATCAGTCGATCAGATTGGTGTAAAATGTATTTTTCACGCTGTTAAGATGTCGTCCGTTTAAGAAGTCACTATTAAAACTCATTTGCTGCCTTTATTGGCTATAGACGTAAAAAATTAATTTGAATTATTTCTATTTAACATTTTTCCCACTGAATATTAAAAAAAGAAAGAAAAAAAATAGCGGTTGCTATTTGGAGAAAGACTACTTCTAACATGTTGAATTGTCTCCTATATTTAAGACGGGCAACTGGCCTTAACCTTAACTAACTTAACTTCACTGCCATTGATGGCTATAGACATCAAAAATTCATTTGAACAATTTCTATTGGTTTAACATTTTTTTCCCACTTTTGTTAACAAAAGTATCAAAACCTAGAATTTCCTTTATTGTACATTTAGAACAGAACACATTTTTTATTTTATTAGTCATTACTTCTGATTAGAAAATTTAATCGCCTGACGCCCCAAATTTTTTATAATCTTTTTTTTTAATCATGTCAGGCGATTAAATGTTTTCAATTGTAATTAATCGCTTGACTTCAATAGTCAACTCACGATTAATTGCAAATTTTATATATTTTCTAAATGTACAATTAAAAAATCTAGGTTTTCATACTCTTGTTAACAAAAGTGGGAAAAAAATGTGAAACCAATAGAAATTGTTCAAATGAATTTTTGATGTCTATAGCCATCAATGGCAGTGAATGAGTTAAGGCCAGTTGCCCGTCTTAAATATAGGAGACGATTCAACATGTTAGAAATGGTCTTTCTCCAAACAGCAACCGCTATTTTTTTTTCTTTCTTTTTTTCATATTCAGCATTTTTCTTATCTAATCCGAAAACGATTTATTTTTTAACTAGTAAGCAGACGCAACATGTTAGATGAGGCACGTGTGATTTAATGCAGGATGTTACAGACAATGCATTCTTGGCTTTTGACTTTCCATTACAGTCCGTCTGTGTTGTCGACAAGCCACAAAGCGATCAATAGATCACTGGTCTCGACTTTAACCTCTCACCTGCTGTCTCTTGTGCCAAGTTTCAAAGGGTTTGGTCCATAGTTAGTCACGAATCACAATGCATCACGCTGATGAATGTTTTTTTTTTTCCTCTTCCACATATGTTGTATGGCCTCTCCGCATTCTGATGATGTAAAGGGACATCATCCAACTGTTGTTTGCAAATGTTTGTGTTGTCACACTTGGTGTGTAAATGTGCCATCCTTGTGTTAACTGCTCATCACCAGCACTCTGACTTCAATTTTTCATTATTAAGCTGCTGTTACGGTGAGCTTCGCAGTCGTTTTCAAAAGAGTTCTCAGATGTTTTTGCTCTTTACACATAAACACATTTAACTCATTCACTCGCAGCCATTTTCACTGAAGCAATCCCCTTCGCTCCTGGCTGTTTTACTGGATTTTGACAGATTTTACAAGGTGAAGAGGTTACACATATTTGTCCTCTTTTGCGTGTTCCAAAAATATGAAGACAGATTTCTTGTAAGAAAAAACACCATTGCAAAGACGATTTATCAAAACAGAGATCTCCGGACATCGGGATGACCCTGAACATCACGTAGGAGGTGGAATTTTTAGAGTGCCCATTGTGCCCCCTCCCTTGCGGAAGAGGGCTTCTTATAGTATCGAGCTTGGAAAGTGAAACGCCTTTTAAAACACGTTATACAACAGATTTGCAGCTTTGCCGATCTCCAGACAAAATATACTCTCCGGGTACTTTTTCTCAAAACAATATCTCACAAACAAGTTGAACTAGATTTAGAGTGGCTGTGAGCGATGATGCCAACAGAGTCAGTGTGTGTGGGTGTTCGAGGCAGATTCTGTTCTCACGAACAGAATGTGTTTTCGCACACTGAGAAGGAATTTTAGACTAATCAAAGTGTATGGTTTAGGTTAAGGTCAAATTATACTGAGTTCAACACTATTTCACTTACTTTACACATCTATAAAACATTTCAACATGGTTAATATATGAAATAAAAAATTAAAATGTTAATAATATCTAACAAAGGCCCGTAGAATATTGTGTTCTATTGCTATAAAAACATGGAACCTACCAAAAGAAACATTTGAGTCTCTTCCTTCTTCAGGGGAAAAAAAGTATATTTGTATCGGTTTCTGTTTTGCAGCAATTAGCATTACAATATAGCTATCTAAAATTCACCATTATTCACAAATCTGTTGAAAACACTGGGGGAAAGAGTTTGTTGCAACATGGCCCTGGTTGATCTCTTATACTCTGCTGCCACCTGCTGGCCATTTTTTGTAACAACTACCACTGCTTCAACCATCATCTTCAGTTCAGAGGCTGCATCAAAGCCTTCTGTATGCGCTGGCATTTAAAAAAAAAAGTATGAATATGTTTTTGGGTCCATAGCAATATTTAAAATAGAACGTTTTTATACGTTTTTGGGAACAAATGAGTTAATGTCCGCTTGTTCAAATGATTGTTTGTTCCCATGACAACCAGGGCAGAATTAGAGCATGATGTTGTACTGTGTTGACAAATCTGGTGTGACTTTTTGTAGCGTTATTGCTATGAGCTGTTCACCGCTCTGACTCCAGACATGTTCAAAGCCACCACTGGCTAATTTAACCACACAAGTCCCCTTGAACGCAATTATTTGTCAAATTAGCAGTTGCTGTGTATCCAAGCATTGTGCCGTGTGTGTTGTAGGTGGCCGCAACGTGAGCATCTCGCTCCAGTCCAGGACCGGCCACACACACATGCCGTCAGTCGTGGGCCTGCTGGTCTTCACACAGTTCTGGTTCTGGTTCCCCCTCTCCCACTTCTTGTCTTTGGCCTTCACACCCACCGCCATCATCGGCCTCAACAAGGACCTCAAGGTACTGACTCGGGACCACTGAAGATTTTAATATAGTCTTTACATTTTCGTTCCTGTTTCTCTTAGCAGCACCAAGTTTATTTCAAGATTCCTAAATAACCCGAACCAGGTTGAACTCAAGATGTTTGATTTTGTCCAACAGTCCTAAGAACATGGTTTCCACTGGTCATTAACTCATTCACTGCCATTCATTTGAACTCTTTCTATTTAACATTTTTTCCACTTTTGTTAACAAGAGTATGAAAACCTAGAAAAAAAGTTACTGTACATTTAGAACAGATATAAAAATTTGTGATTAATCGTGAGTTAACTATTGAAGTCATGCAGTTAATTACAATCAAGAATTTAAATTGCCTGACACGATTTAAGAAAAAATAAAAGATTATTAAGAATTAGGGGCGTCAGGCGATGACTTCACTTGTTAACTCATGATTAATCACAAATTTTATATCTGTTCTAAATGTACAATTAAAAAAAATCTAGTTTTGCATACTCTTGTTAACAAAATTGAAATATAATATATAGTGAATGAGTTAAAAATTAAAAAATCTTGCTAAAATTAACGCCTTAAATACATTTTTTAAAAACATTCTATGTCTAGAGGCATTAAATTTTTTTAAATACAAATGATGAAAAAAAAACCATTGTTGTTTATGCTTTATTTTACATACAAAGTTGTGCAAAAATAAGTCACTATAACGCAATTTAGCAATACTAAAAATGACAAAAATTTGTGGAGACTTGTGACTCGTAATTTACAATTAAAGAAATGGCCTAGAGTCCACAAGTTGTTATAGTTCCGAATACCAATTGCTCTGAATTTGAAAAGAAAAATGTGCTGTTCCTGTCACCAATGTCCAACACGAAACGCTAATGCCATCTAGTCTAGTCATCTAATATAATCATATAATATTTGCGCCCTTGATCCTGTTCAGATGCCCAAGGTGCAGTATCGCTCCAACTGTAAACCTTCCACCTTCGCCTACCCGCCTGCTCTGGAGGTTCCCAAGGAGAAGGAGAAAGAGAAGGTGAGAAAAGACACAAGCGTCTCTTCGTCGTCCTTTGGCATGTTGTGTGGCCTTTAAAAGTCTATTTTCTTGAATCTATGGGAAAAAGAGAGATTAAAATAATTGATTCCTGGTTTTATGAATTAAAAAAATAAAATGAATGAAACCCACCCCTACAAAATATATGCAATGTGTGTTCCCGGCAGGTCTCCACTGCTGTTCTCTCCATCACAGCCAAAGCAAAGAAGAAAGAGAAGGAAAAGAAAGAAAAGGAGGAGGAGAAGATGGAAGTGGTGAGTGCTTAACTAAATCAGTCCAACAATGATTAAAAAAAAATTTTTTTTTTACTTTCCAACAAATGCCTGCAAAGTCAAAGAATCCCAAACTCACCGTGCTCGTCCGCGTGTCGCCACAGGAAGTGCAGGAGGGCGAGAAGGAGAAGGAGAAGGAGAAGAAGGATGAGGAGAAAGAGAAAGAGAAGAAGAAGGAGGCGGAGCCTAACTTCCAGATGCTGGAGAACCCGGCCAGGGTGATGCCGGCCCAGCTCAAAGTCCTCAACATGCCGGACACGTGTCGCTACCAGCCCTTCAAACAGGTTACACGCGCACACTAATCGCTTAAATGGGGACAAAATAGTCAAAGAAAATGTTTTTATTAATTTTTCCCCCCTCCCGAATGTTGGAATGCAAAGTGGAGATGCAGCAACAGGACATTCGGCCAATAAAAGAATGCCACTCAATTGTTCGTTCTCTAAACGCTTGAACCAATCGGCACGCAGCGCCATCCGACGAAGAGGAAGTCCTCTTTTGATTGGCCCGCTCTCCTTGTAAGGCTTTGTTTTGTCATTCGGAGGAAGTGAAGACTTTTATAGACCTGGCTGGACATCTGCTCCGTGTTCGCTACACTGCGAGATTAAACACGCGCATCAGCTTTCATTCATGAAAACCACCATATTGCATTCCGACAACTATTATCACACAAGTCTACAGTTGGGCAACATTTGCAGGAAATCAATGAAGTTTGTCGCCAATGACACTTGTTTTGTGTGTTTAGCTGCACACGGGCGGCATCATCATCATGAAGGACACCAGCGAGGAAGAGGAGGAGTTGGTGGAGCCCGTCTCGGCTCACGGCCCCAAAATTGAGGAGGAGGAGCAAGAGCCTGAGCCTCCCGAGCCCTTCGAGTACATTGACGAGTAGATCAGGTGCGGAAAAAGAATATATTAACTTTAGATCCATGCAGAGTTGATGTATGGATTTACGTGTGTTTTTCTTGTTTTTAGGCCTCAGAAGAAATGTTGTTCTTCTGATCGCTCACATTTTTTGTTTGCCTCACTTTGTTCACTTTGTATTTTCTTGTGTCCATACAATAAAAAGGCATATACAGGGAGTGCAAAGTTATTATGCAAATGAGTACTTTGACCACATCATCCTCTTTATGCATGTTGTCTACCAATTAAGCATATCAGTGATGTGCATCTCTGTAATGAGAAGGGGTGTGGTCTAATGACATTCACACTCTCTATCAGGTGTGCGCAATTATTAGGCAACTTCCTTTCATTTGGCAAAATGGGTCAGAAAAGAGATTTGACGGACTCCGAAAAGTCAAAAATAGTGAGATGTCTTGCAACACTCTTAAAATTGCCAAACTTTTAAAGTGATCATCAAACAATCAAGCGTTTCATTCAAAATAGTCAACAGGGATGCAAAAAGCGTGTTGAGAAAAAAAACAAGGCGCAAAATAACTGCCCGTGAGCTGAGGAAAATCAAGTGTGAAGATACTACTTGCCACCAGTTTTGCCATATTTCAGAGCTGCAACATCACTGGAGTGCCAAAAAGCACAAGGTGTGCAATACTCGGGGATATGGCCAAGGTAAGGAAGGTTGGAAAAAGATCACCACTGGTCTGGGTCAGTAAAGGGCAGAGAGCTCCACTCCGACGCCAGCATGGTGAAGGTGGGGTAATGGTATGGAGCTTTCGGGTTGAGGATGGAGTCGAGCTCAACTCCCATTCCTACTGCCAGTTTCTGGAAAGACACATTCAACCAGTGCTACAGGAAGAAGTCAGCATCGATCAAGAAAAACATGATTTTCATGCATGAAACAAATTTAAAAAAGCATCCAAAGACGAAAAGTTCCATTGGTCAATTGTATTTATTATTTAATTTTTTTTTATTAAATTAAAAAGCATCCAAAGACGAAAAGTTAAATTGGTAGATTTTATTTATTTATTTAAAAAAAACAAATTGAAAATAGCATCCAAAGATGAAAAGTTCCATTGGTCATTTTTATTTAAGAGGGGGATTATATGGCAACAAGAATGCAAAAAAAAAATAAAATTTAAAATCATCCAAAGACGAAAAGCTCCATTCGTCAATTTTATTTAATGTATTTTATTTTTAAATAAACAAATTTTAAAAAAGCATTCAAAGACAAAAAGCTCCATTTGTCAATTTTATTTAATGTTTTTTTTAATAAACAGATTTTTTAAAAGCATCCAAAGACGAAAAGCTCCATTGGTCATTTTTATTTAAGAGGAGGATTATATGACAAGAATGCAAAAATAAATAATTTTAAAAAATCATCCAAAGACAAAAAGCTCCATTCGTCAATTTTATTTAATGTAGACAAATAAAATAAAAAGCATCCAAGGATGAAAAGCTCCATTTGTCAATTTTATTTTATGTATTTATTTTTTTTATTTTTAAATAAATTTTAAAAAGCATCCAAAGACAAAAAGTTCCATTGGTCAATTTAAGAAAGGTATATATATATATATATATATATATATAATGTGCTTTTAGCCTCTTTTTTTTTTTGATCTCTATCCAACTGTCTATGAAAATAAGTGTTTTTTCCCCCTTGAGCGCTCTTGCTCTTCCTTTTTAGTCAATCCAGCAGAGTCGACCCCACCATGTCAACAGACCAAAAACTATGCAGGAATTAATTCTATTTTCATCTCTATTTGCTTTCAACATGCCAAGTTTCCAGCCCCAGTTTGCTGGACGAGCGTGCTTTCATTTATAATGTGGGGGAACATAAGAGACACAAGATGTTTCCTGTGTGACGCAGCACATTGTTCACTTTGGACCAAATTGGGAAATTGGCCAGAATTTGTCAGGAGGGGATTTATAGTTTCGTCTTAATCCATGTCTTGTTGGCGCGAGTCGACGAAGAGCCGTTGCGTGACCGTTTGAAGGCGCGCTCGGATGAGTTCGGTGTTGACGAGATCGCCATCAAACATGCAAGCTGCTTCACCGTGGAAGCTTTTCCTTCTTCCCAGAAGAGCGGAAGCCGCTGCGGCTCCTCGAGGCCCCCGGACACGGATCGCAGACTGCAGTAGGTGGTCCGATCCTTGGGCCAAGTTTTGCTTGGTGTTTCCCTCATTCTTCTTTTGCCCGTCACGTCGTCGATGTGACAGATGGTGTGTTTCTCTGATGATTTGCCAGGACGCTTGAGTGCATATTCATCATATAATCTCATTAAATGCACATGTTTTTCCGCAATCATATGAAGTTTGTAGACGAAAACGTCACCAGTTGAACTTCATGACATCTAATATAACTTTATTCTTTCAATATTAGGACTTAATCTTGTAAATTAAAAAAAATAAAAACATTTTTTGTTAAATTCAGTTTTTCAATGGAATATTCATAATCCCCCCCCCCCATTTTTTTATTAAACTTAATTTGCATTTAACTGACTTTTTTTTGCCACTTCCAACGCCTTAGCAACTTTTTTTTTTTTTTTTTTTTACAAAAACATAATTTATATATATATATATACTTTTTACCCAGTAATAATACAAAAAAAATATATAATTTAAAAATGTACAAATTGCGAGCATAAAAATTACAAATGTTTTCCTCATTTCGACTTCATTGTTATGAAATTACCGGTATTGCCTTTATTCGACTTGTGTACATGATCTCAACATGACTTATTTAAACTTTAATATCAACTTAAGTCAATATTACTCATTAAACTACGTTTTACCTTGTACTACAACTATATTTTTGTAATACCTATTTTATGTTAACATTTTCAATGAATAATATAGCTTTTGTAAAAAAAAAAAAAATAATAATAATTGGTCTCATTGTAATACAAAAATATTTTTTTCATTCTTATAAAAATGTTCCCAACTTTTGCCTTGTTCAACTAAACACGTCTACACAACTTTACTTCTCAAAGTACAAAAGTAAATTTGAACTTTTTATTTATTTATCAAAACGTGATTTTGTTTCCTTTTAAAACAACTTTTTTTTTCTTTTGATTTAATTTGATCATCTAAACTCATCGGTGAGAAAGAAGTATGTTGTGCACATGCGTGAGAGGAGAACACTCATTGGTCCCCAAAAATATTAAAGCCCAAGTCGACAACACGGATTCAATTAAGTCAATAAGAGATTTTGTCCGGTGCGTGATGTGACGATGTCTCACTCGCCCGTGAAAATCGCTGACTCATCTCAGACACACACACACACGAGCACTCGTTCCAAAACTTGTGCTTCTTGGTACTTGGGGCGATCCAGGATCTGTTGAAAGTATCCCACAAGCAGGACCCCAGCAACTTAACTCATTCACTGCCATTGACGGTTATAGACGTTTGAACTATTTCTATTAGTTTCACATTTTTTTCCACTTTTGTTAAGAAGAGTATGAAAACCTAGAAAATATTTGTTGGGGTACATTTAGAACAGATTTAAAATGTGTGATTAATCCTGAGTTAACTAGTTGTCATGTGATTAATTACAATTAAAAAATTTAATCGCCTGATGCCCCTAATTTAAAAAAAAAAGAAAAGATTATTAAAAATGAGGGACGTCAGACAATTAAAGTAATTTAATTGTAATTAATCGCATGACTTCAATAGTTAACTCACGATTAATCACAAATTTTCTATCTGTTCTAAATGTACATTTTTTTTATGTTTTCATACTCATTAACAAAAGTAGAGAAAAAAGTGAAACTAATAGAAATAGTTCAAATGAATTGTTGACGTCTTCAGCCGTCAATGGCAGTGATTGAGTTAACCAACTAATTTAAATGCTGCTTCTGTGTGCTCATGCTTTATGTCCACGTTGAAGCAGAAGAAAAAGTTTCCACCGTGAGGGTGTTAAAACAGCTGCATGACACATCTGGAACAGTGGTAACACGCCAGTTTTTTCCCCCCTTCAAGACAGAATGCAAATGGCTGCAGCTTGAAATGATCCAGAAGGATCACATAATAATAATAATAATGTGAGGTGAAGTGCAAAAACAGTAAATGTCCTGTTCACTTGTTTGCATTGTCAGCACGAAGCAGCTCCACAAAGACTGAAAGTTGACACTTTTTTTTTTTTTTCTCAAAATCTTCGCCTCATCCTCGGCCATATTGTTGCACACAAGTATAACAATGAGTGTGCGTGCAGATTCACGGATGACAAGTGGAAGTTTGGAGGTCGGTCAGATCTGGACGCCGACATGTTTTTATGGAGGGGAACGTCTCCTGTGGTGGCCCTTCAGTTCTCCACAGGCACGCACACCGCAAAATTCTGGAACACATATTCCTTATTCCGAAAGACATACAGTGTATAGGAAAAGTCAACACACCCCTCTTGAAATGTGAGGTTTTAGTGAGACCAAGACAAAAGTATTGCAAAACCTTTTCGAACGTTAATGTGACCTGTAAACTGTATAAAAAAAAAAAGGGAGAAAAAATAAATAAATGCACACACACTCTTGTAACTGTCGTGTCGTTATCAATATATATTAAAAAGGACTACATTAATAAAAGGGAGAGAATACACACACAAAATAAATCATTCAAGGACCAGCGAACAATTTCAAGGTTTATGTACAGTTTTTATCCCAACTTTTCATCTTACAAGAAGTGAAAGAACATTGAACACGACAAGGACACAAACATACATGAGACTTGCACAAAAGTCATAATGAGGACGGCTTTTGTTTCAATACTATGTCACATGGGGAAAAGTGGTGATTTATTTTCTAGTCAGAATTCACGTTGCAATGCAAAATGTTCACTTAAAAGTATATGGAGACGAGTCAAATAAAATAAAAATAAAAATCAAATGCGTGGACTATTCATCACAATTTCAATTTAAGAAAATTTCAGTTGACATTTTGACAATCATGGAAGAGTTTACAATACAAATGAAGACTAAAAACAAAGTGTGTATACTAAACGATTCTTTGACGTCTATAGCCGTCAATGGCAGTAAACGGCGTCATGAAAGGATTCAAATGAACAGTCATGTCAAGAAGCTGGACGCTATTTTCAATTTTCATCCTCCATCAAAAGCAACATGGCCGACGGATTGCCTCACTGGCGTTGACCGCCGCACCAAATACGTCCGACAACATGTTTACACACACATACATGACTGTACATACACGCACGTCTTACCTTGAGGTAAACACTGGTGGTCATGTAAGACAAATAAAGATTTGTGCAAATGAAAGTAATATGTTGATAAAAAGGTCCAAATAGGGCCTCCGATAAAAGAGCGATCACATGACACGAAGGAGTTGAACTGGCTTCGACGACGTACCTTCCACTTTCTTGACTTGAGGTCATCAGCCGACGTTGGTCCTTCACTTGAATGCACCGCTTGTGTTGACAAGCGGGCACGGCCAAGTCAAAACAATAACATTTGATGTGAGAAATCGAGAAGTGACGGCGGCCTCCGCAGGTGCTCCTCGTCACGGCTTCTGGGGGTCGTAGTGCTGGTAGCGGTTCAGCTTCTCCGGGTCGTTGGAGGCCATGTGGGTGAAATCCTGGAAGATGTCCTGGTAGGTTTCATCTCCTGGAACAACAAAAACAAAATTCTTAAAAAATTATATAGATATATATTATAGGGTAAATATAATAAAGTATGAATGATAAAGGATGCAAGGACAGCTGGATGGATGTATCTCAATAAATATGAATATACGTACATAAAAAAGTGATAAAAAAAAAGAATAACCAATACATAAACGAGTATAGAAACGTTAAAATTAGAACTAGACAAATGATCAAATGTATGGAACACAATGACAAAAACCTTTAAGGGGAAGTCAATCCAAAAATATATAATTTATCATTTTACTATGTTGTTTGTGCTCCCCACTAGTTGGCGGCCATTTAGCCACTTGGTGTCGACTGAAAATGACATCACAGTTTCTCAGGTAACAACCAATCACAGCTCAGCTTCAGAAAACAGGTAAGCTGTGATTGGTCGTAAACTCAGCCCTTGGCAACTGTGATATCTTTTTCAGTTAACACGAATTGGCAAAATGGCCGCCCACTGAGATGGAAAAAAATGGCTGGATTTTACGCAATATTAATTAAAACACTGTGTTTAGACATGTGGGGCCGCATGGGACATATGACAGAATGATAGCTACATTTTAGGCCTTCTTGAAATCCGTATTTCTGATTAATCTTGTGAAAAAACACTCGCTTGCCTGAAAAATGATTAAGATGCCCCAAAGCCCACTAGCGCCCTCCCTGGTGAGCTGTGGTAACTGACTAGCAAACCTTTCGAACGTAAAAAAAAAACTAAACAAAATTCCCTCCAGACATAATTTGTAACCCTAAATTGTGGACAAACAAAACTGAAAAGGAAGTCAGCCATTTTGTTTAGCGGCAGCCATTTTGAGCAAGTTCCAGAGTTGGCATTTTGACGATCCCCTATGAGGGAATTCACCAAAATGAGCAGCTCGAATGGAAATTTCAATCCTACAAAAAATAGTTGCTTACATTGTGAGCTTAACTATCACATCATAGCAGAAATGACATCATGAATTCACATGAGAAATGATCAGCCAGTCAGCAGAGGAGAATGGAAACGAAAGGGTGACATTTTCAAGAAGCAGAAGGCAAGAAAAAAAGTCAGCCATACCTGTCGGAGCGCCGGCTGGACATACGAAAGAGAAACGAGGCCCGGAGAGACAAAAAGATGGCGCAGAAGAAGCAAGCAGACACTCACGCACACACAAGTTAGCTTATTGTTAGCAACTGTATTGTGTTTAAAGTGCAGCCTTGTATAGACAACAAATACAGTTGGGTCGAGAAAGAAGCAAACACAAAAAAGGCACAAAATCTGGAGTGGGAATTTACAACAACCGAAACAACCAACAGCTCTTAATTTTGACACTCATAAAAATATATATTTGTTAAAAAGCTACAATTTGCGAAGTTGTAATCATACAGGTTCAAATTTGTTGATTGCAAGCGTAAAAGAAATGATGAGGCGGCTTGTCTCTCTCTCATTCATCATCTGATTGGGCAACTGATGAGGACGCCCTCGCAAGAGCGAAAGTGAAAATAACGACGATGGCATCCAATCACTCGTTTGTTTTCCTCTCTCCGTGATTGCTGACTGCTCTTCAGGCGTGCAAGCGTCCGTAGTCAGTAATCAGCGCTTTCATCCCCACACTTCTTTTCGGTCTTGTCTTAGGTCCAAAAAGTCATTATTCCAAAAGTGACAAATGATTACTTTTTACAACAACAAAAAACGCAGCGTGCAAAGGCATTCAACAGTCCAGCAGCTCCCCTAAAAAGCACTAGAGGGCGCTGCAGCGTCATAATCATTTAAAGGGCCAGCGTGTAGTTGGGGTTCTCTGTTGGACGGCAGTGAACGCGCCTGAGATCATCACTAAGAGAACAGACCATACTGAGGTCAGGAACTATATAAATAAATAAAAAAATAGACACTTGTAGACCATATCTATAAATATAGAACTAGCAACATAACCAGTGGCCACCATCTTTGTGGAATTTTCTTTAAAACAAACAAACATGAAATGAGCACAAACCCCTGGGCGTTATTTGACCATTTTTTGGCTTTTTGTTGGTTCTGACCAAGCCATTTCAAAATAAAATAACGCCCAGGGGTTAAATGCCTAAAAAAAGTCAAATTTTCAAAGCTCTTGATGTATTGTAATCAGGTTAAAACGGCCTTTTCAACCAGACTTTGAATTAAGACAATTTTTAATTTTTTAAACATTTTATTATTTTTTTGAAATCCTGTCACATTCCTACTAAAACAATAACACTGGGCTGCATCAAAAAATATATATTTTTTTTAACAACTGCAAACAGCGGTGTTTGTATTTATTTATTTTTTTTTTTAACCACTTTTCCCCGCAGTTTGAAATGTTTATCAGGAGCTTTCAAGGAGCAGCTAAAGTTAACATTATCCTTTACTGGTTGCCTATACAATCTGTTGTATGCATCCAAGACTTTCTGAGGTTTAGTGGCATGTAACCTTTTTTTTTTCCAGCTTTACTTTTATTTTATACTTTATAGAAAAGCTGAAAGATTTTATATTATATATTTTTTAAATGTCATCCCAAAAAGGGGTGCATATGGAGAAAAACTAATGAGACATTTGGATTCTACATGTGAACCTGCCCTAGAAAATGTTGTCAAATACTTTGTTTATGTTTTTGTCCTTCTTCAGACCAGTGTAATCAAGCGTGCCTTCTTGTGCCAAGCGACGACGTATTCTTACGCTAGCTCATTTCACCCCGTTCGTAACCTCAAGAACCGCCGTCAACAGAGAACCCCCTGCACATTTAAGAGACTGGGAGAGTTAACTCACACATTTGTGTTGTTTGACAAAAATGATTTGGAGAAAAGTAGGCCCATGTGTGAGTGAGTGAGGGCCACTACAGTACATCATCCTACACACTGTTCCTTTAATCAAAGTGCTTGTGCGCTGTCCAAATATTTGGAGCTGCATGGAGCAGCAACACCAGATAAAAATGTGGTACGTTTTTACAACTCGCTTATCTACACAATTCCAAAGCTCATTATTTGCACCGATTTGCATGAAAAACCCAACAACATTCGCGACCATCACAAGTCATTTTACAATTCTGGATTTCCTGCCTTTACATTACAAATCCTCCAGGCTTTCGACACCGTCATAACATCAAGTTAATTATCAGTGAAACTTTGGTCCGACTACACCATCTTTCTGTTCAATCCTGAGCATAAAAGATTTGTGTATGGCCATTTGAAGGGTGTACACTACAGATTGCCTGGAAATAAAATAAGACATCAAGATTGTTGCAGTTCAACATCATAACAGAAAGATGCTTCATTGTTGGACATTCAACAACAAAGTGGCGTTGGAAGTTTAAAAGAGACAGTTCTGTGATTGCAGAAACACTAGTAGCCAGGTAATTCGGCTGAATTCACACTTAAAATAATAATAATAATAATGCCCTAGTATAGAGCAGAATCACACTACTTCTTAAACTAGACAGTCATTTGAAATGAACATATATTGCCAAACAGGCATAATTTGCCCTCACATTAAGATGAGCATGTCAAATATTGTGGTAGAGACCTAGCAGAAAATGGAATGTAGTATTTAAGTGTTGAAAAAAATGAAAATCTTTGAATTTAAAGGGAGGATGCAGCCTCTACCTAATATTCTAGAGCAACTTTTCATCATGTGCCATCAGTCAATATTTCAGCACGAGTCCTATGTTGAAACAGAATACTGCAGCAGGGCCCAAAGTCACGTCAGCACTGCACCCAACACTTGACGCATCCCAGGGTGCTGCTGGTCGCTGACAGAGTTAGGCTCAGATCCTTTTCCCACTAAACTGGAAGCGCCTTAAAAAAAGATGCTTCCAATTTGTAAGAACTGAACAACACAAAACTCTGTTGATAATGTGCCTCCTGTACAAACTGGCCCCTGTGCCCCCCCCCCCCCCTTCCTATTATTGCCCATTAGGTGTCATCCAGCTGCAGACTGATAAACTCCTGCATACACTTCCTGTACTGCATCTCAGTGGGACTGTTGGCGTTATATTGACCTGACTGGCTGTAGGGTCCCTCCGCCTCGCGCATCTCCTCGTTCATCTTGGCCAGTCGCAGCCTGGAGAGAGGAAACCAAATGACATTAGAAAGATTCCTATCAGTGATCAGACACAACATCTTTACAGATGAGAGATGATTCTGACTGGCCACTCAGATGAATGTGATCTTGTGGTGACACCTTGTGGTAGAATCTCCCTCATTCACACAGAAAATATAAAATAAGCATGAAGGACGATGGTTCGGTCATCTGCACCATTTTTCTATATTGCTTGTCCTCATTGTGGTTGCAGATGAGCTGGAATCTTTCCCATCTCTTTTATAGACAACAAGCATTCACACCTATGAAAATGTAGAGTTCCAAAGTAATGTGCAAACTCTACATAGAAAAGCTGCACCTGAGATTCAAACATCAGAAGTGTGAAGAAGATGGATGGTCACATCTCATTACAATGATAGAGCACCCAGAAAAAATTGTGTTGTGCTGACTTAAACAAAATAGATAAGATGTTTACTAAGACGAAGCTCGGAGAGAATTGGTGAACAAAAGATTAAGATAGTGACGATACTCACAATGTAACAATGTCTGCATTGGCCGCATCCACCGCGACGGTCAACGGCGTTTTCTCCTCGATGTCGGCAGCATTTTGATTGGCTCCTCTTTTCAAGAACAAACACACTTGCCTGAAAGTGAGACAAGTTGAATGTATGGTGTGCCAAAGTATTAGTAGTAGTTTAGGAGTCAAAGAGTGCCGATAACCAACCCTGTGTGTCCCAGCATGGTGGCGTGGTGCAGAGGTCCTCGACCTTGAGCATCCTGCTGATTCACATTGGCCGCGTTTTGGAGCAGAAACTCGCAGGTCACCAATGAGCCCTGGAATGAAACATCAGCGACTGAAATCAGAATTAAAAAGTGACACCCAGAAATGGCTGCGCATGCATGGGAATGTTTAGCCAGTTAATGAGCTGATGCTGAGGTTAGCTTGGCGCTAGCTAACTCGCACGATAGTACACAGATGGATATAAAACTTAACCAAAAGTGAAAAAACCCTGGGTTCCGCCATTAGTCAGTGTAAGGCAAGAGATCCTGGAGGTTAAAGTACCGCTAAGTCATTTTAAACTAAAAAGGAAAACCTTCTCATGGCTGAAAACACTCAGCTCGCGTATGGTCTGATAGCAGCATTGGCCGCATATCTTGGTACACTGCGATATGTAAAAAAATAAATATATTTTTTTTAAAAAGTGAATACGAGACTTGGTAAAGCGCTTTGGACGACAAGCGCTATATATTATACTGTAAGTGCACTCCATTTTACTATTGTGATCAAATTAGATTTGTCATTTTTTTTAGACTATCGTGTCTTTCGTCAAACATACAATAAGTAACCCATTCAAATTGATTTGAGATTCGCAGCTTTAACGGTAAATGAAAAGCGAATGCGGATTTTGGCTGCGATTCTAAGCTCTAAAACACACACACACACACATGATTTATTTTTACGAATTGAGATTTGAGTTGTATTTCAATGAACTGATGAAGCGTGCTTACCCCCCGCACGGCCATGATGAGCGGTGTTCTCTTGTCGCTTTCCGTGTTGACCCAGTTGACTTGGGCTCCATGTGCCAGGGCCTCAGCCATATCAGGTAGACTGCGGGCATAAGAAGCCCAGTAGAGCTGAAGGCCTGAACTGTATTCCTTGGGCTCGTAGAACACCGTCTCCTTGCAAGGCGATGATGGAGGCAGGGTGGCTGGCATGGGCATGGGCGGAGTCTCAGCAACATCTTAATAATAAAGACAAAATATTTACATTCACACTTTTAAAACTGAATGAATCATATCATCTTAATTTAAGACATTTCCACACCCTGAGAGTAAACATATTTTTGAAGCAAAAATGGAGGGGATTTTTTATTTTATTTTTGGAAAGGTTCTATTATTAAATATAGTTTAAGCAATCAATTTTCTATAGTTTCCCCATTAAGGAGGCTAAGGAGTTGAAGAATATTCCAGTTGACTGTGGGCGAGGGGCAGAGTAAACCCTGAATTGGTAGCCAGTCAATTGGAGGGTCCACATGGCCAATTGCAGACATACACCGCGGTACAACCATTCACACCTATGGACAATTTTGATCCTTCAATTAACCTAACATAGATGCTTTTGCTACATGAGATCATATTGCACAATTCAAACAAAAGGTATTATAAAAGTTTTTATTTATTTTTTTTTTATAGAAAAACTAGACCACATACTGTATAAATGTTTTTGTTCTCTTAAATGCCCATGTTTGTGTGATTATGGCTTTAGTTTAGGTTAGAATTAATGAACTATGAGAAGTCTGACCGCATGTTTTATTACCTGCATCTGCCAAACTACTATTAGAGGGCGTGGTGGCCAGCATTTCCCTGCTGCCATCAGCACTCTGCTGGATTCCACTGTCTGCACTTTTGACTGCGGAGGAAAAAAAAGACCATCAATGAGGAACACAGATGTAAAACTTTATGTATTGTATAAAAAATTATGTTTGATTGACTTATTTTAGTAAATTCAATTTTAGATACCATATTTTACATTTTCTCTGTCTTTTTTAAAGACTTTTGAGTATTTTCAACAAAATTATTATTATTAACTCATTCACTCCCAGCTATTTTGCGTTCTATTGCTATAAAAACATGGAACCCACCAAAAGAAAGATTAGAGTCTCTTCTTTCATCAGGAAAAAAAGTATATTTCTACCTGTTTCTGTTTTACAGCAATTAGCATTAGAATATATCTAAGTTTCATCATTATTCACAAATCTGCTTAGAACTGCGGGTAAATCAGCTTATTTTCAACATGGCCTTGGTTGATATCTTTGGCTCTGCTGCCACCTGCTGGCCGTTTTTGTAATAACTACCATTGCTTTAACCATTTTGTGAAATTGAGAGGCTGCATCAAATCCTTCTTTATGCTCTAGCATAAAAATAAATAAATAAATAAATAACATAAATACGTCTTTAGGACATTTAAAACATTTTAAAAAGTACTTATTTATAAGTGTTTGGGAGCTAATGAGTTAATGATATTAGGCATTTGTGATTTTACGTGTTAATTTAACACTGATTTTACTATCACTGTAAGATGATCTTGTGTTATTATAGGTCCATGAACAAAACAAGAATAATAATTATTGATATTAAGATTGTTTTCATAAAAAGGCAGGCTGCATGAGGACAGATCCCCCAAACCAAGTTTCTACATGACAACATGAAGACATTGTATATTAATCAGGGAACCACAACCGTGTTGTGAGCATCATTCCCTCCCCAAGGAAAAAGACAACACGGAATAATTCTCTTTACACAAAGAATTCCTCTTGTTAGTAGGGTCTGGATGAGGAAGGAGAAGGCGAGAGTATGAAATGGTTGTTAGGATCACAGCCTCCAATTAGCAAGAGCCAAATGGACAAATGGGATGGAGAAGCAGGCCAAACATTAACATTGAATACTTACTGCTCCTGAGCTTGGCGGAGTTGTCAAAGTAGGAGAAGAGCGAATGAAGCTCGTCAGGACAGAAGAGAGAGTCCCGCCGGGCCTCCGAGCCACTGGCGACAGCTACGCAAGGGATGATGGGATTTGGGGAATGGAATATTGAGTAGCACAGGGTTTGAAAGGCAGGGTGGGTGGGTTCGGCGATTTAAGGTAGGCGGGTGGAGCAGGTATTAGTCCAGTAGCAAAGAACAGCCAGGGGAGGAGAGAAAGTGTGACAAAGAGTGAAAGAAAGAGTGAAGGCAGAAGTAAGTTACAGTAGTTGCTTGGCTGACACTGGAGGAGGCAGACTACAAGAGGCAATGGGAGGCAAACAGAGCTTAGACATATGCTGTTCACAGAGAACATACACTATGCCAAAAGGCTTGTTCACAACAGTGCAAAAAACACATTAAGCGCAAGGGAATAGGACAGGCTGCGATGAGGGAAGGAAGAGTGACTCTTAATCTTAAAATGATGTGCTTATGTCATCATCTCGATCACCCGCAGACCTCACGACAATCAATTTCTGCATTAATACAACTATCATTGTTGGCCAAGGGTGCATGATTCCACTGACCTGACTGTCCAGAGGTGTTGGAACCAGGTCGAAGTTTGGGGGTGGGTGGCGGCGGTCTCGGGGGCAGGTGCTCGGTGCTGCTGCTGAGTCTCTTCTCCTGTTTGCTGAGGGACACCACCTTGCTCCGAAGCTCCTCATCAGACGGCCTGCGCACAAACCTGCGATCCACATACTTGGCTTTGATGTAGGCCTCTACCTCATGTCTGATCAAATAAAAAGGAGAAAAGAAAATTAATACATCAAAAGCATTAAGTAGTATTAAGTTGTATTTGAAAACTGATTGATACATATTGCCTGATACCAAATGCAAAACTGTAATGTCGGATAATACATCCCAATATATGATAGCAATCATGTAACTATCCCCTAATGGGCTTTGACTGGTCTATGGTTGATATCTCATTGGATACATATGCCTTGCTTAGGGGCAATGTCCTGACTGACACACCTTTTACAGTTGATAAATACATGATAATAATGAGTCAAGTCAAAAGCCTGCATACTCAGTCAGAGAATTAGTACGGAATAGGATTATCTTTCTTCTTGTTAAAAATTATACCTTGGATCTCCTGGCTGTGGTTTTCTTGCTCCCAGCTCCTCTCGCCGAGCC
This sequence comes from Vanacampus margaritifer, assembly GCF_051991255.1. NCBI lineage: Eukaryota > Metazoa > Chordata > Actinopteri > Syngnathiformes > Syngnathidae > Vanacampus > Vanacampus margaritifer. Next base: position 9,814,899 of record NC_135444.1, on the reverse strand, counting down.
TCATATATCTGGTTAATAACTCCATTGCCAAGTTCACACATTAGCTGTGAAAGATGGGTTAAAAGAAAGGGGGAGTGAGAGCACTTATTGGTTGAATAGATCCTACACTTGTTAAGCACCATGAAATAAGAAAGAAAGAATGCTTAATTAAAGGTAGTTAATGTAAAGGAACAGTGTACATTAGAAGGGTCTTGTGCATTTGTTTGTGAACATTAATGCTCTTCACCTTAAGCAGTTCTGGCTCCCATGAATCCAAAGTTAGCGACCGGACCTTTGAGAAATGAACGCCCAGACTTCTGCAGATAGAAAGACGAAGAAAAATAAATAAATCACACAATGTTGATTACAACTGGCCAGGAAAGTACATGCTGTTCAATGCGGTGCGAAGGTATTAAGCAATATAGCTATTTTAAACTCCTAAAAATACTGTATTGGATGCTTAAAATACTGGTCATGATGGTTCCATTAGTAATCATTAAAATAAGGTAGGGAGGGGCTTTGTGCATACTGCATATTTTTGGTATGATGAATAACTGAGATTTTGATTTGGTGTTATTAACTCCAGATAGTACACTAGATGTTACATTTCTGTTTGTAAGTTATTTGAATTTAATGATAAAATAAAAACCTGAATATTCTTCTAAGTCAGATTATGTTTTAGAAACTCCTTCAAAAGGAGATTGCAATGTTTTCACAAAGAGATCATGAATGATTTCAAGTTTATACAACCCGATATTTTTTTACCTGTGAATTCCAGAGCATTGGATACAAAGGGTGATGCCTAGATTGATGCTAGCCCAGCGTGGATCAGGCTGGCCGCAGTCACAGCAACAAGCGTTGCCCGGAATGGCAATGACTTTCTGCAGGGCGCTCTCTCCTTTTAGTGATCTCTCCTTGGACTCCCCACTAGAGTCTAAACTCCCTGTTGATGTGGAAGACTTCCTGTCCAGCTTCTGTGGTGGTAACACAGCAAAGAAAAACTCATGGTTTGTTGAGATGGTCCTTGACGAATTATGACACTTCAAGATTGTCAGTGCACAAATTAACACAAGTACAGATTACAAGTCATTACTGCTGATATTATTCCATCACATTTTCCCCCTCAAGTCATGGTTGTTGTAGTTTCTTCAAAAGTGATGGTTTTGGAGAAAGGAGGATTCTGCCTAACGCCAGCCATATGTGTTCTAAAAATGTAAATCTTCCTTCCAGCCAGTCAGCCTTGGCACATTTTTTTAATTACTTTTTTTTACCTCAGCCTCATCTCCCTTGTCACGGAAGGCAGTGGCGATGCTGTTCTGGACTGCTTTGATCCACGCCTGTCGCAACTTCTCAGAGTCGGCTTGCATCATACAGCTCCTGTTGAGAAAAACAAGAGTCACACAACTGCTTTCCTGCTTAATATGCACAAACATGTGGCTCAGTGTGTGTATGCCTTGTCTACTTTTGCATATTCCTGTGTTCATTAAAACTGACAGTGACAAGTAGGGCTTAAAAAAATCATGTGGCTGCAGTGCTGCACTTTAGACTGAGTTGTTTGTGTGCAGTGCATTTATATGTGCTCTTACTTGGTGGGTGACACCACCTCGAAACAGAAGCGTCGCTCTAAATCTTCACAGTGTTTGACTGTGCATAGCCTCAGGTCTTCTACGACCACTGTCGGGTTGTCCTGGGGCAAATAAAGAAAACAGCAGGTATTGCAAATTCAAATATCTTTCTTTAGAATTGTTAAGTGTGCCTGGTTGAACAAAGAAAAGTAACATGCAGCCATTCAACCATGCGTCAGGTGAGAGGTAGAATTCAAAATTATATGCTATTCCCTTTCACAATAAACCTTAAATGTATCCCTTGAATGGTCACGCAAATGATCAGTCTGGAATTGCAGATAGCATATATTTAATGCTGAAACATTCTATTATACACTAGAAATAAGCAACAGGCATGCATGTCTACTAGTTGAGGTTGGCGTCCTGGGAATCGCTTGACATACCTTGAATTTCTTCTGGTAAACCAGCTGATTGTTTTGGATGGAGAACCATCGTCTGCAAAGGGATGACAGATTGTTAGTAGGGGAATTCCATACCGCTGTTAGGCTTACTCTGTTTTAAAAGACAATTGCAAATTCATTCATACTTTGGAATTCAAAATAAATGGTGTGTGTGGTGAGGCGTCATTATCATATCCATGCCACTAAAACCAATGTCAATATAAATATATCATATCAATGTTTTATATATATTTTCAATTATAAAGAGAGGTCCAAATCAAGCTTTGATTCACAACACTAGTCTCAAATTGTTCATGTGTCCATATTCATACGATCTGAAGTGGTCGTCTCATACCTATTCCATGTCTTGAAGGCATTGCTGGCCCTCTTAAAAAGATAACCCTCCATGGCGATGCCATTATCTGCGTCCACGTTGTATTCCAACTTGGTGTCGTCATTTGAGAAGTCCTGCACATGGAGGGAAACGTTGGAAAGGAAGTGATGAATGAAAAGCAGGACAAAGTAAGAAAACAAAACAAGACACGTAATTGTTGCGAAAACATTGGTGTGACTGACTGCTTTCTAAAGAGATGAGTAAGCCTGAGTCTTGTCAAGATGCCTTTCAGAGAGGCCTCAGTAGTTGTTTGGTTTGGTGATAAACAAAATATTGACTAAAATCTACCCATTTTCAATAGTGTTGTCAAACAAACTGATGTGTTGTCATGGGACCTCCACTGTGTTCGTATGATACCTCAGTGATCTAGTGTTACACTGCAGGTGATAAAATCCCTCCGGATTCATCCGCTTCAAATGACACTGAACACTGGGATGCATGCATTGTGTGCTCAGCTTACATCAAAGGCAAGTGATCTGTCAACCAATTACAGCTATGGTAAGCTACACTTCATGGACAAAAGTAACCCTGGCCGTGACATCCACCAGTGATAAGAGTTGGTCTGCAGCATCCACTCCCAACTTTACTATTGTTGGAGAAATTATGTCAAGATTTTTTTCCAATGTCCATTCACCCAAAATAACTTTTAAGAGGTCAGCGATCACTGGAAAAAAAATTATTGGCCTGCATTCCTGTTAATTGAATTAAAGCTTTATCCGAAGACTCGATTCGGAAAAAAATATTTATTCTGACAATTATTATACAAATAATCAGGGATCTGACAAGATAAGTTTTTGATTTAAGCGTCACTAATGCATATCATCAATACGCTCTGCTGAAATTGAGTCCATTCTTTATCCCAAACAGTGAGCATTGGTTCATGCTGTAGTCTTGAGTTCCATGAAAGTAATCCGAGAAAGAGCCAAAATGTTATTAGAACCCTCACAACCCGGTCAAGCCACCATTGCATAACACACGCAGAGGTGAATATCATGGTCATTATGACAAACACTAGGACAACCGGGGTTTATTTTTGGGTGCACATCAAAGTTCCTGAAATGGAAAGTAATGGTGAAAGTCCTACATACATTCAACCTGTCACCATTTGATTAAAAGGGACACAATTACTTTGGTGGTGGACCATTACAGAAGGGTAAAGTTAGGCTGAATGAGGAGACTGCTCAAAAATAACTCTGGCTTGAGCCGTGTACACACACCACTAATTATTGAGACCAAAGAATAAATGCATCCAATGACATGGCTTCACACCAAAATGGCAAAACAATGAGACATTACAAGAAAACATGCTGCAAAAACATCTACATGAAGCAGTCCTAAATGAAAGGGCAGTCGTGGGTGCAATCAGGTACACAAACACTGCAATGCAGTCCTGGTTGGTTAGTGCGGCAAAGACGAGATGGTGACATGTTGGGTTAGAAGATGTAAACCAAACAGAAATCAATGCAGTGATGCTACGTACGGATGACCTCCAAGCACAAAAGTTTCGGTGGTCTGAGTTGAACTCCGTCACCTCCTAAATGTCACACAGCAAAAAGAAAAGAAACGTGTGCTTCTTGGCCCTGATAAAGATACGAAGATAGAATAGAAAACCGAAGCTGAATGAAAGACATACATTTTAAAATAAATTAACAGTTATGGGCACAGGCTTAACATAAAATATGAACAGAGATGCACACAAATGCACACCGCAGGCTTTCTCACCAGATACCAAACATAGTGGAAACGACTAAAAATCTTCATTTTCGACAATCCTGTCAAGTGCAGACAATCTTTTGCGATTTCCTTATAAAGGTCAAGAAGTCTTCTGTATCAAAAGCTTGAAGTGTAGCATCTCTAAGCAGCATGCCCATTTCCTAAACAAATGCAACTAACTCCTCCTCTGGCTGTGTGTGTGTGTGTCTGTCAAAACACTGTCACTACTGCTCCTCCTCTGGAGGCTTCTGAAGGTCACCTGTGTGCCTGTTTGTGTGTGTGTCGGACATCCAATATTAAAGGAGACCGTGCTAAATAGCTCAGTCATCAAACATTTATATGCTATTTAGGTTACAAGCCACACGCTCTTCCACACTTTCCAAGCTGTGCCCTCATGAAAGCAGCCATGCTCTTTCCCATGTGACCATAGTGTCATGGGTGAGTAATGCACACAGTGGGAATGATTCACAAAATAGTGGATGTCTCCTCTAAAGGACTTCTGAGTATTGAAATGTCCAGATATGAAATCAAATCACAGGGTTACAGACGACTATAACATATCCCAACAGGTATCCTCTGTTTAAACTGCAGTCAATCTGTATCATAAACGTTTTTAGGTTCCAATAATAACATCAGCTTAAATGAAACTGTTAATGCCCAAAGTCAATTCATTCTATGAAGAAAAAAATGTCATAACATAACTCATATATCAGTTTTGGTGATCATGTGAGAAAATTGCTAAATAAAATGCTTGTGTTCTACAAAGCCCTTAACGTTAGGTAGGCATTTCTAGTTTTTTGTCCTTTGTCCAAGAAACAAATTGTAGGCATGGAAAGGGAGTCAAAGTGGGGAGAAATGTGACCAAACATTGCTTACCTGTAAAGCAGCCTGAAGTGAGTAGAAAAGAAATTGAGAAAAAGAGGATCAGACAATTTGTTAGGAGGGTACAGACACAGTGTTGGCAGACAGACAACATTTAAAACAGGAGGAAGAGGAGATGTGTTAATGTACGAACATGAACTGGCATAAGAAGAAAGAGTGGATATGCAAACAACACAACTAGTGAGCCGACGAAGACGACAGAAACAGAATACGATGAAAATGTGAACATATGCAAAATATATACTACCTACTTACCAATTTACCTCGACACAAGCACATAACCAAAATAATCCACTAACAAATACAGTAGTAATATATTTTGTGTGTGTATTTTTTGTATTTTCAGTGCTACCACATACATAATGACTATATATCCCACTTAACTGATATGCCTGCCGTTCAGTGTATCGGTGTGTCGTTGAGATCATCATGAGTTATCACATTACATACACCTGACCTGAGGGTGAAGTACTACTTCAATTACCTCACGTGTACGGTCAGTGGTTGACATCTTGTCTTAGACAACTTACATTTTCCTTGCATTGAAAATAACTTTTAAGTAAATACACACATATCAATGCATACACTAGGCCGGCAAGATTACAGGTTTGTGGTGGTTTTACATCACTGAAACCATTAAAACCCAGGCTAAGAATAGTAAAGAGTATATCAAGCAAAGTCTATTCATGCTTATTTGTGGGCAGGGGCCATGTTACTGAAGTAGGGCATTATTCCTAACGGAGCACGTTTCATTGATGGTGCAATTATTTGACTGTTATTTGAATGACTTTGTCCTAAAAAGGAATGAAATCAGGGGCATATTTTACACAAGTGTGTACCTTTTGCTGGATAGTGGAGTGTTTTTGCTCCATGTCCCGCTTCTCTTTGGCAGCATCCACCACCAGCTGGTCCAACTGCAGAGGATAACAGATTAGTCAGGCATGCTAAACCACCTGATCAAACTCAATCCCTAAAACAATCAATATGAGATTTTACAAAAACTGTTATTTGAAATAGATCATTTCTAATGCTTAATACGAAAAAGGTTCAACAATTGTAATGGAAAACAGATGCATCATATTCTCGTTACAGTTATTAGGTTAGAACATAAATTAGATAAAAGAATCCTTTTCCAACAGGCAAAATTGTCATCAGCTACGGATTAATCTTGTGTGAAATCAGGTGGGAAATGAATGATAGAAAAAAAAAATATTCGAAGAGAGATGAAAGCAACAAATGCTTGCTGTCATAGGGGATGCCACAAATATGCCAGTTTGCCTCAAGGCGTTGAGTTTCAAGTCTATTCATAATTTGTTGCCACAATGCGACCTAAATCAGAAAGCAAGACAAAAGCATCATTCTCTCATTACAGGTCAATGAGTAAAGAGGGCAAAATGAAGAGGTGAGAAGGACTCAAAACTTAAAATGTGAGACTTTAGTATTGTCTGACAGCATCACCAATAACGATCTTTCACATTGATGCTGACACAAAATATTTTAAAGCAAAATTTATGTCAGTAATTTTGAAGTGTTGTGACATGAAAATTACTTATTTGCACACAAAATCCACTTTAGAAATATAGGAGACGGGAACAACCATTTCCTTTCCGGAAGGAGCATTTTATATACTTTAATACTATGACAAACCCATTATATCATAACATATGTTATTTTAGAGGAAGATATTAAAACCATACAACTATCTGTGTAACAGGGGGAAAAAATGCTTTTTTGGGGGGGGCTTTGGCTTTAGTGTTGTTTGGGCAGGAAATGGGTGGACGGCAGAGCAAGAGTATGATAGCATCAGATGGGAAATATTTTCCCGCTGTCACAAACATAACAAGTCCAGTCCAGTCCAATCCAGATCATCTATCTGCATACATTTTATTCAAATTGCATGTAGAGCTCCACACACACTTTCAGAGATCGACTCACCGTAACAACAATTGTAACAACATTCTCATTGTAATGACAGAATTTAACTAATATCCCGACATCTGTACATACATATGATAAGTATTACCACTTTTGCTATACTAAGACAGCAGATATATTTACATGTCCCATTTTATCACCTATCCGCAATAATATATCAAATGGAAGCAGTAGCAATATTTCATGTTTTTAGTGAAATTTAGAATTTCCTGCCCTTAGTCATCATACATTGACAACAGACCTGTTGACAGCTCCTCCACACCTCCCTGCACAGGCGCTCCACTTTCTTCAGCTTCATGATAGAAAGGCAGTTAATCCTCTTGTCCTTGCTTCTAACTGTTTGGATGCTGATTCTCCCCTCGTGTCACTTTCACACAGATCTAAGATCAGTGTGTATGCAGGCCTCCACAATCACTCAACAGGGGTTAGGCTTCATGGTTGAATTTTTCCTTTCCCAATTTTCCTCTTCTGTCCTTTGACGGTTGAAGCCACGCGTTTCCATATGTGCCTCTTCCTTCTCTGTCGATCACTATGGAAGATTACACTCCGCCTCTCATCCTGTCCTAACTATGAATCAACAAAAGCTTCTTTTTTTCTTGTGAAGCATAGTGCCAATTTCAGCACGAGAGCTAAAAACAGCACTTGTCTCACCACTCCAGTTTAGAGGAATGCTGTTTGAACTGTTCACAATTCAATTTCACTCACAAATGAGCCTTCTCTCTTGTTGCCACAGAAACACAATTTGGTCCATGCTTCTTTAAACAAAAAAAAAAAAAAAGTACTCCATTCCTTGTAATGTATCATTCTTAGGTTTCTCCATCGCATTCTCTCAGCTGACTCGAAACTTGAGTGAGACTGACGGTGGGAAAACACATCTCAAACCTTCGAGCTGCCTTCTTCCTCATTCTACTGAGATCACCATCTCAAAGTCACACACGGGTGAAGAGGGAGGGCTGTTTATCATAGGACGCACATAGATTCACTTTACAGAGAAATATAAATTCCAATAATGACACTATAAACTAGGGGCCTCTTATTTTAGAGAACTCAAATACAGTCTCTGCTTTAGACAAAATATAAATGAGCCCATGAAGAGAAATGCTGTTATAATAAACTACACATTTCCTCTCATACATAATAATGACTGTTTATCCACCACACGATATTGGTATGTAAACATTTTTACAGTTAGTCAGCTGCTTCTGCTTCACTCAGGATATCTCCAAGTTTGTATGTGATCTGTTGTCCACACTGTTGGTATACCTTTATCAGTAATACATTAAACTGGCAAGAATATTTGCACAAACTTAAGATCAACAACAATATAAATCATGTTACAATTTTCATACATTATCCTCTGCATTTAACATACAGGAAAAGCGGTGGCGGCGGGACAAATTTTGGATAGTGGTGTCCTGATCGATCGTCCACCAATCGTTTTTGGGACAATTTCCCAGGAAAAGTACCTGATCGGCATTAGTCGATCAATGCCTTTCAATGATCACAAAAACTGATCACCCGCAGCCAAATAGACTAGCCTGTGTGTAGTGTAGCATCCTCTTCCCCTTTCCTTCACACTGTACGCTACAGACCAGACCAAAAAGTGAATCATAATATATGTTTGTCACAATCTTGTTTTGTTGTCACCCGTTGCTGTTTTTCTTTCAGTTGCAGTTTCACTTGAAGTGTGACGGAGGCGGAGTCTCCTGCGTCACACCTGCTGGGCATTTTGGCGCAGGACACACAGGAGGAAGATGGCAAGTTATTTTTGGTTGCTTGCTTGTCGCCAGTACGTCTGCATTTGCATACCCTCGTGCTTGTTCCCGCGTTGTCTTGTTCAGCCAGTAAGTACTAATGTGATTTTCAGTTATTGGTTTCCTTGCACTGTGTGTGTATTTTTGTTCTCCGTTTTGGTCTGTTCCTGTTATCCTTCACCCGTGGTAGTCTATGTCTCAGTGTTTTGTCACATTGATTTTTGTTTGATTGGGTTTATTCATGTTATCGTACTACTCTTTTTCTGTTCAATAAACTCTGTGAAACTTGTTCTAATTGTTTGGGTCTGCTTTTGGATTCCACAACGCCTGACAGTTTGTGCATTTTCTGCACTGTCAATTTGAAATAATGTCCTGTTTTTTTTATAAAAAATAAAAAGAAGGACATTTGTGTAGAATTTTTTTATCGGATTCGTCAATGAATTGAGAAAAATAAGTGACAGAATCATTATTGAAGTAATTATTAGTGAGCAAAATTGAAAAATGTGCAGCCAGTCCATGTGATCAGAATCAGTATTGGTCGATCTCGCTTATGGGTGATCGGAACCTGCAGCATAAAACCTCTACCACACAATACACGGAGAGGAGGGGGGAGGAAGTTGGGACTTTCAAAGAGGCCAACCATGCTCAAAAATTAAATACACGTCACTTTGACAGGTTGCTTCATGTAATTATGCTATTGATAAGCAACCTATGCTCAGACAGGCCCCACCCTGCGCAATAAGGGTTTGAAAACATATGTGATAATAGGAGCAAAAGGGCACATCAAAGGTAGTGTGGGGTGGGTGTCCGTCGCCTCTGCACAAAAGTATATCTGTATCTCATTTTGTAACTATTTTAAAGGGGAAATCAACCATAAACATTTATTGACAATAAAATGTTACATGTCACCTCACTAGTCTAAACATGAAATTCTGATTGATATTACAATTGTGGAATATGAGTTATGCAGCAAAATCACGCCACTTTTATCCATCTCAGGGGGGTGGCCATTTTGCCACTTGCTGTCGACTGAAGATGACATCACAGTTGCTCAGGCTCAGGCAACGATCAATCACAGCTCACCTGTTTTCTGAAGCTGAGCTGTGATTGGTAGTAACTGTGATGTCATGGATAAAAACGTTTGGGTTTGCTGCCTAACGAATATTCCACTAACGCAATATTAACCAGAGTACCGTATTTAGACTAATGGGGCTGCATAGAACATATCACTGTCAATAATTTTTTGGGGGTTCACTTCCCCTTTAAGGTTTAGGTTGGTAAGTTAAGGCCCACTAATATTGTATGAATGTTTGATATCGCTGGCGTCGTGCACAAACCTCATAAGCAACAATTTAGTAAATTTTATATTTTTTCAAAAATCTATACTATTACTTACCCCACGTGTAGATCTTATTTTTACAAACTGCTTACCAATCTAAGGTTCTGAAAATGGCTTGCTCTTTTTGATGCAATGTTAATGGTTGAACAAACATGCAGTTTTGGGGGCCTACTGAAAAATGATGATTTTGGAGATACAATGTTTCGGCCCGACGCCAGCGATATGCATGTAGGCGCGTGCATGTACTTCTTGTATGCTGTACCTGTCCTCCGAGCTGTTTCATTAGTGGTTGTAACTCACTGAAGAGGTCATAGCCTTGGTGGAAAAATGTCAGGTGGGCATACATGAAGGACAGCATCTATGGCAAGGACAGACATTATTCATTGAGCAAAACCACCGGAGTCACACTGGATTGTGAAACAGTGGAGGATATTGTACTTACAGATTTGAGGATTTCTGATCTTCTCTTGGACTGTAGCACATTAATCTGCAAAAATAAATAAAATATATTGAGCCATTTGGGCGATTGTGAATATGATGTAGTAGGTGATAAGTAAAACATTTACTGAACCAGTTTCTTGTACTGACACCAGGGGGAGCTCTGTATGACGGCAGATGATTCTGGTGTCACTACAGCTTCTAATTCTTGCCTCTAGCTTTGTCTCAATTGTATTATATTTATTTCCAACACTACCACAATTAATTCCATAGCAGTCAATAACTAAAAGGGTTCACTTCATGATGTGATGTCATGTTGCATATTTTTATGTTCAACAACAGAAAAATTTCATTAAAGTGCTTCGGCTTTCAACTTCTCTCTTTGCCTCTATCGACTTGACTTGTATGTCACTTTACACTGTGAAATGTATAATTACACTAAATGCAACAAAAACAGCAGAAAAGCTACATTCCTGGTCTTAGCTGTTTCCTACAAGACCCATAAGCGGAACATTTTTTTCTGCTGTGCAAGCAGCTTGCCACATAGATTTCCAATATGCAGACAAGAAGACAAGAAGGCAAGAAAAACAGAGCTAAGCTTTTGTCTTCTAAAAGAAATTGTGCAATCAACCACAGGAGCACACTACCAAACCTATTTTGCGCATCTGCATTTTTGGCTTCTGTTTCTTGCCTTTGAGGTTGTTTATGTTAGTCTTACACATGCCAGATTTAAACTCATTCTATTGCTCACTTTTTCTCTTTTACATATTCTTAATTTATTTAATTTCTCTGACATATGAATAATTATAAGTATGGATCCATCTCCACAACATATCTGAAGCACGATTCATTCACTAGTAATATTAACGCTACAACTTTAAATGAATCCCTGTCATGTGGTAGTGTATTTATTACTTTGTATTTAGTGGGATCAAACACATCTGAGGTTCATTCTTCCATGTACCAACCACATCAGCATGTTAAGCCATGACTCAGCAAATTAGGCTTTCAGTTCAAACCCAAGAGTGCTAGTACAGCATTTCAAAACTCCTGGTTGAGATTGCGAAAATATGCATGCTTCTACTTATTTTTGTCCTTCTGGGAAAAAAAAATCTCTTCAGAGAGAATTTTTAATACGCTCCTCAAAAAATATGTATTAATAAATGAACTAAAATGATGATTAAATAAACTGAAAGAAAAAACTTAAAAACATCGGCCAATTTAAATACCCAGTACTTTTTAATGACGTTCTACCAAATGCTGACATTGCTTTCAACACAAAATAACGCCTAATAAAATATGGCAGATTATATTTGACACTTATGCCTTGCAGAGAAAAGCCTTGTACCATAACACTTGATTTCCTGTCACCAAATATGACATTTTAGATACATTAATATGCCACCCTACCTGTAAAACGTAGTCGAGGACGATGTGTCGGAAGCACTTGCGCGTGGCGGTAAGGATGTTGGTCGCCTCTTCCACTTCGTGTTGCTTGTTGCGAGGAGCCTGGGCATTTTTGATCAGTGCTGCGTCTTTTTCTTCACTCACCTTGTCAAATTGCTTCTTGGCTTCTTTAAACTTACGTAGGTCGCTGGCAATTGGATAGGGTGGACAGACAGGTAGAGTTTCAGGTGATTTTGCCAAGGAGTCTCGAAAGACCATGGTAGGTGAAAGTGAAACTCGAAAAGAAGCCAAGTTGTCATTGATTTTGAGCCAACGGTTACATTTCTTCAAATTAAAAATCCATTTTTCATTATGCTAATGAAGCTGTGTGCTTGAGAGTGTCCTGCTGTGCACACACATGGAATATTCTTGTGTCCCACATTTGTTCTCTCATGTCGTTAGGCTCAGAGAGATTAAGTCCTATTTGAATGCTGTACGGCACTGGGTAATATTCGTGGAGAAACACTTTCCCTGCTCTATCTGAGAAGCATTGTGACTACTGATGTGGGTGTTAAGCCCTGGTGAGCCAGGGGCAAAAAAAATCCTAAAAATCGAATTAAGCAGGGTTAAAATCACACTGCTTCTTCAAAGCACAAGCCCACCTGGAGTGCTATATTTGGAAATAAGTCTCACATTTAAATAATTTTGCATCCACTTTAAAAGTATACGTTCTATCTTCCCTCTCATGTAATGTATCTGACTTTCTTACATAAATCATCAGTCTTATAATACTCACTCTTTAACAAATGTTTGAAGCTGGGTCTTGATTGATCTCTGGGCCTGATCGAATAGTATCTGCACAATAAGAAGAAAAATCTTTTCATTTAGATGAACAACTGTTGTAATGAAACAAGAGAAAAGGTTATCCAAGACAAAGACACAGTCACAAAGACCAAGTGCTTTCATTTGGCAGGTGACAAGAAGATGTTTGGCAAGGAGTAATCCGCTGACCGATCAGCCGCCGATCATGATCAGCTGATTTCTGTGGAAACATACGTGATCGACATTGGTCGAGCAAAGTCTATCTATCTATACTGTCTATTTAGCACAAGCAGTTGCAATTGTTTGTCTACTTTTATCAAAGCAACGGCAAGTAAAACAAGCTACTGCACATCATTTTAAAACAAGTCCTCCCATCGCAGACCAGCTCTTGTTGGAAGCCGCCATCTTCAAGTGTGTAAACAACGTCACATGTACGTCAAGATAGAACATGCAGAACGGATTGGCTATCCCGGATTGAAACATATGCATGTCTGTCTAGGACTGGCGAAAGGAATAGACAACCCCTGTGAAGTCTGAACCCCAGATGAAATTCAATTCGGATTCACTGTGTTTACTCCGATGGATGCGTTAACATGATGGCACATTTTCATTCTGTTTGGTCATTCAGTTTTATTGTAATCTGAACACAAGGCTCAATGTAAACCATAGAGATTATCTTTGTGTTTAAAATAATGACCAACATTTTCCAGAATCTAGCATATTGCAGACCAAACCACCAACGAAATCATAATTTATGTTTGTACATTTTTCTGCACTGACAATTTGGAATTATGTTCATTTTTTAAATAATAGTGAAAAGGAAATTATTTAGATTTGTATATGATTCATCAATTAATAAAATAAAAATAAACAACAGATTTATTAATTACTAAAATAATTGTCAGTTACTGTTCCAAAAGAATATTTTTTTTTTTTTACAGCTAATCCATGTAATCGGTATCGGACGATCAGCATAAAAAAATGATCGGAGCACTACCATTGGCAAGCCAAGTCACTTGTGCATGACTTGTCAAACATGATATTTTGTTCACTGTAACACTGCTTGCTTGCTTCTGCAATTCAGTCGTATATACATTACTTACTGCTAGTACGATGCTGCAAAGATTTCTCACGAGCACTTCACTCTTATTATGGATTCTATGCAATTTCCATAGCAGAGGACAATGTGAGCAGTGTGGCTAGGAGAGGCTACCACTGGCAAACAGAGCACTGTTTCAAATCATGTGCTTAAAAGATCGCTGAGTGGCAATAACCACTCTTGAGAATCAGCTGACGTGACCAGCGTTTTCTTAACACTCATTCTCATGCTCAACTACAAATAGTTGAACAGTCTTAATGAATTGGGTTAACTTTTTGAAAATATACCACAGTGTTGAATAATTGCTGAATACTCGGTACTCATTTCTACAATACACTTAAGTCTTACATGCCCATGTCTACTTGGGCAGCAGGAAACAATTGTTGTAGTTGAGATGCAGCATGAGACTTGTGTTTTTATTCACGTGGATGGAACCTACCGTGTGATAGTTGATCATCTCCTGCAGGCTTTCAGCAAACTTTGAAAGACTGGACTGAGGAGAGAAAAGAGGGACAAACATCAGTTGGGGGGAAAAAAGTCAGTCAAGATCAGTTAAAGAGGATGCAAAAAGCAATAATACATTGACAATTTTAACTCATTAATATTTCTCAATCAAATGCAAACTTGTGATACACAAGAAATAATAACACCAAGATAAATCAATAAAACGTTTTACAGCATTTGTGTTCTATATCCTGTACAACTCAATTGGTATATTTTTTTTTTTAATCGACAAGAGAAGTACAATAAACTGAAATAATGTGGTTGCATAAGTGTGCCCACCCTTTTCTAACTGGGATGTGGCTGTGTTCAGAATGAACCAATTACATTCAAACTCAAGTTAAATGAGAGTTCACACACAACTACCAGCATTTCTTGCAGAGGTCTAAAGGTTTCATACTAACACAGACTGCTATGATATGAAAAGTAAGATCAAGAAATATTTTCATAATTTCATGCATAGGGGTGTGTAGACTTTTTTTTGTCTAATGCATAAGCAGTGGCTGTCATTTGTTTCGTACTGTAATTTGTGAATAGCCCACCATAGTGGCTTTCAAATGAATTGCACTTGCAGTCCTTGAGGCTGCTACTTAATACGAGACAACAAACTCACAGCTTTCAGGCAAATAAAACAAAGTTATGTCATGTTTTTGGCTCAAACAAGTAACAAAAATAATAGTAAAATAAAATATCAACCTTAGATGAGCAAGTTACATTTGTTTAAATACAGCTTCATTTTGAAAACACAAAGGAAGCATGAGTCACATTTGTATTTACCTCGATGACTTCATCTTTGGTAGATTGCAGGGCAAGCTCCCGGATCCCGTTGACAAACTGTTTGTTGGCTGCATTGTAAGCTTTCCCAGCATCTATCATCCCGATGCACAACTTCACCAGCTACAGAAAGATAACATCAAGAAAGCATGTCATGAAAAGGGGGTATTTAGGAATTTTATTATGTGGTGCAGTATGAGTCCAAAACATTGTTAGCTTCTTAGTACAAAACTTGTTTCCCTTCTGAGTCACTGGGGGGGATACAGAGATAACTTCAGGTTATGTAAACATAAACAGAGCTTGGCTATACACCATTCTCTCCCACAGAGATGTCTGAGACAAAAAGCAGAAAACAAAAAAAGCATTCATCAATTTTCTGTACAATTAACCCAAAAAAATGGCCCACTCTCCATTTATATAAACACATGATGTATTAAATTGTTATATAATTTCAGGACATTTTCTTCCCTTTTGTTAACTTGGGTATATCCATCCATTTTCTACTGCTTATCCTGTTTAGGGTCAAGGTGAAGCTGGAGCCTGTCCAAGCTAACTCGACTGGACTGATCGCCAGATAATCACAGGGCACATACAAAAGCATAGAGGCACGGGAAGCATATACAAACTCCACTCTGGAACCCGGTTTCAGAAGTGATCGGTTTAGGGGTAGAGTTCGCCAGTCGGCGAGCTGGCGAACTCAGTAACAGGATTAGCTTTAACTAAGAACGCTGGAGTGACGACCGGGGCCTTTCCCCACTGGGCCTGGGGTTCGGGGGTGCCGCCCGTCCCCCGGTGCTCCCATCTCCCCTTCTGCCCCCGGTGTTCCGTCCCTCAACGCGGCGGGAGGTGGGGTGGGCGCGGGTGCCCTCTCCGCTCCGCTGTCCTGCCCCTCTTCGGCACTGATGCCTGGGTACGGGGGTTCCCCGGGGTCGGGGGCTGGCGGTTGGTGGGGGTGGGTGGTGTCTTGGTTGAGATGGTAGTGGGGGTGGGTGGGTGGTGGTGGGGGGGTTCCTGGAGGTGGGGGGTTTGTCTGGGGGTTTGGTGGCCTGGGGGCGGCTGGGGCTGGGTTGGGGTGGATGGATCATGCATCAACATATTCACAGCTAGACACACTGACAAGTTGTATCACTATGGGAAGAGGTTAAGAATAAACAGAACAGCCACCAGGGAGAAAATTTAAGTGCCTCGGGAGATTTCACTAACAATTATGGGAATGTAATCCTTTTGTATTGTCTTGTGTTAAGTGTGTTACTACATGTAATGTGAGGCTGTTTAAAGCCTCCACCCATCAACACATACACACACACACACACACACACACACACACACACACACGGTCGCGCACTCACACACAACTGCTAAAAGACACTCCCACTCCCCAGTAGATCCTTCCTCTTTATAGCAAGAAGGGAAGTGAAGGCTGGACTGAGTCACAGAGGTGGAGTTTTGAGGAGGGTGAGGACAAGTCCAGGAACAATGAACACCAATAGGTCGTTCCCTCACTTGGTAAACAGAAGCTCTGTTGCTTCGACAACAGATTGGGTTGTATGGGGATTGACAGCACTAGAGGTGCAACGATTAATTCATTAAATCGACAACTAATCAATGATCAAAGGAATAATTATCTTTAATAATGGATTAAACGTTTAGATTCCTTATTTAATTTACAATTGTTTAAATCCCCAGAATTTCAGCCTCTCAACATAAACTATTCTTAGTTAATTTGGTTAGATGATCAGACAAAGCAGAACAAGATATTTGATTATTTGTGAACCTACTTCTTCAGTGCAACATCTAAATACAGTGAACCTCCGCTATTTCACCGTTCAACATTCACAACCCCGCTGTAATGGAGATTTTGATCAATTTTTGTGGGGGTTTTATAGCATACAAGCAAGTCCAAATTTAGAGCTGCCTGAACTTGGACTTTATACGCATCATTCTTTCTACAAGACTATGACTTTAGTCTATATTAATAAAACTGCCAGTCCAAGTACATTAAAAGCACTTAACGAAGCAATTGGTGTCATTTGCAGGACCACTACTTCATCTACAGTATTATTGGGAAATCGCAACAATTTGAAATATGAAGTATTTTACATCAAAAAGTGTAGATTTCCTGAAACATAAGCACGTGTCATTGTACAGTTGATAGTATCAACAATTTGGAATATCACATTTACACGATAGCCACTAAGATTACAATTGTTAATTCATATTTTTCTTGGCTGGTACTCACTTTGTCGAGCTTCGATTCCAACTCGCACACATCCCCCTCCACTTCCTCGATCGTAGCTCTGCAGAGGAAAAACACAACATTTGAAAATAACTGTTGGCTTGGATCAATACTTACTGATCAGATGTAATACATCGCTGAAATGTTAAAAACTGTAATGTGAAAGTTATTATGAAACTGTAATACTGTATACTAATTTTGCTGTTCTTTACTTGGTTTGTTAGTTGTTAGTATGCATTATTGTACTACTTAAGGTACAGCATAGTTTAGGAAAAGCAAAGGGTCAGCGATGGTCCTCTCTAATGACGGAAAAGCAGTATTTGAGAAAGTGATTCAGTCAAACTGGGCAGATTGAAGGAGATGGATTGAGAGCTACACCCTACTGTAATAGCAGTGGGACATTTGCCAAACTTCCTCCAGCTGTTTGTTGTTTGTCAGGAAAAGCCTCCAACATCATCTGGCATTATGGCAGAACTAGGGCTGCCCGTATTAGTCAACTAGTCCCGACTACGTTGACGATCAAAATCTTTGACAAATTCTGTATATAAAACAATTCATCGACAATTAAATTGTTTTTTTTGGTGCTTTGTTTTCTCCCACCGGTTGTACTGTACATTGGTCATGTGCAGTACTATAGTGGTAATCCGAGTCATCCGTAATGTAAACAGAAGCATTGTGGGTAATGCAGCGTCATGGCAGGGAGCATTTCACCAAAAATACATAATATGCTGCAAACCTGCATTTCATAGCAGCATGGCGAGGATACTCAATCATCTAAAAAGGAAGTACGATGTGGCAGATGCCCGATTCCACAGGGACAGTCATGTCTGGAAGCTAGCCTGAGCACACACAGGTTAGCATACCCCTCAAAACTGCAACAAACTCATGGATGTAAACAAAATATAACCTTGCGTCTCCTCTAGCCTTAAGATCCACAAGTGAGTGACGGCAATCTAACGTTACATGCGGTATATCTGGCCGCGACACTTTTTTTTATTTATATATATATATATTTGTATTTAATTTTTTTGAAAACTTCTTGGGTGGTAGCCAGTTTACTGGGGTGGTCCAGCTAAGTATTAACATGGTGTGGGAATCACTGATCAGTCAATACTTGA
The DNA here is from genome assembly GCF_051991255.1 of Vanacampus margaritifer. Classification (NCBI taxonomy): domain Eukaryota; kingdom Metazoa; phylum Chordata; class Actinopteri; order Syngnathiformes; family Syngnathidae; genus Vanacampus; species Vanacampus margaritifer. The sequence goes on along the minus strand of NC_135444.1, from coordinate 9,796,524 downwards.
AGTGACCGATGAAATACTTGTGAGAGTGCACAATTGAATCGATTGCTTTATTGGCAGTGTAAAAGAGTCTATAATGAACTCAGTGATAGTAATTGTTATATTGTACTAATGTAATTTACTGTAAACTACACTTGGATGGAGCAATCAACTGTGTCACATATACAGTACTAGACTCAAGACAAAATACAACACCAATCAACGCAGACCTAATCAATAATTTAGACGTTCACAATAGAACATACTGTGAATAACGTCATCAAATATATATTATCAAATATTTATCAGCTTTAAAGAGGGACCAGTATGATTTTTTTTTTTTTACGTATAGTGTATTCACGAAAAAGTTGAGAAAACACATGCGTATCACATCTTTTCAAAGTGGCATCAATAAGCTTGCATCTGCGGAGAGCCCACATGCTGCTGTCAAGAAGGCTGGGTGATGCAGGTATTTTGCTTCAAGTGCAAAGCACTTTTGGAAAAGACATCTGACGTCTGGCTCCAGCAAAGCCATAAAACATTTTTTTAAATAATTTAATCTTTTTTTTTTTAAGTAATGGAAGCTGCCACAAGGCACACAAGCACAAATCACTTTCTTCTAATTTCACCACAACAATTAACTATATTAGATTTCGATATATATGAGGGGCTACTTTTCTAGTTTAGAAATGTCATAGGTGAACCTTACACAAATTCCCAGCAGTACTGGTTTAGTGTATGCAAACTACACAGAATACAGTCTTCTGTCTACCACACTCTAACTTTTCTGTACGAGACAAAACAAAAGTAAGAACCAAGAATGTGGTAAAAAAAAAAAAACTGGGTAGTGAGGGTGATGCTAGGGTTAGATAAAGGCTGAGGTGTTGTTTGATGTAGATCTAAAGGGGTAAAAAAAAAAGGCTTTTTAAACCACATTAGCAAGGAAAACTGCCTATTCAGCACTCTAGAATGTTTAGGTCCCTGATCTCACTGAAGAGGTATTTCTTCAGCCTTCACAGCAAGGATGGTCCTTAAAAACTGAGATGCATACGCAATTTAGACAAAAGAAATCTCAAAAATTGGTCCAAGTGTGTCTTGTTCTGACTGACACGTTCAATGCGGCATTGTTTTTTAGTTTCCAACGATGCTATTTGAAGTGGAAAACTAACCAACCCAAAATCAGGCAGGTAGAAAAACACAAAAAAGAAAATTCCTTGCTTCAATATAAAAGTGACAGACAAGTGAATTTGTATCATCAGTTTAATTCACTGGTGTTACATATCATACATATTTTTAAGGAAGATATGCGCTCTTTTGACGTTGTGAGAGCCACCCCCCCCCCCCCCCACACACACACACAAAAAAAAGAATATATTACTTTATATCTGTTTTATGTGAAGGCCTGCTCCAGAATAGTAATGCCACATGTGCTTCGGTTTGTGCTGCCATGTTTAGAGCGCAAATGTTTGTAGGGCAGCCAGTAAAATTGAGTCATCCTCTTGGATTACGGGCAACTCACCAGGCTTAATTTTCTATGACCAACCGGCATAAACAAAAGTAACAGCAGAGACTACGTTTATATCAGTACTCAATGACCCTGAAAACACGAACAAATAAGACCCCGCCCGGGCTTACTCCTTTTCTAATCCGAAAATTTGATCATATAAACGTGTAGCATTATAACACCCCTGAACAAATCAACCGTTTGTGTTCTACTCATGACATGGCCTGTGGCAAAAAAATTCAACATGATAACTTGGTTTATGTGAATAGAAATGTGAAGAATGGGGTGAGTGCAATGCTATGACGGAGATCCTGTAATTGTTTGAAAGTGGAGTTCTTTGGAGAGGCGTCCTGCTGTTGTAGAACACACCAATGGAGACTAACAACATCAACAAAATGAAATCATGATTTAAAGATGAACATTTACACATGCTGCTGCTGCCGGGCGATTCTATTTGCTCTTAAAAGTGTGTCAACATTTAGAGCAGTCTGATGATATTGAAGGCTCGTTTTTCCTTCAAGGTGCGCGATGACACCATAGCACGAAACCTGCCAGACCGACCCCACTGTTAATCGCCATTATAAACGCCAATTAAAAGGAAATGGCCCGAAGCTTAATTAAATCATACAACAACATGGCCAGCATGCTAACGTGCACACAGCTTGCCTCCCAAGAGACGCTCATCTAGGCAATCTGGGCACTGCTCACCAGGTGCAGCGAGTTTAGTGCCTGTGATCTGCTGACTCGTCAGCTGCCAGTGACTCAGGGGAAAGCGGGAACGTTGGACCAATTCCTTCATATAACAAAAGTCGTCCAAGCTCCAAATAAGCAAGGAAAAGGAAGCCATATTGTTGCTAATCCGCATGCAAAAACCAAAACTGTAATTTTGTGTAAGGAGTTTTGATGCTCATCATATCCAGAACAGCAAAGCATGTACTTTGTACTTTGTGCGTCTCATAATTCGAGGAAAATAAAACTACAGCTTGGTTTATGAACATGGACAGCTCCAAGGGCAAAATGAGGATGAGTGCAAAAAGAAAAGAAATGATTGAGCCAAATTACCATATGAAAACAAGCCTTTCTCTTTGGGGACTTCATATTCTCGGGCGCAAAGAGTTGAAAGCAAACACTAAAATGAAAACAGATGTCGAGTGAATGAAAGCTCCTCCACTCTGCTGGTGTATGCCGGATCATGTTTTCATCCATTCTCTCCTGTTTTATCCTCCTCTCTGGCCGTAAACACAAGCCGTTGAGTGGGGGTAATGTAAAAAAATAAAAAATAAATCTGAGTGAAACGTGGTAAAATGGCAAAACGGTTTGGAAATAATCTGTGATTCACCCGAACACGTGATAAAACTGCAGTGGCGTGAGCAAAGCCAAGTGATGACTTGACCACACAGCTAAAGGTCACCTACAGTAAGACCAATGAATGGATGAATGTGGTTATGACTGCATAGGAATAGCATTCTGGGAAATACCTTGTTACCATGACATTGAAGTTACAGACTGGATAGTGTTGACAACTTTGTTGACATTTACATGAACGAGATCAGGGTTTCTCCCAGCATTTTATCAGCCCGGTGGCCCACCAGGCTTTCTTTGCCCCCACACCGGGCTAAGTGGAATGGATTGACATTACATGACTTTTTATTCAACTGTACTATTAACAACTGCACTTTCACACACATACAATGCGGAAGAAGTATCACATATTGTTTCAGTGGTATACATTTACGGGTATCAATTCATCACTGGTTATCAATATCGGTCTCTGTTAAACATTGACCCAGCTTGACCTGACTGCTTGTCGAGCTTTGAGTTATCAAAACGTCACTGATGACAAGATCAAACCGTCTACGATTCAGCGTTTCATGTTCTAAAGCCAAAAAAAGAAGAATGTAAACATGCTGTAAATTTGCTGTTTTTTAAAATATACATAATTACTGTTCTTGAATATTTTTGTTGCTGATAACCTCCACATATAACAGTGACTATGAGTCGGATGAATATCTACTTTGCCAGTCCATTTACTGTGTGTGTGTCCGTAAATCTTTCTACTGTCTTGCATCTTTAAAATTTTAGGGTAGGGGCCACTATGCTCCTAGTAAAAAAAGAAAAGGAAAAAAAGCTAGCCTGGAGCTTTGACAAGCACAAGAGCTCAAGCCACACATTTGTATATATAGATCTAAAAAAATAAAAAAAAAAATCCAACGCTTAAATTCTCAACAAATGAGTCTTTCACATCTGTTCCTCATTTGTATGAGAAGAGAGGATGTTGCAGCATCGCAAAAGGAGGAGGCCGAGATAGGAACGCAAGAGGCGCTTTCTCGGATGTCTAGGAAGTGCAAAATGAGAGCAAATAAATAAGGAAGTTTGGCGCTAAAATTTGTAATTTAAAACAAACTTCACAGGCTTGATAGCGTTGAAAGAAACTTTGGCTGCAGCCAGTGAACATAACCCAACTTTCACATAGAAAAAAAAAGAAGCTCACTGGTGCTGTGAAGTGTGCCCAGTCATCATGCAAAGGTCAAACCCTGATCAAATCGGGTGACATCATACATGATGAGTGACATAAAGACATGAATGGTGAATTATGGGAATTTCAGAGGCAAATGGGAGCTCCCACGCACGTGTGGTTTCTATTCATTAGTGTGGTTGACTGCATAATTTCCTGATATGTCTTTTATCACTAGGGATAGATTGATGTTTATTTTCAGGGCCGATACGATACTGATTATTTGTAATCAAAAAGGCAGATAACCGATATTCAATTGCAGTAAAAGGGAAAATTTTCATGGCAATATTTTGAATAATACGATCCCTACACTTCATTTAGATGCCTTTAAAAATGTTTATAGAGCGTTTCAGATTTTCATCATGTTAATGCAAGACTAAGGAACTTTTCAACCTTCATAAAATATTTTCATAACTCTTCTAATGAAACATCGACTTACGTCTAGTTGAATGGTACCTTTGTCATTGCCTGAGGGGATCTATATTGCTTTTACTGGCACAAAGCAACTTTGTAGAGAGTGGCAGGAACCTTGTCAAGTTGTCACATTAAAAAAAACTACAAATGTGGACTCCTTTACAGCATACATCAATTCCCCCATTTAACCATTTGTTACAAAGAAGGAAGTCAATTTGAACGTCTACACATGACGTGATTACTGCTTTCATGGCAAAAGCAGCAAAACAACCCAAAAGTTTTGTCTGAGGAGACAAAACAAAAAGGACAAAAGGCAGTCAAGGTTCAACATTGGCCCGGCTTTCACTCACTGCCGTGAGCTCAAATCCGATGTTGTGAACTGGTCCTCATGGGAAATGTGGTCTTCCTTCAGGCAAACCACTACCGCTTTTGTCCATATGGCGCCACCATAATCAACAAAAACTGAAAATTCCTTTGTGTTGCTTTAAAGAATCTTTTTCTTTTTATCTTAGGCAATTGACATCTTTGTTTTTAGAATTCTAACAAAAAGAAATGGGTGCTCCCAGGCACAGCAACATATCTCAGAAAGGTTCATTAATACTTTAAACAATGTTTTCTACAGTAAACCGTTTTCCAAAATTTTAATATAACTGAAATGTTAATGCTTTACTTAGCTTCATTTTAAGTTCAAACACAAACAAGAAGTGCAGGGAGTTCTCAGGCTCAGCATAATCTCTTGGAAAGTTAACTGAAAATGTTAATCAATAAATAATTCCCTGAGATTTACCCAATTTTAAGATGATCTGTTATTGGCCAGCAGATATAAAAAATAAAATTAAAAAAGCTACGGGATCAGTTATTACTAGTTAATCTGTTAGACAATACAATATATTGCTCAGTGAGTTTCTCTGCCTGCTCGACTGGCTTCAGCTTTCTTCGGAGACCAAAATAGCAATGTGGCAGTGGTCAAACAGCTTGCCGTTTACTGCTGAGCACATTACGTTTATTTCAAATACACACTGGGGGAAAATGGACATACAGTATACGCGCGCATACACAGTCAAGTTGTCATCGGCTCACCTGAACCGCGGGGAGTCCTTCAAACATTCCTCGAAATCCACAGTGATCTTCATTTTTGCCTTGTACACGACAACCGAAACACCCTAGCGCTGTTTGATTGCGAAGACAGTAATCCAGGGTGAGTCTTTGCTGCTAATTAGCTTGTTTGCTAACGTTACTGTCCGACCAGCTGGCTCCCTCCCGTCCGTCCGTCCGTCCGTCCGTCAAGGCTCCGCTAGCCAGCTAGCCTCAAAAGGCCAGTAGCTATGTTTCACAAGTCGCGACAAATGTAACCATAAAACGAGTGTAAGTGGACTGCGATAAAGCCGAGGCCGAACGCGACTATTACTGACACGACAGTCGGTCACGGGAACGGAAAGTGTCGCCCTGTAGCTCGCTCATGGCAGCCAGTGGGAGAGAAGCTTTTCTTCTTCCACGCACATACACATACTATGGACTCGTACGTAGATCGTTTGTCAAAACGCATGCGCGGATACACAGTGCGCATGTTTAAATTTTACATTCAAATTATCGGGACGCCATTCACAATATATACATATATATATATATATATATACATATATATATATATATATATATATATATATATATATATATATATATATATATATATATATATATATATATATATACATATATACATATATATATACATATATACACATATATATATATATATACACACATATATATATATACATATATACACACATATATATATATATACATATATACACACATATATATATATATACATATATACACACATATATATATATATACATATATACACACATATATATATATATACATATATACACACATATATATATATATATCCATCCATCCATCCATCCATTTTCTTGGCCGCTTTTCCTCACAAGGGTCGCGGGGGTGCTGGAGCCTATCCCAGCTGGCTTCGGGCAGTAGGCGGGGTACACCCTGAACTGGTTGCCAGCCAATCGCAGTATATATATATATATATATATATATATATATATATATATATATATATATATATATATATATATATATATATATATATATATATATATACATATATACACCCAACATATTAACAACCTGACAAATTAGGTCACACAGATTATTTGCATTATTTTATTTGTGTGTGTGTAAACGGTTGCTTTAAAAAAAACTCACAAATAACAAACGTGTTAACAGCACTGTAATAGCAATCAAATTTTACTTACTTTGTATAAAATTACATATTTTTGAAACACGCAACACATTCCACACACATACAAGTGAGTTGTCACTCTCAGTATTTATCATCTTTGCACCCAGTGATAGGCTTCCTGATCCGTTGGAATTACTGTTGATGATTCCCGGGACAAACAAGCTCTTTCTACTCGATTGAATCCATTTAAAGGATTGTCGGCATGTATGTCGCTTGAAGCACTGAATGCAATCTGATAATTTCGCAGACTTTGAGACCTGTTTATGCATTGCATGAAAGGGAGATTCGTAGTAAATCTCAAACTACTAGAGCGAATGTAGAATAATCCTAGCATGAACTCGGTCATGGCTTTTATCCTATTAGTTGCTAGAAGTCCAAGGGAACAAATCCAATATTCTGTTGAATAGTGCCACCTACTGTCGGGTAGATAGATTACATGTGTCCAGTGGTCACTGCACACCCACAATACTGTAGAAGGAATAATTTTGAATTGTTGTGCAAGGCGGTTTCTAGTCAGTTTTTTGGCTAGAAAATTGGCTAGAACAATTTAAAACACCTACCCTTTGAATTGAATACCAGCACCCCTAAAATTCAAGAGATTATTTGTAGTTGTTTTCTTAACTGTATATCCTATAAATAGAGAAGTGTAGTAGAATCGAGAAGTGTGTTAACAAACAGTACTTTGAAATGTAGTGTTTTAACAAAATTACATCAATTATGTTGTTAAGGAAAGAGTTAGCTGACGTTTTTTTCTAGCTAGAAACAAGTGGTCAGATTCAGCACCACTATCCTGTTGGAATTGGAATGGGTGAAGTAAGCAGTGTCCTGTGCATGTGTTAATATTAAAGCCAATGTGCTACTGAAAAGATAACTAATTGGATGCCCATGAACAAAAATAGTTTTTCTCTTTCATAAATGTGGTAATTAAATTAAAATGTTCAAAAAGGTTACATTTATCTTGCTTAGCCGGAAGCTTAGCATCCGTAAACCTCAGACCCGAGAACCGCCCTTGCCATGCAGCTAGATCCTTTCCAATGTCACAGCAGTTTCCATTTCCATGCTTACTGTCACTTTTTGTCTCCCTGGTAACATTCTTTGAGGTCATAATGAAAAACACAAAAGCCGAAGAAAAAAACAAAAGTGGACTGAAGCATTTCCTGTTGTCCTGTGTGTCATTACACGTGATAATTTAAGGTCTAATGGTAGAACTTTTTGGGTGTTTTACTTTTGTGATAAAGAACAAACAATATAGTTGACATCCACAACTGATACCAGGCCTTATTTCAGTGTATCCCAATACCAATATCGGCTACTCTCTTTACGATCAGGAATGGAATGGCTAGAAATGAGAAGAATAGAAAATTGCCATTCATGTTATGCAATTTTAAGGAAAAATGCTATATTGGAATTCATAGATCTTTCTTTAAAATTGTATGCTTTTTTGGGGAACGGGATTTTGTTTAATCAAGTACTAGTGTACTTAGTATCAGTAATACTCAAAACAGAGTTGAGTAAAAAAATAAAAATATCGAACATCATTAGTTTCCAGACCTACTCAGGGAAGTTCTGATCATCATTACAACACAAGGTAAGAAGTATAAACAAGCCAAACAGTGGAGAAAATGAGACAAGAAATTAACATGATATCCGGCTTGTTCATACTTAATGGTGAATAAGCATTTGACTCAACTATGAGGTGAGCATGGCAGCAAAAAAAAATCTGAAATCTTCTTTTTTTTTGTGGTACAGTCCAGTTTGTGCAATTGGTCGACGGGTTGCTCCATCAGGAATGGAAAATGCTAAATTTTAAATGACAAGTGAAACTGCAAAGGTGAGTTTGCAGAAGTCAGGATATTCTGTGTCTTATTTTCATAACACAATGCAAAGCACATCAACTGTCACAACAAGAATTTAATGGGTCAACAACAAAAATAAGAATATAACACAAGACACGTTCAAGTCTCCTCCATATTTGTGTTGTCAACCTTTCCCTCAATATTTTTAAATGATTAACTTGACATATTAGAACCCATATTATAGCCAACATTTATTAATTTATTCATCAGTAGCATATTATTTTCCTCCTGCTTGATCATTATTTATTAGCAAAGCACAAAATGAACTAGGCCATTCGTTGTATGTTCCTCATTTGAATTTACAGTTTAATTCCGTATGCGGAAGCTTAGCCATTATGGAAAGTCAAAATTATCAAAGCGCAGTCAACATTGGTTGTATTTAAGTTGACAAAGGAGCCTTGTGAAAGACATCTGACTGTCCACTAGACATGCGCGAGTCCACTGATTGTGTGACTTAATACTGTTCTGTCCTTGAATGTTATATAACATTATTACTCCACCCAAGAAAAACAGGGAGCTGGGGCCTGGATCAGTCTTGTCTTTTACACTAATCACCTTGAGGCGGAGGGAAGAAAATAAACATTACATGGAAAAGTGCTTCTTTAACGAAAACCGCCATGTTAAATCTTTCAGTGTTTGGAAAATGTCACTAAAGAGGATAAAGATATTCTTAAAATTATAAGTGAGGTTTGGGGCTTTGTAAAGAGCCAAAAATCAAGTGGGGGGAAAAAAAATCTGTGCTGGTTGATTTCAGAAAAAGTTCACTTTCGAGCACTGCAGCTTCCACAAATGCCTAGCAATTATCGGCACCAAACTAAAACCGTCATCAATATAAAACCAACCAGAGCAGTGAGTCACCAAATCAAAGTCCATCTGAAGTGCATCCGGTACAAGCACAGTCATCAGAAGGTGTTTCCCTGTGTTCGCTTGACCTTCCAGCACTAGGGCCTGCAGCGAGGGAATTACCAGCTCTTTTCCTCAAAGGCCTTCAATTCCTTTTACACTCATTCTATTCAGTGCGTGCCAGTTCAGTGAGGAGTGACATGGAGGGACCTTCAAGGCATCGGGGGAGGACATTTCCACTAGGTTTCAGGTTCTATTTCACTTCTTGGAATAGTGGAGACAGGTGAATGGAAGGTTACTGGCTGTTTGGAGACATTAGATGGGTGAAGCAGGGGTCTGTTGATTGGCCTGACATTGAAAACACGCGGCGCAGTGACGTCGTCTGCCAGCATGGGGAGCCGAACACACGTACTGGAGCGGGAAGAGACACGTCATCTACGAGTCCAGAGAATCAGCTAGAGGGAACAAGACAAACATTTACATTACTAATCCTGCTCTACAGCACCAGCTCTATTCAGTCTCTACTGGTTGATTTTAATATTGAAGGAAGCAGCAGAAAGCACATCACAATACTGAAAGCATCCAACAAAATAGTAACAACTAACAGGCTAAGTGAATACAGTTTGACTGAAAGAGCTCAATAAATTAAATTAATTTACCTTCCTGTGGCGGGTCAACACTGATCTCCTCAGCCTCCTCGGTTTCATCCCTCATCTCCTCATCTTCGTCCTCCTCGAGCTCGCTAGCGATGAGCTGCCGAGCCAGTTTGATGTTGAGGCCCTCGTTGTAGTGCTTCTTCCTCATCATTTGAAAATGTTTCCTTTTGGCTGGAGAGGAAGAGGAAAACAATGTATTTTTTTTTTTAAGTCAGCACATTCATCTGGACATGAGTTCCGCCTAATAAAAGTATGACCATCTCAATAACGACTATCGACGTCAATAACGAGGTCGAGCAGATGTCTTGGCTCACCTTGTTCCTCGGGGGACAACTCCTCTTCTTCTTCTTCACTACTTTCCACTTCCTCCTCCTCTTCTTCCTCCTCTTTCATAAATCGAGGTTCTGAGCCTTCTGCTGCTTTCAGCCTTGGCAAAAAGAGTAGAAGGTTCTTTAGTTTATTACCTTTAGAGATTCCATCACACCACAACTTTGTCTGTTGTTCAATTGTGAATATCTGGTCAACTTTCAAACAGGCCGTATTTGGAGCGAGAGCAGATGGAGAGAACGACGAGGATGAGATCAGGGGGAGGAGAAAGCGGGTGCAGAGAGAGAGAGCGAGGAGAAGAAGTGAGCATGTGAGTACTCGAGCGTGAAGCAAAAATAACAGGTTTTCATTGCCGTCTCTCACACACAACTGCAGACGACAAAATGAATAATGGCCTATGGCTGAGCGGATGGTAGTGAATGGCCGTGGGGGAAGAACCCATTCACCGTACTACAACAAAACTGGCCTGATTCAGCTTGTCAGCTTAAATATGATGTTCACACAAGACAAGGTAATAAAATAATGTATTTTGGGGTAAGATACATCAACTTAAAAAAAAGAAAAGAAAAAAAGAGTAAACATTTGTTGGATGAGTAGGTGGACATGGCAGAAAAGAGCAGCTGATATCTAGAGGCCTCAAGAGGAAACAGGCAAAAGGAGGCTAATTGGCTTGCTAGCCTGGAGCTAACCTCCGTCCTCACTGAAGCCCGTCTCATTCCAGCATCAATGTACTTCCATTAGACAGCAGAAAACAAACATTTCTCCCCCAACACACGCAACATATAATCCAGCAAGGCTAAAGAAGTAAGGATTGCTCATGATAAAGAGTTCAAGTTTTTACATTTGTACTGGGGTGGTTGTTTATTTGCTCCTATGGAAATAATTCAACAGCAGTCCAAAACCAAAGGAGAAGCGAAATTATTTCCTCTCTACAGGATGATGTCTCACCAACAGGAAAGCCTTCTAATCCGTCCAGAAAAGAAAAGATATTGTATTGTGCCAGTTATTACTGTCGGGCCTATTCTTTCCCAGCTTTAAAAGCTTGGAAGTTAGTTAACAGCTGTTGACTGCCCTCGAATGGTGTCATTTTGCCCCTAAAATTGGAAACAGTGCAAGTAAATTTTTCATCTACTCACACATTTGCAACCAGTAATTAAAAAAAAAAAAAGTATATTCTATAGTTTTTGTTATTAACAAACTTTCTTTCCACACTTCAAAGACCTTCTATTGAAAAAAAGCAATGTCTAAATGAAATTGGTTAATAATCATAAAATGTTTCTAACAGTGCTTTGCGAAAACATTCTTTTCTGACTTTTTTTTAAACCAAATTTAGGCATCAAAGGTATGAAATTGGATTTTTGTGAAGAATCAACACCAAGTCGGACACAAGTGGAACGAAATTTATACGACATTTTAAACTTTTTTTGTTTTTAACAATTAACTGAAACGTAGGGTGTGAGAAATGATTCACCCCTTTTCTCTCAGTGCAGCCAACTGACTCCAGAAGTTCCCTGAAGATATCTGAATGATCCAAAGTTGACCTAAATGACTGACGATGATAAACAAAGTCCACTAGGGGGGTGTGCCAAAAAACTCGATTCTCATAAGAATGGCGATTCTCATTTAGTACGATTCTGAATTGATTTTAAATGTCCGAAAATCAAAATTATTTAAATCATTTTATACTGTCTTGCCCTTGTGTGCCTTTACTCGGAGCGCTGTTCACCTTGTACCTGATTCGGACACATAGGGGCAGTGTGGAACCGCATGTTCTGATACACTGTTAAGTTGTAGCAACATTAGAGAGTAGAAGGAAAAGTCATGATCAAGACATGCCAATAAAGTTTTTTTTGCAGCGTAGGAAGAGCATATGCCGGTGTGTATTTAATAAGATGCTTCTCTGTATACATTCCTGAAGTGTTTTGTATGAATAGCCGTTCTTTTGAGTGATTGTCGCGCGCTAATTAGCATTAGCGAGTCAGACTGGAGTAGATCATGACGATTCTTTTTACATCAATAAATTGAAGCAGAAACCATTGTCAATCAAATCATTCTGAATCAAAAATCAATTCTGAATTGAATCACAGACCCAAAAATAGGAATCGAATCATGAGACAGTCAAAGATTCCCATCCGTAGAGTCCCTACAGTACATAATCAAGGAAGCAGTTGGACTGAGAGAAAAGTGGGTGAATAATTTCTCATGCCCTACTTTTCAGTCATTTATTTGTAAAAAGAAGTTTAAAATATAGTTTATCACAATTGTGTCCCACATACTTTCACAAGTGTATTACCTTTGCCAGATCCAAGTTATTTCTGTGTCCACTGTGGGTTTTCTTTCATTAACAGAGGGGTACCAACAATTTTAATCACGTGTGTAACTCGCCTTTTTTTCCCCCCTAATTCACTTTGACCTTGTCACTTTTGTCATCCATTGCATGCTCATTAGATTCTTACTTTGATGTCAGGTCATCCACAGGGAGTGCACTTCGACCTTCTGAGTCACTCAAGGCCCCCTCATCCTCGTCGTCCCCAACCATTCTAAAAAATAAACCACTTTTTAAATTCCTTAAGACAAAAGCTTGACAGGCATGGCAGGTGAAAAGGATGTCATGTGATCTTCCCGTAATCATTCTGACGCATTCCTAAACCTTTCTACACTGGAATTGATTAGGGCTGTGAACATTCTGTTAAATATTACATTGGATAAAGGCGGACCTGTTATAAGGTGTGCTGGGCTCGTCTATCTTCATCAGGCCATAATCTTTGTCTGCTGGATGGTATGTGGCCAGGATATTCATCTCATCCCACTTCTGGCTTTTCTTTCTGTTAAAAAGAAAAGAAAAGAGAAAAAAGTAAATTATAGAAGAGTGCATTTTGACCACGACGCACCACTACTATCCTCAATCCCAAAAGATCTTTCCAGGAGTGAAAGCATCCACATTTAAACTGGGGCTGAACATGTCCCAGTTTTCACTTTTGACTGCATTCTATTGGGAACACTCAAGGCCTAATACATGAAAAATATCACGAGCATCAATTTCTCAATCAGTGCGAGAAATGATGTATGATTTTGTGCAAGTCAGTTCATTCCTGCTCTGTAATAAAAAAAAAACTGCCTAACCAAGGGGGGTGGACAACCAACCACAGCTACAGATAAATATAGGGTCGTATGCTGATGCCTGATGACTTTACCCGAAGGTGCTCTACATTTGGCAACATTTCGCTTGGAGATAACTCATTAAATAAAGTGAGTCATGAAAGAGAGCTGAGCAGAGCGATCAGGTGACAGAGTGGTAGGGCAGTGAGGAAAGGTGCTCCCCTACTGACTCCTGTGAACCGAACCCATCAACAACAGCAGTGGGCATTGGGTTTAACTACGGAGATAGCAGCTGATTGAAACATACAAGGAAGCAAACAAGAATCAAGCAGCATAAATAAATACTAAATAGTTTTCACTGGGGATGGCCATAAATCGGATTTGTTGATTGAGTTAACAATTGACAAAAAAAACTCATTCCTCTAGGTACCAAAGTTGGCCATGTCCTGTGCCAATTTTGTTGTTGTTGCCATTTAGTATGCAAGAGAATACGAGAAATAATTGTCAGCTCGTGAAGAATGATCAAATTAATCTTACACACGGTAATATCTGCAAGCCGTCCATTTATTGCACTCTTTGGGTGGGACAACTTGAGGATTTGCGTCCTTGTTTAAACCGTACACAGGAATGTTGCATTGTTTAAATGGGGACAGCTGACGGGATGATGGGGTGGCTTACCCAGGATATCCTTTTGGTTGTAGAATGAGAAGAGAATAGGGATTTGCTCCATTCAGACACATAAGCAGGGAAATGTGTTTAAGCTGTTGGAAAACTAAATGAGCGTACAAGACGGTCATTGTTGTGACAAACTGGCGAAAGCTCATGTTATTGGGTATTGTGATTTTTATTATTTTTTTTAATGGTGAGAGGCCATCAGGATCTGGTGCACAAAATGACAAATTAGTAAGATACCTTTGTTTTTACATGCATGTTCACGTTTTGCCTTTTCTTTGGGTTTTTTGCGCCACTTATTAAACAAAAAAACAAAGAGCCGTCAAAGCTGGTATAACAATATTTTAGCAAACTCAATTTACACTTATGTTTCCATCGTTTCTATGGGAAAACAGTTACATAACAGATTTGGTTCAACCATGTTGCTCAGCGTTGGTGCTGGGCTCCACTCCAGGAAGCTTCTCCATTTTTTTCCCCCTTTACCTCTTCGCTCACTTACAGAGGCTATTTTTGGGATCAACACAGAAAAAAAAGCTCGATTCACTGCCGGGAATGGAATTCACTAATAGCTGTCATCTCTGGCCTAATTTTACAGAGTGCTGCTCTGACATTACTAGCTCATGTCTAGAGCTGCTGGGTAGGTTAGCAGAGGGACAATGGCTGATACTCACTAATCACAAAATGACTGATAGAGCGATAAGACCAGTGTGGCGACTGCGGGAGCCCATTCCTGGTTGTCTTGATTTTGTCTAGTCTTGACCCTTACACAAGTTGGTAAATAATTGCAAAAGCACATAAAAAGGATTTGAAAATTATGTGATGACGATTCAGATCCACAAGTATATTTTATACCTTCAAAATTGTGCTGTGTGGAGAATTTTAGGACAGGCTTTTTAATGTCAATTTGAGCCAATTTCATCCATCAATGAAGTAAGATGAATTTTGGAAAAACAAGAAAAGTAATGTAAAATACAAAACAGGGTAGATCACATCTTTGTTCCTTGTTTGTATTTTTGGCAGAGGAACGATAAAAGTCTAGGGATAAAAAAAATGTAAATAAGCCAACTTTAGCACCAATGCTGGCTTCCAACAACTCTCCCCTGGAGATGGTATCACACCAAAGTTTTGTGGGCCACAGAAATGAACATAGCCCTTATGTGATGGGTGATTGGTGGGCTGGGCTGAAAGGTAGACTTGATACAGTATATACTGCAAGTTATTTTTTTGAGACAGTGTTATTCATTTGGCCGCCTTTCCAAGCCAACATCTCATCGCTCCTTTTTTTTTTTTTAATTATTATTATTTTTTAATATACAGTATATATAAATAAAAAATAGTAAAGAGTATAGTATTGCTCTGCAGTGCTCATTTGACACCTAACATCACAAGCAATGTTTTTGTTTTATTTTAGTACACATGGACATCAGACTGTATGGACAGTATAGGATTAGTATTTCAATGAAATAGCAAATGCGCTTTAGGTTGCAAAATAAGTCATGTTAAATAATAGATTCTGTGTCCATTAGTAACTCAGTTGCCAAGACAAGTGAGAGGGGGGTAACATGATAAGTCATTGTGATAGTAAGTCAAGTCATTGTGACAATATGGGAGCTCAAACAAAATCAATCATTGGGCCATAAGCGTGACAGACCTCTGATACCTTTTGCGTAAATATCAACTTTGATTGGTGGCTGATTGTGTGCATTTGTCATCCATTTAACAAGTGGAATGTTGAATTATATACTTAAGAATAGTTGCAATTCATGAATGTAACCCAGCTCGCACAAACCATACAGACACGAAATAAGTCAGTGTTGCGACTGTCGCGGTCGTAAAGTTACGCTAGTCTGCGCTAACAAGCGTGGTTGTCGTCAAGCTAGCTGCTCTTACACACACACACACACGACAGACGGCCATAGGCAACACTCACTGCTGGTCTTCATCTGAAAGTCCGGGACTTTCTTCGGGTTTATCTGCCAGAAAGTCGCCAGGCGCAGGTTTAACGCTGGCGGCGTTATTCTTGTTTTTCAGGATGCCTTTTATCGGCCGCGGAGCTGCCATTCCTTTTCGCACGCTGGCTGTCAAAGCGGGCTCGCGCAGGTGTTGCTCCCCGACTGCTTTTCCCAAGTCGATTTCGTCCTCTCAGTATTCAAAAGGGGGGTCAAACATGCTCGCTTTGATACCTCAACGGTCTTCGGTACGTTCAGGAAAAACCTGGATAGGATACACGGAGCGCGAGTACATTTCTGCTCCGTTGGTTTACGACTGACAGGGTGTAACTGTGCTGAGAGCGGGTCTACTCGAGACATTCCATCGCGATAGTTTGAAAACGCGACTGCCGTGTAACGTTTATGCACCTCGGACCTTTCCAAGCTGTGTTATATTACATCTTTGTCAACCGCCTAGTGCCGTTGTTTCTCATTTTAGAAAACAACCCTGCACCACAATAAAATTATCACTCCTTTTGGAAACCGGAAAATTATTTTTGTTGTCTGCCTGACTCTTGAAGTACGAATTTTGTGAAATTTGGTGGGGGCTGTGGGAGAGGGGTAATAATAATCACGCATTAATTCATACATACATACATACATACAATGTATGTTTTATGTAGGGCTCCAGACACTAAATTGTGGCATTTTGACCCTATTTGAGACCACTACATTTTTTAAATATTATTATTGTATTTTTAAAAATAATTACTGTTGAATATTTTCCATTGCTGTCAAACACCTCAGCCCCTTTATCAGTAATATAGTGAAAATGAGTGGGGTGAATGTTAACGTTGTACGTCAATTCATAGTGTGTACCCATAAATTTTCTACTTGTGCCGCTAAAATTTTTAGGTTAGGAGCTACTGTGCTTCTTAAAAAAAATGGTCAATGTATCTGTCATTTAATTTCCGTTTTGTAAAACAAGTATTTAGTTTGACTAGGCAAAATCGAATTACTAGTATCTCCTCCATGAGTCATCCTCCGTGAGTCATCACCTTATTGTGGTAGAGGGGTTTGCGTGTCCCAATGAGCCTAGGAGCTATGTTGTCTGGGGCTTCATGCCCCTGGTAGGGTCACCCATGGCAAACAGGTCCTAGGTGAGGGACCAGACAAAGCATGGCTCAAAAGACATGTTAATTCTGTATCGCGGCTTCCCTTGCCCGGACGCGGGTTACAGGGGCCCCCCTCTGGATCCAGGCCTGGAGGCGGGCTCGAAGGCGAGCGACTGGTGGCCGGGCCTATACCAATGGGGCCTGGCTGGGCACACCCTGAAAAGGCAACATGGGTCCCCTTTCCGATGGGCTCACCACCTGTGGGAGGGGCAAAAGGAGGGACTCAGTGTCGAGCAGCTACTCCGCCGCATTGAGAGGAACCAGTTGAGGTGGCCCGGGCATCTGGTTCGGATGCCTCCTGGACGCCTCACTGGAGAGGTGTTCCGGGCATGTCCCACCAGCAGGAGGCCCCGGGGACGACCCAGGACACGCTGGAGAGAATATTTCTCTCGGCTGGCCCGGGAACGCCTTGGGATCCCGTCGGAGGAGCTGGTTGAAGTGGCTGGGGAGAGGGAAGTCTGGGGTTCCCTGCTAAAGCTGCTGACCCTGCGACCCAACCCCGGATAAGAGGTAGATGATGGATGGATGGATGTCCACAATATTACGTCCAGATAGTCAAAAATTAAATTTGCTTGCCATAGATTACACCTGGTACTGATCAAAAGTCAGTCACAGAGAACATAAACACAGGAATTGTCAGTACCAGGAATTTAAAGTTCTCTGGCTTTTTGGCGGCAAAGCCACTATAGAGACAGGCAACCATTTACACTTACGCTGTGAAATAAACCCACCATACTTGCACAGAAATCAGGAAAATGAACCACAACACTGCCATGACTTATTTGTGAACAGTGTAATTAAGAAACATAACTTTATTGTCACCAGAAAAATGATAAGGTAGTCTAGTTATTATAAATAACAAACAGATGGACAGAATATCAATTGGTCTTAACTCTAAAGTAAAATAGCAAAGGCAAAAAGAACAAACACCATTCATTCATGCCAGCCCTCACTTGAACTGCCGTCAAAATGTGATCACGTTAATTATTTTCACGATGACCTACCCCATAGTCCTTACTGTGTCTCAAAGTAAAAGCAGTGGCTTCCCATGGCGAAGTCTAAGGTAACATTCTCATTTTTCCAAAGGATTTCTTAATCAACCAACCACTGTGGTTCAAGCAGGTGGGGAGGCAGATGGATTATTCACTGTTCCTACAATACAGCTGATCGCAGCAGAATCAAGATGTGCTCTGGATGTGCTTCCTGGCAAGTGTTCGAGCGAAGCTCAGTTGCTTCAACCAAGGCCTCTCTGTGAAAGCACTGCATGAAAGGGAAAACATCAATTACAGTCAATTAAATATATATTGCTATCACTGATTTACCATTAAATTTTTAATTACCAAAGCACTTGCTGATCCAGTTTTTTTGTGATCTATATTGAAGCAGGATTTTGATCTGCTTTCTCACCTCAAGCTTATTTTGTTCCTACATCTGAAAACATTCTTGGACTTATTTAATGTAATCAAAATAAGATGATCAATAGTTCATTTTGTAGTCTAATTGTCAGCATTGGTCCGAAAATAAATTCACTCAGATAGGCGGAACGATCAAATGTTTTTACCACTAGGTGGCAGAAGGTACATCTAAACCCTGGTGGGGTAAATGCTGCTGAGATATGAAGTAGGAAAGATAGAAACCTGGCGACTGTCAAGCAGTATACTGCATTTTCTCTTGTGGTTCGGTGTCTGGACTGCAAAGGCGTGTTGAAGAAGCAGTGGGAGGGTGGTGATGCACCAAAGAATGCTTGCAATGGAATGTGTTTTCCGGTAAGAGGTGGGAGTGAACACTGGCCGCCGCATAGGCCACCGGGTCCTTCACTGGTGTCACCATCATGTCTGCCCATGATCTGACTGTGTTTGGTCTGAATCTCTTTGTTAAAGCCATCAGGTTTCATTTGCAGCTTGCCATGAAGATGTGGTAACGCCCGGTTGGTGGAAAAAAGTAAGTTGCTTGTGGTTTGTTTGGTCTCCGCTCTCCTTGGTTTGGAGGACATTTTCGGCTGGTTGAAGCCGTCTACCAACAGCACTTTGCTATTTAAATTGTACTGGTAGTGATTTGATGCCATCCTTTGCTGCGCTAAACGTAGCCAGCGCCTCATCTGAAGGTAGACACGCATGGGCAGGGATATATTTGCCAGAGACGCTACTGAACATAGCTTCTCTGCTAAGTAGCAAACACATGATCTATGTCCATGCCGAATGGCAAGTTTCAAAGGGTCCAGTCCATCTGCGTCCCAGCAAGCCAAGGTCATAATATTCTTGGTGACAAAGAGCTTGAGGATGAGGAGCTGACTGCTCTGTGCAGCGACATGAATGGGGCATCTTCTGGCATCCCTGTGGGCAGTCTGGTGGCACCACTGGCGGTATGGATGGACCCCCACTGGCTCATCAGCATGCGCACCCCTGCGCAGCAGCCAATCTGCCAGATCCAGGTGGCCAAAAGAGGCCGCGATGTAGAGCGCTACCCGCAGCTGAAACCTGTAAACATTTGAGAAAAAAAGTTTTGGTGGATTTACAATAAGGTTTTTAATAAAGGTTCTAATCTGTGACATGCATGATTGTGGACCTCTGACCTCATGACAGGCCTCTCGTCTGACAAATGATTCTGGACTGTTGCTGTGTAGCCAAGGAGGCAACCTTGGAGGTACTCTACCCACCCATCCCAGGTATCCAAACGAAGATTTGCACCTAAGACAGAAACAATGCAGGAATTTATTCATTTATTTATTTTAGGGGTGTCAAAATTAGTGTGTTAATTCTTAGTTAATTTAAGTTCCTTTAACGACACTAATTTTCTCAACGTGCGACTAATGACTGCCTCCTACTTGGAAAGCCTGTACTGGGGGGAATTCCAGTCACAACGCAGCAGACACGTCCACATCAAAATTTAGCAGTAATAAATTTAATAATAATGCATATATTTGTGGAGACTGGGGTCAAGTTGTATTTTACAATTTTGATTTTTTTTGGGCAGAATTCCCCAAGTTACTTCATAATAAAGACTTAATATGAAAAAAAAATGCACTGAGCTGTCACCAACGTCTTACAAATGCATTTATGCCATCTAGTGGCAGAAAAAGACATCAACACAGATCAATATCACACTCGTTTTTTACAATACTGTACATCTTTTTAATTTTAACTCAATTTTATGAAATATTATGAAAATACTGTATTGTTGACTAAAAGATGTAGCCATATTTCTATTAGTTTTTTTTAATACCACTATTATGTTAACAAGAGTATGAAAACTTAGATTTTTTTTTAATTATACATTTAGAACAGATATAGAATGTGCAATTAATCATGAGTTAACTATTGAAGTCATACGATTATTTATGATATTTAAAAAAAATCATCTGACACCCTAATTTATTTTTTAATTTTTTATTCATCTATACACAAAAATGGCATTGTTCTCTATGAAACTTTGTTTTGGAAACTTTTCAACATTCTGTTGCAGATTTCAAGAATATTTTTTTTGTATTGCTTAAGTCACATTCAAAGGGTTCTCCCTCTTCCAGCAAGTGGTATAGTCCACCTGTCCACCCATTCCTAACATCTGTGGAAGTACTCCATGAACCTGGAAGTGGATGATTTCCAAAAAGCTTTACCCATTCCAATGGCATAGTCTTGCAGGGTCTTGCAGTCATATAGTTGAATTCCAGCAGATGTAGTAAGTCTGAAGGCACTGACGGGAAGTCCACTGTGTGCAGACACTACAGTTTTCAATTGGGCTACTGACATCTTTTGGAGAGACTCATTTTCCATAATTGGCAACATTTGTCCTGTCACAGCATTGAAGATGTAAACCAAAGGTCTCTGATAAATCTGAAGTAACAAAAGAGAAGGAGAAAAATTTTTATTTTTTTTTTTACCTTTACCTTTCACACTACAAATAAACACTTATACTTCTTATTTATGGGTAATTGTTACAATAAAGCAGGCTAATGGTATAACTCGGATAAAGTAATTGGCCAGAGAATCTGAGAATAAGCTAAAGAGAAAAAAAAGGCCAATTGAGAGGACGTTCATTAAAGTGAACAATGGATCATACACAATCACGGCAAATGTAAGGATACCAGTAAAACCCAAGTACACTAATGGGGGCATGTTAGATGCAAACATGTAAAGCACTACAATGACCTTTCATGCCAGATACACCTGTACTCCACTTTCGCTGACTGTAAGCCAGTCATATTTACTGCACACCTCCATCACAGTTCCCTAACTTCTGCCTAAACTCTGAATACCTTTATGAGGCCTTTTATGGTGCTGCCGCTCCGAATGCCCACGTCACACAGAGCCCAACAATCTTGGAGCGCTGCACCACCATAGCTCAGTTCCAGGTATTGGTTGTCATTGGATATTTGCACAAGAAAAGACTCCTACAGAAGAGATCAAGAAAATTTCTGAGCACCAAAAAAAAAAATCACTCATTTACCACTTATGTACTTTTGAGATTGCAGCTTTAATATAGAGTGCTTTTTAATTTTTCCATTAAAAACAATGTAAATAGGCGTCATTATGAAGACAATTACCTTTACCATCCGTTTAATGGCCCTCACAGTCAGACATGGAGCGACGTCAAAAGACTCCCAAGAGTCCTCGAAGCAGACCAAGATCCTCATGGTACGAACGTCCCCCTGTCTGATGTTCATGCTCTCCTGTGTTGCTCTGATGAAACCAAAGTGAGTGGGGGCTGCAGGGTGGAGTCACTGTGAAGTGGGCTAACAGAATAATCTGCAAAATAAAATAGGTCAGTTTAATGCTTTAAATACAAATTTCAGATCATTCAACAAATCTTTTATTTTGTATAAAGTCAACATGACTCACAATATTTTCAGTCTATCTTTAGCTATACTACATACTATTTAGGCTATCTAGGTGTGTTTGGTTTAGTCTCTTATTTTATGATATAACAATAAAAGCACGTGCATGGAGTCCAGTCTGAAAGTTCATTTGGTGAAGAAGATCTCATCAGTGAGGTGTTCATGAGAATATCTAAAGTGCTACACATTTTTAAGCATTTTGTTTGTTTTAGTATTTTGCTGTAAATGAAAGATTGTAGGTTAATCATATAGTTTTATGTGGTTAAAATAAGCTCAAGAGCTGTATCGTATGATAGCCCATGGACCATTTAATACACTCTTGACAAGGATAAACTCTGACCCTGACGTCCTATGTTTTCAATGTCAATAAGATTTAAACTTTCACATTTCTCATCTTCAGGCAACCTTTGAGTCTGTGGATATATAAAGTACTACAATTCTAAATTGTAAAATACATTCTTGTAATGCTCTTAAGGCTTTTGTCCATACTTCAATCACAACATTGTTTTATTTCAAATGAATTGTGGATGTGAAGAAAAAAAAAAGCACTAACTGTACCTACAAAGTTGCTTTTTATTTGATGTGTTCATTTGTTGAAGGCGGGGGTAAGCACAGCCATCTGACGTCAACTCCTTTCTTTGCCACAATAGTGAGAAAGAAAAGAACTGTTTACTGCTTTCGCTCTGTATTGAAGCAAAGCCAAATTTTTTTGAGTGTCCTTTCATTAAAGTTTTACCGGGAAATGACTCTTTTGCATGTGACCTTTGAAGCTTTATGTTCTTTGCTACACTGAGGAAAAGATACAAGTTTAACTCTTAATAAAGACATTCAATGCCAACAGTACACAAGACAGAAGTTAGACACAATCCATTCATCTATTTTCTCTAACGCTTATCCTCAATAGGGTGGCAGGTAAACTGGGATATAACCCTCTTGAGTGAGAGGCAGGAGTTCTGTAAGGGGTGCTTTGGGAGTACGGGGTACCGGTAAGACCGGAGTCCGAGTTTGATCCGCATTCAGCATTGCCGGCAATAAATCAGATTCGTTTCAAGTGAGGGTTGCACTCCGCTAAGGCTGCCCTTTGTCACTGATTCTGATTATAACCTTTATGGAGAAAATTTTGAAGTTCAGGTGAGATTTTGAGGGGATCCGGTTTGGTGGCCTGTCTCTTTTTACAGATGATGTGGTACTGTTGGCTTCCTTGAAGTTATAATCTCCAACTCTCACAGGAGCGGTTCACAGTACAGTGTCAAGCGGTTGGAATAAAAATCTGCACCTCCAAAGCTGAGACCAAGAAAGGGTGGCGTGCCCTCCCTGGGTCTGGGATGAGATCCTGCCTCAAGTGGAGGAGTTCAAGTATCTTGGGGTCTTTTTCACGAGTGGGGAAAGAATGGAGGGGAAGATCAACAGGTGAATTGGTGCACTAAAAATGGATCGATGAATGAATTCACTAGTTGTGTATGTGTTTGGAGTCGGAAAAAATATAGACAATAATTTAGAAAGATAAACATTGTCTTCAGTTAAAACATTCCTCTCTCTCTCTCTCTATATATATATATATATATAGCCTTACTACACCTGGTCTTTTTTTTTTTTTTTTTTTAAATAAAAGCTTTACTACTATTCATGATCATTTACAAAAAAATAATAAAATATCAACCTTGCAATTGTTTTTGTTTTTTAAGAAAAACAAAACAAAACACCTGACTCAGGGAATTTGAGACGGTCAGTTGTCATTGCTGCACTGCTAATGTGAAGGATATGTGGTTTGTGTCAAATCTGTGTGCTCTCTGGGGGCTCTTGCTGGCTAAGGGGCCCCAAGCAATTGCCTGCCTTGCCGAATGGCAAGCTACGCTGTTGCTGCATAAGAAATGAATGTACTGTATGTGTGCTATTCCGTCAAAATTTTGTTTTGGAGCGTCACGTGTGAAGTGTTTACGTCTGGAATCATTTCCGGAAAGGAACTTGATTGACAGTTACTTTGCCCAATCAGAGCGTCGGAGTGCGCGTGTGGCGGAAGTTTGTACTCTCACAAGAAGCAAGAAGATAGCTGACTTGGATTTAGCAGTTTGGCCCCAACGTTTGAACGGCATGACGTGCAGCCGCGATCGATGTCGGTGCAATCAGTCGTTCACATGACTTGTAGAGTCGTATAACTATGTCTCTGCCTGGACGATCAATTGGTTAAGAAAAAGTACC
The DNA here is from genome assembly GCF_051991255.1 of Vanacampus margaritifer. Lineage (NCBI taxonomy): Eukaryota > Metazoa > Chordata > Actinopteri > Syngnathiformes > Syngnathidae > Vanacampus > Vanacampus margaritifer. Next base: position 9,772,251 of record NC_135444.1, on the reverse strand, counting down.
GCGGAAAAATCAAGGTAAAGACCCTTGTCCGGCTATAGCGAACCCGCGTTAGCATGTTTCTAGCTCTGGTAGCAATTAAATGACGCGCTCTCTTTTTTTAAATTGCACTATCCACATTTAATGTGCCCTGCCATTTATTTGTGTGTACCAACCGAGAATATAAGCAGCATTGCCTATTATTATCGGCTTCACACTGCTTGTCATTTATTTACACATAATCGTTTTGTTAGTGGGCGTCTGAGATTTGTTTGTCAACATATTCACCTCACAAAAATTGAGGTTCTGATTTGAACCTTTTGCACGTTTTGTCATTTCTAACAAATCACAGTTACAACATACTGTATTTTATAATGGCAAGTCATTTGATTTCTAGTCACCTGCTTACTGCTGTCATGTGGAGCGAAGCTTTCGCTTCCCTTTTATTTTTCCTTTTAAATGGGCAAGCATTTTGTGGCACCAAATTGCGAACTTTAATTCTTTAATTTCAGTCAGGATTGTGTCTGCACGTTGTTTGATTTCTGTATTACTGTGCTTGTTTGCAATAATGTGGTCTGTCGAGTAGCATAAGATATCGTGTATTGCTTCAATAATAACATTCAAAATAGTTGTGTATCGTTGTGAGGATCATTATCATAGGCTGGGTGATATGACTTCAGAATAAAATTTCCGAGATGATTTTTTTCCACCTCAATAATTTATTTTCCAATTGTAATATTTTCCCCATATTTTGGCTCACAAATTAGCAAATGATAATGACATTCTTTGTTAAGTTATGTTTTATGTTTATGGGATTTGCTTTATCTCTCCTAATACCAAACATGCTTTGAAAATTAAATTGACAAACAATTGAAATTCATTCTTTTTTCCCTTTACAGATATTGTTGGGAAAAAAAGTTCCTCCACTTGGAAAAATATCCATTTTGTCACAACATGTAAGTAAACACTATTCACTAAATGTTCAACATTTTCTAACTGTGATGCCTGTCCATGTGGTGGTTATTGAAGACTGAAAAGTAATCCCGCACCGCCTGCAGCCCTCGCATTCTTTTTTTTCCTCATGTAGAGTTAAGGGCAGCGAGGCAAGGTGTCATTGGCAAAATATTTGTATCTTAGAAGCACATAAAAATTTTCAACATGTCAATAAATCACTGCATTTGCAACATAAATGGGCATGATGATAAATGGACATGATGTCACTAGCACTGTACAGCAAACCCCCTTTTGATGTTCTATTGACATTTAAAAAAATGATTTCACTCGTGATGTTTCACACCAGGAATCCCCTTGTTTCTTTAAGGTGCTAAAAGGGTAAGAAAAGTTGCTAGTGACCAATTTGTTACGTTGCCAACTGACTGTTGTTAGTATAAAGTAGTGTAATATGTCATCTGGGACATTCTTTAAACTAGAGAAAGCCGCTAAAAAATTAGGAGGGGCGGGTGAGCATTACAGGTAAAGTATTTAAAAAGAGATGTTTTAATTTTCTGTATCATATGATATCCAGTATGCCCGTATCATGCGTTTGATTCTGTTTATGCTGTTTGGATTTTGTTTCCTGAAACCGTCTGATGAAACAGTTATTCAGTTATTGTCCACAAAAGAATTATATCCTATATCATTTAGCAACATGAGAAACAGGCATTTGTAGGAAAACTAAGACTTAAAACATAAAACAAGAAAAAAAAATCTGACTGTCATAAGATTTCATTTTAAAACGGAGTTATTTTGGCTTTGCCGCGCTACTGTCTCTACTGTTATTCTGTCTCCATCATTGTCCCACCCACAGCATCATTTGACTAGTTAAATTTGTAATAGGTAACAGACAATCAGCAGTGACAGCTGTTCATGCAGCTGTGGGCTAAAGCTGGCTTTGAGACGCTATTTTGTGTGTTCCTTGTCAAATGATTATCACATATACAGTAGTTATATATACATATACATTTGTGGAGCAAGAAATCTCTTTGTGACAGCTTTTCATTCTTCCAATTGCCGTTTTTAATGACAAAAATAACAAAATCCCTATATCCTTTGTGTTCCATCCCACTGCTGCTAAAGATGTTTCTACCATACAGTTCAAGTGCAGTTCAGCTCATCAAACTGACACAATAGATAAAAGAAAACAGACAAAACCCAGCATTTGATCTTCTTTCTGCTTGATATTGTGTTGAAGATAAGATTAGTTTTGAAATGTGTTGTTCCTCTTTGATTTTTGCTGTTGACAAATCAATTGACTACCGTGTGTGTAACTCCAGCCTTTATGGTGTTGGCAACCTAAGCAGAAAGTGGTGTGTTATTTTGTTGGTTCCCTATTTTGATGCCTTTTTTTTAACATTTGACAAAAAACAGTAAAAAATTGGGCGTGTGCGACCCCAGGGAACATTTTTTATTTTTATTTTTTTTAGAATAGTGTAATTGCACATCCACTACAGTAGGTGGCAATTTTGGAAATACATATTGTGTAGACCTAATAAAAGTCATAATCAAAACTCAGGATTCTATTGTGTGAAAACATAACATCATAACATTATTAAATATTTTATAGTATATTAACCTACTTTTTAACCTTACAAGCCACTCCTCCTGGCTGTCATGCACCGTAACGTTTATTTTTTAATTTTTTAGCATGTATCATTTTCTCTCCAGAGTCCAGACACTTACTAATTTGCCTGCTATTTTGCTGTTCTAAGTTGGATACGCTCTGTTTTAACACAGTTCCAGACAGTAATCTGTGAAAAGTGGACTCCATCAGTCACCCAAGTACATCATTCCGGTGTTAAACGCGCTAGCCGTGTCAAGCCTAGCTTATTTTATTTTAGCGATTAGCAGAACTTTGTTTTTTCTCGTCATCCCTTTGTAATGATAGGTCAGAAATGTAGCTTGTTTACCGCCACAGATGCGATGATTACTGACTTTAGAGTGACACTGCAACGTGTTTATCCAGCTGAAGCTCGTTGCTATTAGCTACGGCATACATAGCACAGAGCTCCTCTCAACCTCTGACTACCCGTGGTAGGTAACATGAGCCTGGTGAAGCTTTTTGGGACCGTCTCCACAGATTAGAAAATGTAATGTGTTTTGATAGGGCGCAAAATGCTAATTGCCTTTAAAAAGTGCCTCGCAAACCGCGATGCAAAACCCCTTTTTCGAACCTTGTACAGTATCTGTGTTTGATTTGTGGATTGTTGCTCATCTGTTAGTTATTAGCAAGTTAATACATTTTTTGTGTTAAATTTTTAAAGTTTTTATTTCACAGTAGCTTTTGTGACCTTTTCTTTTTCTTTCTTTTTTTAATCTTGCACTCGACAAAAATCTAGAATTAAATAAAGAAAGCATACAAAATCTAATAGACACAAAACTAAAACTAAGTATTTGAGAAAAAAAGATGAAAACTAGCAAACCTGTTTTAACAACTCATTAAAACTAGCTGATTTTAAATTTGCTTTAAAAAATTTAACTTTGCTCTTAAATGAAAAACAAGAAACAAAAACCCCAAACAATCATAACGTTGGTTCATGGTGGATCCACAGGTTAATTTTATTTTCTGCCATCGAGTGTAAGAAAATTTAATTGTTATGTTACTGACGTGAACTAAAATGCATTATTTGTAGTAGATAATTTTCTGCGGCATATCACCACAAACGAATTGAGATCTACGGTAAATGTTCAGATTTTCTGTAATACACAATTGATTAACCAATCCCTCACAACTGAAATAATTCATATCATTGGTTAGCAATGATCATGCCCTGTGTATCTGTAGTCCTTACATTTTACTGTTTTGTGTTTTTTCTAGTTGCGACAACATCACGCTGTATTATAGTGTGTTTATGAGTGCGCGGTGCAGCAGCTGAGCAACGTGATGCCAAAATGCTGCTGTCCCTGGGAATGCTGATGCTGTCGGCCACGCAGATCTACACCATCTTCACCGTCCAGCTCTTTGCTTTCCTCAACCTGCTGCCTGTGGAAGCCGACATCGCAGCTGTGAGTAACTCTCGATACGAATGCCTCACGTAAGGCTGACGTTAGTGATGATTTTTTTTGTATAACATATCTGTCTTACATCAGTGTCCTAAACAATACATTCTTATTTTTTGGGCATCTTTCAGTATTCATTTGACAACAAAACTAAGAGTTTTGATGATCTCCCATCGAGGTTTGGGTACCGACTACCTAGCGATGGATTGAAGGTGAGTCTAGAAACGTTTTTTGCAGCATTTTTATTATTTTGGAAAGGGAATTATGCCTGCAGCAGTGCCTCTTGCATCTCAAGGCAACACAAGACTGAGGATTCCCCTCAGGGCAACAGGCGGCCAAACAAAACCTTCTCTGTTTTCACTTACACAACTGCTGCTGTGTACGCTTGCCACCCGTTTCCAAAACGTCACCACAAGTGTCAATCCACAGAACGCTGTGCTCCGCTCTGTGGCATCTGATTATTTTTGTAGGTTAGTGCAGGGGATCAAATAATAAAAAGTAGCTGAAATTAACTTTCAAAAGATGGTGATAGAAGTTTTGCATTGGCCAGCAATTGTAAGCAGAAACACGTGAAACTCGTCATCAAATATGATTTTAACAGGCAGCGGCACAGTGGGGCATGTGACTGGCTTGTTGGCATAACAGTTATAGGATGTGGGTTCAAATCTCTTTGTGTTTGCGTGTGTTTGTCTCTGGCAACTCTTGTTTTTCACCCACATAACAACATGCATGGTATGTTATTTGAAGACTTAAAATTGGCCAGAGGTGTGACCATCAATTGTTATCTAGACATACTCTGTGATTGACAGGGTCACACTACCTGAAGTGGTAAAGTCGGGTGGGAAATGCTCTAGCTCATCTGTGACCTTGAACATAATAAGCCAGGGTGGTTGTTGTTGTTGTTTTTTTAAAGGGGAAGTCTACCCAAAAATGTTCTATGCAGCTAGTCTAAACATAGTATTCTGATTAATATTGCATTTGTGGAGTATGAGTTAAGCAACAAAATCCACTTGTTTTTATCCATCTCAGGGGGCGGCCATTTTGCCACATGCTGTCAACTGAAAATGACATCACAGAAACTCATGGCTGAGGTAATGACCAGTCATGGCTCACGTATTTTCTGAAGCTGAGCTGTGATTTTTGGGGTCGACTTCCACTTTAAATGAATGAGATTAGAAAAAAGAAATTTATGTGATAATAAAATAAACCTAAAAAAGAATTGAAAAATGTAGCAGATTTTTTTTTCAAGATAAATAATTATTTAAATAAATAAAAAATACATAAATACATTTGAAGTAAATTTTTAGGAAAGTTATTTTAAAATGGGACAAAAGGCCTTGTCCCACTGCAATTCACACAATGTAGTGTATCAACCAACCCATCCTCCGTGCATGTGCCCCAGTGCACAAAATGGGCACCTTCCCCCGTGAGCAGCGCGCTGTGACGACATCTCGCTGCGTCAAATGGGAGTGATTTCAGAGTGACAACAAGAGGTTTTGGTGGAGCTGTACATGGAAAACAGCAAGGAGAAGATGCTTTTTTTATTCTTCTCTCAGCCTCTTTTATACAGAGACCTCAGATCAAAGCTGCAGCAGAAGGTCCCCCATTAAGAGGAACTCCACGTTTTATACAGAGCTCTGCAAAGGAGCAGGTTTGCTGCAACTGTAGTTGATTTTACACAGCAACAGGCAACGCTGTCAAGATTGCATCACCGTCTGTGTCTAATGTGAACTATCAATACACATCTGTGAAGGCACCATTGATGCTGAAAGGTCCATACAGATTTTGTGGCAACATGTACTGGCATCCATGCAATGTTTTTTTCAGGGACATCCCTTCTTATGACACCAAAGCAATTCCAAGCCAAATTAAATTAATAAGTTTGAACACTAAAATTCTTGTCTTTGTTGTTGACAAGTTGAAAAGTATTTAAAAGTATTATTTCATTCGGACTGGCACAGTGAATTAGCTTCACCCTGTAATGTGGGGTGGAATTGCAGAACAGCTCACAAACACATTAAAAAAAATAGATAGCTAATTATTTACTTGGTTGTTTAATGTCACACTTTATGGGTGGGCACTGAACATTAGTATTAGTATTAAAGCTTCAGGCTATATTCCAAAACATTTTACTGTATTTCATAATGTCCCCTTTAAACACTATAAGATAGAATGTATTTGTATTGTCTGTCATTTAATTTTGTGTTGACCTTTTTTATTATTATTATTTTATTGTCTGTGTGTTGATTAGGGTAGATTTCACAAGTGTTTCTTCTTTCTGTCCCCTTTCATTTTTTCTTTTATTTTAAAGAATGAAATAGATTTTTTGAATTGAATTGAAATGGAACATTTTTAGTCAGACACTCACCTCTCTTGTCACTGAATGTAGTTAAGTTTCCACATTATATGCTTTCACACTTATATTGTCATATTTATCCAGCAAAATGTCTAATTATATGTGTAAAAGTGGCGTATTTACATGCACAGGAATGCGGGTTTTATTTTTTCCCCATCCTCTGACGTTTTTTCCCATAATGCACCAAGGCTCCGCTCCGTCATTTCCTTACTTACATCCTGTATATCCTTATTTGGCCAACAGAAGGCCCTTCAGCACATTACCGTTTCCTCCTACTGTAGAGCCTTATTTGTCCTACAGAGGGTGCACTTGCTCCGGTTTCCACAGTTAGTAGGGCAGTAGTATAGTGACGTCATGGAGCGCCAGTGGAAGAGACAGCCATTGGTGAGGGTGGCCAGGGTGCTTGGTAATTACTCACATCCGGGGCTTGATGTGCAGTTTACACAAGAAAAATGTAACTCTGGTAAATTGTTGTGAAGTATGTGTGCCTGCACATGTGTATGTATGTCTGTTTGATTGTGTGTGCGTGTGTTTGTGAGAGTGAGAGAGGAAGTGCTGTACTGCTGACTATATACATGGTGGTTTTTGAGCCGTTATCTTGAAGTGTGCTCAACTTACCCCACTTCCTGTTGAAACGGCATCTGACACTTATTATATACTTTCCTGGCGTGGCTCTTTCATAAGTGAGAGGTCCTTTTTTTAATTTTTTTTTTTAGGAAGGATGAGTTCAGTGGAACAACTTGTGAGCCCTGACAATCATGCATCCAGTTTACATAGCACTTGTCCTCATTAGCGTTGCAGGTGAGCTTCAGCCTTTTCCAGCTGACTTTGGGCAAGAGGTCGCGAGTCAATCATAAAGCACCTATCGACAAACACAACCTTCTACTCTCACATTCACATTTATGGACAATTTAGTCTTCAGTTGTCTTAAACAACATGCATGTTTTTGGAATGTGGGAGGGAGCCGGAGTAACGGGTAACAGCCAACAAAAGAAGTGAGAACATGAAAGGATTTGAACTCAGAACCTCTCAAACGTGAGACAGAAATGGTAACCACCGTATGAGCGACCCTGCCTGACCTATCCCCAAATTAAAACCATTTGAAAGGAAGTCTGTTGCAATGTATTGTGATCATCTATAACCCTGCATTTTTGATGTGTTGATGCCACAGAAACTAATGATGTCATCCACCCCCACAGGGTTTCCTGATTGGCGCTCGACCGGCAAACGCATGCGAGCCCATCGAGCCCCCGCCCAGGGACAACTTGACGGGTGCCTTCGTTGTCCTTATCAAACGCTTTGATTGCAACTTTGATATAAAGGTTTGTCCCTCGTAACCGCTTCGACAGAATGTGCCTGTGTAAAATACAATGGTACCTTGACTTACGAGTAGATGCTGAGCGATATGGCAAAAACATCCCAATTTTTTTCCCCCCATATCCGATTTCTATTTTTGGTTGTATTGTTCGCATTGGAACACATTCAATAGACTAATACTGCAACATGTGCAGTATCATTGCACTTAGTGGTTCTTAACCTGGGTTTGATCGAATGATTCGTGATGATATGCCCTGCTAGGCCATCATTGGCTGCAGGTGATACATTGCTTAGGTCTATCTGTGCTGCAGGGAATTTGGTGCGCTCAGTCGTCGACTTGTGATTGTTGTGATGGTACGTCATGTGATTTCTTTATTGTAATCCCTGGTCGAACGAACATGTGCATTATGAATTCATGTATGGTGTTCCACAGGGTTCAATTCGAGGGCCTCTCCTTTTTTTTTCATTGTATCTGCCGCTTCTGGGTTCCATCTTAAGAAAACAGCAGTAGAAGTGTTACATAAATATCGAGTTGAGCTGAGTGATAGGAGACAGCATCCTACCTGCATGATTTGCAATGCCAAGTTGAGCAAATCTAGTCCAACATAACTAGCTAACTAGAAAAACTAAAGGAGCACTTTCTTAAGATGCATGTAGATGAGGAATACAATAAGACAACACTTTAAGAATTCAAAGTGAAGAGAGCCAGATTCGATGAAAAGGCTACTCTCCCTGTTAATTTTATTTCATTTGAAAACAATCCTTTTTTCTTTTCTTTTTTTAATAAAGAAGGGTTCGGTGAATGTGCATAAGAAATTGGTGAGGTTCAGTACCTCCAACGAAGTTTAGAACCACTGCAACCACTTTGTGTTGTGACTGAAAAGCAAATGCTTAAAAAAAACAAAACGTTATTTCAACATCCGTGATGTTCCGCTTGTTAGTACTCAGTTTTGAGGTTTAGCTTGTCTGAAACGATAGCACGAAAACAGGAAGTGGGCTTTTTTTTCTCTCAACCTGCCATTCTCCATATGCGCCTCTGCCTTTCGTTTTCTTGCTCTGACAGCGAAAACAACTTCAAATCATTTTTATTTGTCTCATTTCAGAAAATTATAAAGATGCTATTGAGAATGTTTTTTTATAAAATAAATACATAGAACAATTGAACACAAACACAACTGAAAATTTTATATACAGTCTATTCAGTACAAAAAACACTTTGGCCCACCAGAAGATGTGTTGTTTTAACATCATATAAGGCTACTAAGTTGATCATAAACCTTTACCAAAGCTAAATGTAAAGTTAAAAAAATCATAATCTTTGAGCTGTGTAGGTATTTTAGTTTGTTTGTCCGAATTCAGCTCCACAGACAAAATATAATGTCTTCATTTAATCGAACTATGTAATTCGCTATACAAACGGTGCCTCGTCGAGCGGAACCAATCGCAACAAGAACGCTTATCGCAACAACCACAAAAATCACACAAACACACACGCCTGTTGGGCAATGTGATGAGATTTATTTGGTTATATTATGGCAGACCTAATGAATGAGCAGGCACTCCAGAGACCCAAAAATTTGTATACAAGCAATTAAAGTCAGCTTTCTATGATACGTTATGTCTTTTCCCCGTTTTGTGTTAATCACGCTGTGTTAAAAGCGATGTGAGAGGAATGGAGAGGCAGGAGATGTGATTTAAAATGAGATGGAGAAAGGGAGAGGGTGAAGAACGGGAAGAGGAGGTGTTAGTAATTGTTTCGAGGCGAGCAAAGCATGCTGCATTTTGGCAGCCTCTCATCATCAGTCACTTCGGCGGCGTCTACTCTTCATTTGCACCTTCTTGGATGAGCTTCATCCATCTTCCCATCAGATCAGTCTGTCTTATTTTCCCCCACTTAGCTACTTTTGTTCCAGTCAAGCCTGTTTGCCCGTTTCACTCTTTTCGTCTTTTGCGACTGAACGAACCAGCCATACAGCCTTATAAGGTCTTACTGCATGCTTTTTGTTGTCTTTTGCCTGTGAGGACATTTATTGTTCCAAACCATTTACTCAAGGCAGGGCCACCCCCACCCTCACCAGACTAGTCTTGCACACTCGCAACACACACAGGCATTTGAAAGTCAGGGTTTAGCTAAAATGGCTTCACATTCCTAAATTCCGTCTATGACCAAGACCTACCCGAAACACAGACACACCAGATTCCATGTCTCAGACCTGATTTGCACAGAGACATGCCTCGATCGTTGTCACTGCAGCCCTTTACTGAGATTAGTGCTTTTACCTCTATTTATAGTCTGATTTTATATTTCTTAGGGATGTACCGATACCGTTTTTTTCTTCTTCAGTATTTACAGTACATTTGAGAACTCGGCGATACAGAGTGTCAATACTTGATAATGTCATTTTCTAGACTTGTAGCCCAAATCCGCGCTCCCGTTTGTTTACTGTGGTTACTAAGTGTACTTTTGCCGAAAAACATATGTCCCAACAAATGGAAAATTTCAATTTATCATAATGGCAAATAAAGTGCACATTTCTAGTGCTTTATCTGCACCATATGTTGTCCAAGGCGCTTTACCAATGCTCATATCGGAGTATACCGATGTGCTAACAGTCACACCAACTGGCGTTAGAGGCCAGCAATGAAGTAATGATGTTATGCAACATGTACCTGATTTAAAAAATAAAATAAAATTATGCAGTGTGAGCAGTAAATTCTTTTTTATTTTATTTATCCGAACATAGCCTAGCTGGGCTTCGTTGACTGCTTAACAGTTGATTGTAATGCTCGATAGCTAGCTAACGAAACATTATTGGTTCCAAAGGCAGCGGGCTTTCACTTTCCTCCCACATATATATACACGTGAGACATGTTTGTTTATGTGTGGCCATCACTGTGACAACAAACACGACGATACTGTGACGCAATGTGACTCAACTCTGGAACTACTCATTCAGTGTTCGTTTTTTAACGGCCAATTTGCTGCTCAATTTGAGTCACCAACGATTCGTGCACGACCCTATCAAAAACACAAACTTATTGGACATGGCACAAGTTATACTCAAATTTCAAACTCCTTTTACAGTACTGTACACACAAACAAATATTGGGATCTATTAGTATTCTTACTTATGTTTTAACATTTTATCTTTGATCTTATTATGGCCAGAACTTACTTAACAGTATATATTTTTTGCCCTATAAAATCTAGTTGAGTTGCATTCAATTGGTCTTACACACGCAGAATCCTATTCCGTTTTCCTGTGATGAACAGTAGATGCACTTCTCCTGTTGCATGCACGTAGACCTCAAGGGGGCAGTGTGGGGCATATGTTAATAAAAAGATTTGATGAACGCTTCGGTAATATAGCTTGTCTTTTACAAAGGATAAAGACTATATGCCTCTAAATGTAGTTATATTTCATCTTTCCGTGTGGCAGAATATGCTATTTGTTACCCGACCTGTGGCATTTTTCATTTTTTGTGCGAACATTTGTATGCATGTGTCAGCATTCAACATGCCACTCCTATGTTTTTTCCAAATAGCCCCCCCCCCCTTTTTTTTTTCTTTTCTGGAGAGCTCAGATAGCCTCCCCCTAATACCGTACATTAGCTGTTAGCATCCAATGAGTCAACATCATAATGGATCTGTGGCCGTAATGGACAATAAAAGAGACTCGTGCCCACTTAACCTTCTGCGAAGAGTGAGCACTTCAACATATTTGTGTGGGGGTTTGTGCATTTTGAGGTCGAAAGGGTCAAACGTCGAGAAAATGCATTTGAGAGGGGGAGAGAGAGGTGGCATTCCTCCTGATTCCTTTTTAGAAAACAAATCTCCAGAGAAAGAGGGGTTGCACTTCCTGTGTACTGAGATTTTTTCTGTATCTATTTGGGGGAGGCGGGGCAGCACATGGCATCAGTGACCTCTATGCAGGAGAGGGGGGTTGAACAGGAAACTTGATACCCCTCCACCCCACCCCCTTCCCATAGCTTCCTTTCTTCCTTCCTTCATTGTCAGATTCTGTGCAGACTGGCTGTCTGTTTGTTCCCCTTGCATGCATTTTCAAGTCTATACACATTGAGACATAATGTTCTAGTTATGCAACATGGACAAGCCGGGGCCAAAAGTTTTGACACACAAGTTTGCTGGTGTTGGACCAGATCCGCTTAGAAAATCGTAAATGTTGAACCTGTTCGGTATTTCTGATTGAAAATTATTGTGTGTGGTCAATAAGTTAAGCCAAACCGAGTGACTCAGCAATTGTGACGTGAAACAGAATTTTAGCCAATTAGGAAGCAACCTGAAGCTTGCGCTGTTGCCAGACACAAATAGAGGCGCAACTGGTTGTGTTTTGTGTTTGTATAACACGTCTCACAAGTCATTCAAGACAATGAAAATGACAAGACTTTGAAAATGCGATATAATTATCATTTAAGCTAACAGTTAGCCTAGCTCGTATTTCTTCTATTATTGTTTTTATCAGAGGCGGACGCTTCAAGGGTTAACCCCCTAACCAAAACAATCTGAAAGGTTCATCAGAGAAAATGACTTCCTCACAGTCCTCAGCTGTCCAATCCATCTCTACCTTTTGTAAAATGGCAGTCTGTCCCTGGAAAGAAGTGACTTGTTTGTTCCCCTTCTTGACACCGGGCCATCCCTCAAGTCTTCTTACTGTGGGCGCAGATGCACTCGCACCTGCCTCCTGCCATTTCTGAACAAGCTCGGCAAAATCTTGGAGCTGAATCACCTGAATCTACCTCTCACGTTGGGATTCTCCCCTTAAAGTTTTTGACGATGCAACAAATAGTGGATTTAAAGGTAGCTTCTTTGGACAAACTTGTTTGTCAATGTTCAATGGATACAAAATATAATATAGTTAATACAGTGAAAGACATCTCTCTTTCTTTCTTTCTCATCGTCGCTTACCCTTAAAGGGGTCACATCCAGCAAAGTAATGAACTAATTAATCATACAGCTAGCTATTTTCTTTATTCTGGAAAAAAACTTAGGTTTTCATTAAATGAAGTCATGTAGTCATCTCTCCATACAGCAAGTTTTAACATGAGAATCTGCACATTGAAATGGTGTCTGCAGGGCAACAAAAAAGTACTTCAGCATATCTTTGCTTTGGGAGTGGCAGTGTTACTTCCTCTTCGGGTTTTTTTTTTTTTATCAGCAGATCAAACATTGCTTAAACGCTTCGGCTGACTAAGGTGTGGCCGACGTTCCATTTTTCAGCTCTAGTTAAGTAGAAACCATATGAATCCGCTTTAAGTTAACATTTGTAATCTCATTTTTTTTTCAATTTTTATTTTTTTTAACCTCACCTTACTAGAAGGAAGGCAAATTCAGTTTTGTGTTGCCCTGACCTCACCACCCTGGAGCTATGCACGATAACAAGCACACACATACAAGCCTTGCTTTTATTAACATGATGATCTAGCTTTCTGCACGCGCTCACTCGGTCTCATGACTGCGTATGACTATAGCTGACGGGATGTATGACTCGTGAATGTTTGTGGGTGCTTATTCTCCAAGCTGGCTGGATTTGTCTTGCCATGTGTTGTGGCAATAAACAAGCACAGTTTGGTCCCATGGGTTTGTGCACACACAGTCATTTGCTATAACTACATACATTGCTGAACTGATCATGACTTGAGCAGTGAAAAATAATTTTATTTGCGGTGTCAAAATGAGTGCATTCATTTTGAGTTAATTTAAAGTTCTTTTTTTTAGTTCTGCTAATTATTTTTTTTAAACATGCGATTACTTACTTGGAAAGCCTGTACTGGGGGAATTTCAGTCGCAACACAGCAGACATGTCCATGTAAAAATTTAGCAGTAATACATTTAATAATAATGCATATAATTGTGGAGACTGGGGTCAAGTTGTATTTTACAATTTTAAAAATGTGCAGAATTTCACAAGTTACTTCATGTTAAAGACTAGATAGCTCTTAACTCATTCACTCCCAGCCATTTTCACTGACAACCCCCTTCGCTCCCGGCTGTTTTACTGGATTTTGACAGATTTTGGAATGATTAGAGTCTCTTCTTCCATCAGGAAAAAAATGTATACTTCTATCTGTTTCCGTTTTGCAGCAATTAGGATTAGAATATAGCTCAGTTTCATAATTATTCACAAATCTATTTAGAAATGTGAGTAAATTATCTTTTTTTTAACATGGCCCTGGTTGATCTCTTCTGCTCTGCTGCCAGCTTTTGGCTGTTTTTGTAATAACTACCATTTATTCAACCGTTCTTTGCAGTTCAGAGGCTGCATCAAAGCCTTCTGTATGCTCTAGCATAAAAAAATGTATAAATACGTCTTTGGGACACTTAAAACATTTAAAATAGAACTCATTTGTGCGTTTTAATAATAATAATGCATTAGATTTATATAGCGCTTTTTTGGACACTTTACATTGGTTGCATTATTCATGCGCTCACACATTCACACTGTGGTGGCGGCAAGGTACTTAAGTAGCCACAGTTGCCCTGGGGCAGGCTGACGAAAGCCTGGCTGCCAGCGTGCGCCTACGGCCCCTCCGACCACCACCAAACATTCGCACCTTCCATACACCATTGTGAGTAGCACTGGAGGCAATGTATGTGAAGTGCCTTGCCCAAGGACACAAGGACACATGACTTGGGGGAGAGCGGGGTTCGAACATTCTGGTTACTAAAACGACCGTCTCTACACCTTGAGCCACGGCCGCCACTTTTTGGGGAGCAAATGAGTTAATATGAAAAGAAAAATGCACTGAGCTGTCACCAACGTCTTACCAATGTAATTATGCCATCTAGTGGCAGAAAAATTACCTCAGCACAAATCAATATCGCTCATTTTTTTTTTAAAGTACAGTAAATCTTTTTAATTTTAACTAAATTTTAGGAATTATTATGAAATTACTGTATCAATGACTAAAAGATGCAGCCATTAGTATAAAAAAATCTGCTTATGTTAACAAGAGTATCAAACTTAGAAAAAAAAAAGATTGTTTATTTTATTGTACATTTAGAACAGATATAACATTTGTGATTAATCGTGAGTTAACTGTTGAAGTCATGCGATTAATTACGATTAAAAAATTTAATGGCCCGACACCCCTAATTTTTATTATTATTTTTTATTAAATGTGAGGCATGAGATCAAAATTTCTGTGGACTATTAAATCAGTACAACTAAGACCACCTTTACATGTAGATAAGTGTATAGAACATGGAGCCAGTACTGCAAATGTTGTGCACATGTATTTTGGTCGTGCCAAATCTGATAAGTGAACGATCTGTGATATGATAACGGATACGATTTTTCTCTCTCCCTAAAGACAAGTGTGAAAGAGCAAGAAGACGATGATGCCAGGCACATTAAAACGACAAACAAAAGGATAATCTCTCACGTAATAAAATAACTTTGCATCTGTGGAGGATTATCAGTGAACTGGACTCACCCCTGCAGTTTGCAGGTTTATTGAACCCTCTATCTAATCAGTCGTCCGGACCTTGGAGTTACAAACCTTAGCGAGATTCCTCTGACTGTACCCAAGGCGAGGGTGGGGAGTGGGGGTTGGGTGCTTAGGAGGAAGATGAAGGAGGGGGATGTTAAGGAGGGAGGCAAGGAATAAAGGGTGGTAACAGTAGTGGCTGGGAAGACATAAGGAGATGGTAAGAAAAGATGAGAAGATATAATCATTAATATATTAAAGGAGACAAAAAAAGAAAATACACATATTAAAGATGATTACCTGCTTTGTTGTGATTTATTTACACTAGTAACTTAGAAAAAATATTTCTCATTCTTTGCATTTTTGAACTGTCATGTTCAGACGTCAAATTTGTCAAAACGCTCAGCAGGACCAGAAACATACTCGAGTTAAGCCTTCTGTATCTGATTTGATATCATTAAAGCAGGGGTGCCCAAGTCCGGTCATCGAGAGCCCCTATCCAGCCTGTTTTCATGTCTCCCTCCTCCAACTCGCCTGAGTCAAACAATCAGGATCATTGTCGGGTTTCTGCAGACCTTGCTGATGAGCTGGTCATTTGATTCAGGTGTGTTGGAGGCGGGAAAACTCTAAAACATACAGGACTGCGGCCCTCGGGGACCAGACTTGTTTATTAGCATGAAGCTTGTTGATAACTTGACTTTTAACCAAATGAATTGGTCAATGTCAGAGTTGTCCGATAAGCGGAATAAGATGAATGGATGAATATTTTTGTACCATGTCATGTTTTCTTTAATGCTCTTTCACTTGCTACCTTCCTGTTTGCATTCTTGACATCAGTCAGAAAAGAGTGATGTCGTATAGTGTGCTGGATTATTTATTTACTTTTTTAACTCATTCACTGCCATTGACAGCTATAGACTTTAAAAAAAAAATCATTTTAACTATTTCTATTAGTTTAACATTTTTTTCACATTTTTGTTAACAAGAGTATGAAAACCTATAATTTGTACATTTAGAACAGATATAAAATTTGTTATTAATCGTGAGTTAACTAGTGAAGTCGTGATTAATTACGATTACAAATTTTAATTGTCTGATGCTTCTAACTTTTAATAATCTTTTCTTCTTAAAAAAAAAAAAAGAAAAACAATTTTTTGTTTAAATTTATAATCTTTTTTTTTCAAGAAAAGATTATTAAAAATTAGGGGCGCCAGGCGATTACAATTTTTAATCGTAATACATTTTTTAAAATGTTATATCTGTACTAACACAATAAAAAAAATTCTAGGTTTTCATACTCTTGTTAACAAAAGTGGGAAAAAAATGTTAAACCAATAGAAATAGTTCAAATTAATTTTTGACGACAATAGCCGTGAATGGCAGTGAATGAGTTAATTATACCCTATGGAAAGAAACCAAACTGTGTAGAAAAATACATTTGGATGTTGCAAAATGATGTGTGTGCGTGCCTATTTGCGTGAGCAGGGAAGGATTTTGATGCTATGGCATACCAAAACATAGCATCGGGCAACCTGCTTTAGCTGCTGCATCAGGGAAGAGATCATGATGAGAGCGGGAATCGGCGGTTATGGTTGGCACACAAGCACACACACACACATACATACTTTGTGTTGATGTAGCAATGATCAATGTTGCCATCAGTGGTCTATTTCTACACAGGTGTTGCTTTAGAAGAGTGCAAAGGCAGTTACACTGCAAGATGGCGTATTTTCCCTCTTTCTTATTCCATACATCTGTCTCACTAGGTTGATCACTCGTCAATCTACGGCTCTAGACTAACAAACTTTTGCTATCTGTGTTTTAGACTATTGATATGTTATTGATTAAGAATCAGAATCTGTTCAACAGAGTTATTTATTTTTTGTACTATTACACAAGACAGGTAACTTACTTTAAAGACTTGGTGCTTAAAGACGAGGCATGTTATTGTCTGGTGGGGTTGGCGATTTGGCTGAAAAGTTTTTCACGATAAGTAATTCATATCAGTCCATATCGAATCGATTATTTTTATTTATTTTTTACCTAATCAAAATAAGAACAAGTTTATTTTTTATTATATTTTAAATTACATATGTTAATGATGAAGTACATTAAACCGCAACTATCCAGAGAATACATACTGTTTAAAATATCTGGTAGAAAATCAGAATAAAATAAAAGTTTAACACTCACATCTCCCGCCCATTTGAAAGCAGTTGCCGTATTCTATCAATCACATTTAGGCTTTACATGATCATGATTTTTGGTGACCAATCAGCGAGGTTGAAACCCCCCACCCCCCCGATAAACCATCACTGATCCAATCTCAAGATACTGCAATCTTTGCAATGCCCCAAAGAAGGAAGAAAGGTAGAGGACCCCCCGAAGTGTGATTTGAATATAAAGCATTCAATAACGTTCATTAACAAACAAGCACAACTTTTCTTTTAACAAGGTTGCTGCTTTGAAAATATGCAATAGAAAAAAAATACAACTAAATACTTCAGTTGTAATGTAACTTATAGATGTATCTATACTCCATTGATGGACATGGGCTATAGCATATATGTATTTCTTTGAAGGCAGTGAGAGCATTATGAAGCAGGGTTGCCGCATTATTTTTTTGTTTCACTAAGATCATTTAAACAACTTTTATATAATTGTGGCCAAAGGGACTGTGCTTTGTGTCGGCATCATCAGCGTATGCGATATTGTGTAGCCTAATCCCTCTGAGTTATTGTCATATTTAGGCGGGTTAACGAGTTACACTCTTTGAAATATGATCGTTTCACTTCCTGTTGACGTCTTTTCGCAGCGTAGTCCAAAAACGTCAAAGTTCCCGACGACTACTTAGAAACTTTGGCCAACACACACACACACTAAGACAACAAAAGGTGTGTGCTGTGAAAGTGACAACAGGGCCATTATGTCTTTTAGAGTAGCAAGGGGGGATCGATACAGTTTGAGGTGATATCAATAAGATCGATTCCCAAACTTAGAGCATTCATACGGCTGGGACTTAAGTCATTTGAGGCACTGTATTTGCAGGATCGTACCACGAAGGAATTCGGTCCTGGTATCGGTTAGCAGCCTCGCACCAGGACCACACAGGCAGCTGAGCGGCTTTCAGCAGCAATAAAAGTTATTACAACAGTTAAATATTGACATGGAGTCAGTTTGTGGTGGCCCACCATAGGTAAATGTTAATGACGTCATTGATCGATCGGCAAATTCAAACTCATTCACTGCCATAAATTCATAAAAAAAAAAGATTGTTAAAAATTCGGGGCGTCAGGCGATTTAATTTTTTAATCGTAATTAACTCATTCACTGCTAACTTGACGGCTGTAGACGTCAAAAATTCATTTAAACTATTTCTATTAGTTTCACTCCCCCCCCCCTACTTTTGTTAACAAGAGTATGGAAACCTATATTTTTTTTATTGTACATTTAGAACAGATATACAATTTGTGATTAATCGTGAGTTAACTATTGAAGTAATGTGATTAATTACAATTACAAATTTTTATTGTCTGACGCTCCTAATTTATTATAATGTGTTCTTTTTTTTTTAATTAGGGGCATCAGGCGATTTTTTTTTTATTGTAATTAATCACATGACTTCACTAGTTAACTCACGATTAATCACAAATTTTACATCTGTTCTAAATGTACAATTTTTTTTCTAGATTTCCATTCTCTTGTTAACCAAAGTGGATTTTTTTTTAAACTAATAGAAACAATTAAAATGATTTTTTTTTTTCCGTTTATAGCCGTCAATGGCATTGAATGAGTTAAAGACATTATACAAATGTGATCCCGATGCATCAAATTTGCAGAATCTGCATTAAAAGGGGATCTTGTATCAAGATGTGGGAAGAGACCAACGCATTTTTTATATCATGCAAGGCACATTCTTATTTGTACTGTGTCTGGGCATGCTTGACACTGAAAGAGGTGAAATAATTAATCCTCTTTTGCGTGTTCCAAAAAATCGAAGATAGACTTCTTATGTGAGAAAAACTCCTTGCAAGGATGATTTATTACAGAGAATCTCTGGTCACACATCATTGAATACCACGAAAATTGTGTCAGTCAAGAGTGCGTGCCCCCTCCCTTGGGAAAGAGGGCTTTTTATAGAATCGAGTTTTGAAAGTAAAACGCCTTTTCTCCTCCCATTATGAATAAGTAAAACAGATTGGTTCTCACACAATATGTTATATAACAGAAGAAAAACAGAGAACAAAAAAACAGAATTCTCAGTACACAGTTGCAGCTGTGTTCATCTTTGTAGACAAAATATACTCTCAGGGTACTTTTCGTATTTTTTTCCCAAAACAGAATCTCACAAATAAATTGAGTGGCCATGAGTGATGGTGCGAACAGAGTGTGTGTGCGCGTTCTCTCTCACGAACAGAATGTGTGTGTGTAGGACACTGAGAAGGAATTTTTAGACAAAAACAAGGTTAAGGTCAAATTATACTGAGTTCAACACTATTTCACCTACTCTACACATCTATAAAACATTTCAACATGGTTAAAATATGAAATAAAGAATTAAAAATGTTAATAATGTATAACAACACCCAAAAGCCTCTTCGTTTCATAGTGTGAGCACTCCGATCATTTCTGACCCAAACACAAATGGAAAAGGTGGGGCTCGAGTCAGATCCCGTTGTATAATGAATATGATTGTTTCTCCCAGCACTTAATAAAGATAATTGCTGCTTTGCATACTGTAAACCTGACAAACCTGAAAAACTCAAAGATTGTCTGTACGGATGAGTGGTTAACTCTTTGACTGCCAGACGTTTTCAGAAACGGGATGTCGCCAGTGCCAGCCGATTTAAGCATTTTGACTGATCTTTCAAGGTCCACAGAAGATGTTGTGTTTGGACTATGGAAACACACATACTACCAAATGGAAGATTGAACTCTCATCTTTCATCAGAAAAAAAAGTTTGTTTCTACCTTATTCCGTTCTTCAGTAATCAACAATAGAAAATGGTTAGTTTCACCGAAATGCTCTGTTTTGAAACAAAAAGCGGAGAAAAAGAGCTTTTTGTGAAACGATGTTATTTCATGCACTCTAGTGAATTGTACACTTCTTTTTGTCCATGAATGATGCCACAAACACCTAAATAGTGCTTTACTTCTGTAAAACGCTTTCACCAACAATGAAAAAGTGTTTTTAGATTGCAAAATACGTTTATTTTCATTCAACAGTGTAACAATTTGACAAAACAATTTCGCAAACTATTTACAAATGTGTGCAACTGTGGTACTATTTACAATTATGTTGATGTTTCAAATAGTTTTTCTTTTTGTAACACTCCCCTGCGTGCAAGGAGAGGGAGCAGGATTTGCACAACAGATTCGTTTCACTTCGATTGTCCTTTTCGCGTGCAGACGTTACACTTTCTTGACGGCCTTTTTTTCCGGGGAATAGCAAGTAGCAGACTGTACCCACTACTCCGATGAATATGCATTGGACTCGGGGCACTCTTTGTCGTCCGATTGAACGTCCGCCTGAGCGTGCTCGGTTGTGCTCCGTGTTTTCCGGTGTTAGCATCGCTCGCCCGTGAACCTTTATGACGTCGTCATAGCCGCCGCGTCAGCGCTTCCAACTTCGGCGTGAACCTCGGAGTCACCATCATCATCATCGATGATGATCATCGTCGTCATCAATGTGCTCTTTAGTGTTGGTCGATGCCTTTCGTCTTTGAAAAAAATTCCCAAGTGTGAGCCGCTTGCAACCGGTCGCCATTGTTCGCTTCCTCGGCCATCTAGCTCCGCCTCACGTCTTCTACTGCCGCGTCAATGCTTCCAACCTCGGAGTCACCATCATCATCATCGATGATGATCATCGTCGTCATCAATGTGCTCTTTAGCGTTGGTCGATGCTTTTCGTCTTTGAAAAAAACTGCTCGAGCGTGAGCTGCTTGCAACCGGTCGCCATGTTCTCTTCCCTTCCCCAGCCATTGTCCCCTCTAGCTCCGCCTCACGTCTTCTACTGACGCCTACCCAATCTTGTCAAAAGAGAGTCATTGCTGCCATCTAGGGGCCAAAAATAGTCATTAGGCTAACTAGATCTGCTTGAAACTTTCACCACAGCTGGCCAAGGCTTTCCTCTACCCGTTTCAAAAATAAAAAAATAAAAAATTGGATGAAGTCTTTTAACGTCATTGGCGGCCCTCCGTAGGTTTTTACTTGACGTTTTTTAACGTCCATGGCAGTGAAAGAGTTAAGCGACTAAAGATTTTTTTTTTGGGTAGTGATGTGATGAAAGTCAAGTCACTTTATCAATGATGTCCCCCACCTTTTTTTTCCCCACATAAAGTTTCACATAAAGGGATATTTGAACAGACCAAAAATGTAAGCAAATAAACAATTTCCTGTTGTTGGATTTAGGCCTCTTCGGCACACATAATTACATAAGTGACTTGAGCTGGCCGTTGTATAGCTGTGAATGTTTATTCTTGCTAAGGCTTCCTTATCTAATTACACTCTTGCACACCTAGATCGGTTAGTGGTAGTTTATGCCGCTGTCCTGCGTGAGTGTAGCTCAAGACAGAATAAGAACATGAATCATTTTGGACACATTAGACCGTCTTCTGCACCTGTGGAGTGGAAAGGCTCCACATGGGTGGATCTTCCTGGTGTCATTAAATAGTTCAACTGGGTAGTTAATGTTAGTATAGTATTGCTGCTCCACGGAGTGATTGGCGGATTAGTTGTCAACTAGTCAACTGATTGTTCAGTCCTACAAAGTTAGGAAAGTTGAGGTGATACAGTGTTGTATTATGATTAGTCTCGGGCACGTACTGGTAACTGTCACACCCAAGAGACACTTGGACGTGGAAGTTTGACTTCAAGCGTCGTGACCCTTTGTGCCAATCTATCGTTGAGGCGCACCATCAACACAGTAAAGCGCTGATTTTGTTGTTGCTCCCTGACCTGACCTGACCGTGATCTGATGAAAGCCAGAGGTCCTCACCTCCTAACCAGACTCCTTCTGGTATTTTGCCAACATATGCTATTTTCATGACAAGTATCGTGTTCCTGTCAGCACTGTGAGAACTTATTTTTGCGCCTTGTGAGAAAACTTCAATCAGTCTGAATGGGGCGTCGCCCCCCCCAAACAGATGAAAGTCTCATGAATGTCATGTAGAGTTCAGCAGGGTCAAATGGAAAAATGGACACATTTGGTGCACACTTATAGTGAAAAAGTAGTTACGATGGTGTCATTGGCTAGACTGTTTTAGTTTGAAGTAAAAATGTCACTTTTCTTACTTTTCTTTGAAAGCAGTGAGTGTACTGTAATTCATACTTTAATGGTAACTTTAGACGACTACTTTTGACCTGCGTTCTTAAGTACAATGTGTGTCTTAGCTCGTCTCTAATGTAAAGTGCATTGATGAAGAATTATATAGGCCTGAATGTAGCAATGAATAACTGCTAGGGAAAGTCGTCCTTCAATCGAACCTTATAAGGTATGTCTTATGTGCAGTGTGACAGTGTTTAGAAATGTACAAGAATTTAATGTCTTCTCAGTTGGTGGGTTTCAACAAACATATTCATGTGTGCTAAGTTTACACGAGTAACGATTGTGTATGGAAAGAGAGACTAGTCTGCGAGTGTAAGCGCAGCAATGCAGAAATGCGTGAGTTTCAAGTCCCACGCGCATATTTTTTCCCCTCGGTGAAGTTCCGCTTCTCTTTTTCTCATTCTCTCACTTCTGCTCTCCTTTTTGAGCCCTCCCTCTTTCAGTCTCAGGAATGTATCAAATGTCCATATCTCTGCAGAGGATGAATTCGTCTTGCACAGAGTGCACAAATGGTGCTTGTGTCATCTGACGACTCTAGAAAACAATACGCTATGCAAATGAACATTCTCTGTCAGTGTTTAATCGAAGCTAATTTAATCTTTATGCAGTCTATGAATTGACACAATGCTTGCTGGAGTCAGCTCTCCTTATCAAAACACAGACACACACACATCCAGAATTGTGCATGTGTGTCCCTCATCCAGACAGCATGCACACAGTGGCCATTGATACATCGCAAACAATACACCTTCATAGCCAAACACATGCAGTCACATTGGCCCGACTTCCATACACACTGTCTCACATATGCGTGCACGCTCTTTGAATTACAATGACATGGCGCAGACACTAGACAGGACTGTTCTCCCTAAGCGTCCACACGCATGTCTACGTGCACACACGCGCAGAGTCATTTTAGATGCAGAGGTTTGAGCTAGATTTTCCTTTCTTTTTTTTTAAATGCAGCAGATGACTACTGATGATAACATCGTATGTCGCGTATCTGCTTTTTCTCCGTCTGTCTGAATGAGGATGTGACTATTGCTTACAGTCACAGTTATTTGTTAAATGCATTTACCCAGATGTTGTATAGGGCTATGGTCACCTGGGGGACATTGAAATGTAGAAATGTGTGTCGTCTGCATGTTTGCGATCATCTATTTTCTATTATCTGAGCAAGTGGATGCATTTAGATGTAAAACAGAAGAGGTCCCAGGATGGAGCCATGAGGAACCCCACATGTAATTTTCATCCGCTCAGATTGTGTAAAGTTTTACATAGTGACACAAAAGAATTCCTTCCCTTTATATTATGATGCAAAACAAGCAAGAACTGTGCCCGATAGTCTTATCCAATTTTCTATCCGATGAAGTAATATACAAAGATCTGCTATTATCTGATGTTTAAGCGAATGCCATTACGTATTTTGACTAAAGCGGTCTGAGTGCTGTGATGTGGTCTAAAACCTGACTGGAAGACGTCGTAGCAACGAGTAACTGTTAAAAAAAATAATTGAGCTGCTGAGACAGCCTTTTACTTCAACATAGTAATGACGATTAGATCTTATTCTAACGGTCTTTGCTTCTTTTCGCTCGCATTCAACACAAATAAATGAAGGAGATGTGGAAAATGATGATAACATACCATTTCAAAGGAAAGTTCTTCAGTCAATCAAGATACTTGGTGTTATAAATCATCAGGATGTTTAATTGCACAGTTTTACAGTACAACAGTCCTCAAGAAACACCCTCACTCTGCGTCAATGCAAGAACACAAATAATTCCGAGATTATTTTGTCACATCCTATTTCCTTCTCAACATCTGCTGTCAGCGGGCCGCTATAACAATAGCTAAACCGGATAACCGCAGCTTCTGTCCTGAATCGGAGCCCCGCACATGGGAGAGATCGTCATTACAGTTTCATTCATTCTGTTTCCTGCACATGCATGACGCAGCAAACATTGCCACTGCTGGGAAGATCCCCCGCCGCCCCTTTCGCCTCCGCATCCTTTTTGAAAATGCACATTTTTCTTAACCGCATAAGTCACTGTGGAAACTCAGTAAACAATTTACACAGCCATTTTGTAATGAAAGTATTGGGACATGAGGGGAAAACCTTATTGTGTAGCGGTTTTGGCAATTCTTCCAGAATTGATGTTAGTCCTTAGAGAGGATTTCCCTTTATAATCTCTATTCTAGTTCAAGTTATGTTCATGTTTTCCCTTAGTTTAACTCTTGTATGGGCGTTATCTCTTTGACTGCCAAAAACGTTAAATAACGTTTAGTAAAATCCTACAGAGGAGTGCCAAAGACGTTAAAAGACGTTTGTTTCAAAACAGAGGTGAAACTAACCATTTTCTATTGTTGATTACTGAAAAACAGAATAAGGTAGAAACAAACTTTTTTTTTTTGATGAAAGATGAGAGTCCAATCTTTCATTTGGTAGTATGTGTGTGTTCCATAGTCCAAACACACAATTTTCTGTGGACCTTGAAAGATCAGTCAAAAAGCTTAAATCGGCTGGCACCCACGGCATCCTTTTTCTGAAAACGTCTGGCAGTCAAAGAGTTAAGGATTGATGTATAGAGACGCGTCTGCGGCCGATACAAGCTCATGTATTCAAAGCTTGACTGCACATGTTGAGGTCCTGTTTTTCCTTGTGTATCAAAGATCTTCCATAGTTTTTCTTTCATGAATGTCTCCTGGGGGTTTTAGAGGGACATGTATGGGCAAGTTGACTGTTAATTGTATCGGAAGAAGTGCTCTGGGTCTTGGGTGTGTTTGAACCAAACATGTTGTTTCTTGTACAGACGCTCGGGAAATGGGCTCCCTGCACCGCTATAGTCTTGAGTTTTGTCAAATGGTGTACTTTGACAGGACATATGGATGGTTTTGACCTGTTATCTTTGACTTCACTACTTGTTTGACTACGTTTGTAATAATTTGCAGTACATCTAGAAAGTATGGATTGATTGAAAGGATTGTTTTGGCTAGGTAATGGCTAGGTAATGTCTGGTTTCTGCCAAACATGATGTCTGGCATTTACACCAAAGATTTCAGTCTTCATCTCAATTTTATCGCTCATGGTCAGAGAGTATTTCTCATGTCTTTGGTCAAACTCCATGTGGCCTTTATAGCTTAATTAATAATTACGTACGTGGGAATTTTGTTGTGTAGAATTGCTGTATGAATGAATTTGGCTATAAGGCTCAAACATTAAAAAAAAAATGAGGGTGTTAAAGTGGTAGTCAACCTTAAACATTTAAACTAGTGCTGTCAAAGTTAAAGCGTTAACTGGGTAATTAATCACAAAAAAATATTGCATTAATCATAAATTAACGCAGTTAAATTGCACTATTAATTTTGCCCATAGATTATCCTTTAGTGTGACAGCGAATGGCTATGTTTAAGGTAGCACAAGTGGTGTTTTAGCTATAAACATAATTACATGCATTAAAGTAAAGCATTTAGTAAATGTTCACGTATCACATTTAGAATATTTGTTCATGTCAAAATATTGGGGTCATTTTTTTCCTTTTTCAATTATGCAAGTAGTTAACTGATTAGAAAAAGAGGAGGATGAGCGTGTGCAGTGGATCAAAAAATGTTGAAGACGTCACTAAATGTCAAAAGAATGAACACAACCAGTGCTCTTCAAATTTGGCGGGGGAAAAATGTTATTAAGCGATTAATCGTGTTTAATCAAAATTCTAAAATGTGATTAATCTGATTAAAAAATGTAATCGTTTGACAGCTCTAATTTAAACGTTCCAATCTGATTGAGTTACGTGGCAAAATCCAGCCATTTTTATCCATCCCAGGGGGCGGCCATTTTGTCACTTGTTGTCGACTGAAGATGACATCACAGCTGCTCAGGGCACAGCGCTACTGTTTTCTGAAGCTGAGCTGTGATTGCTTTTTACCTGAGACCTGAGCAACTGTGATTTTTACTCAGCAGCAAGTAGCAAAATGGCCGCCTTCTGATATTGATTAAAAAGTGCTGGATTTTATTGCTAACTCATATTCCACTAACGCAATATTGTCAAGAATATTTTTTGGGGGGGAGGGGTTGACTTCCCCTCTAAGTACTGTGATTACTTTCTAGATAAACTTACTGTAGATATAGCTATGAGTTAACCAGGATGTAAATGTTGTCTTCTGCCAGGTCCTCAATGCACAGAAAGCTGGCTACAAGGCAGCCATTGTTCACAATGTGGACTCGGACGACTTGATCAGCATGGGCTCCAATGATCGTAAGTTTACTCGCGCCGCCGCCATACATTAGCACTCAGCATCCACCACAGCTGCCTGCTTATCAAGCCTCGAGGACATTTTAGTTGAGGAATCCTTGTCAAGTCCCAAGATGTTTCCCGGAATGTTGCGATGCCCCCGCAGCGGCTGAGCACAGCCCATTTTAATCACGTGATAGTATCTGTCCCCTGTCCTCACTTGAAAGTAGCGCAACGTAGTCATGAATCATCGCGGAGGTGCTTTTTTCTCTCTCAAATGCGGCACACGCTCTGTTGCAGACCTGCCGGGCATGTTTCTTCTTGTACCTGTGTGGCGTCGTGCCGCATTTAATCAACCCCCCCCTTTTCATGCCTGCCTGACAGCTCCTGGTGTTTTCTGATTGTGAAGCTCCTGTAATTGCTGCAAATTCATGCATAGTAGCTGGTCAGATGTGCAGAAGCCAAGGATTACACGGTTAATCACAGCTCCCTTCACAGCTCCCTTCCTTTACATGCTGTTCACTTTGCTTGCCGCCACCAAGTTAGTTTTATTTGAATTAGGATCAAAATGTATAACATTCGAGAATTCAACATGAGCTATAAAGGATAACTCTTCAATTTAGGTTTTTATTTCTGATTTTACTGAGTTTCTTATAGGCAATATACTTTCCTCTACACATTTTCAAGATGAAAATGGTGATTGTGTTAGCTGATGCTAAATGCTATCTTGGTTGAGCGCTAAACAAGACAATACACTCACCATTATCCAACCTTCTCAGCAAGCTGTCTGTACAGTTTACCTTGCGTCCGTCCCGCATTTTAACGTTGGAAATATGCTGCTAGAAAAGCTCAGCTTGCATTGGGTCCGATCAGCGACCGCAGCGTTAGGCGAATAGGACGACATTACCCATGAGCCTTAAGACACGGAAACAGGAAGTAGTTTTAGTTCTGGTATGACAAAAACACATCTGCTAGCGATTAGATATGAAAGAGAACATAAACGTGAGAGTGGGTTTAATTGTTTTATCGTATGAATCACTGTGACAGCTGTGTGATTGACAAACAGTAATTTTTGGACTATAAGCCGCTACTTTTTTCACTTGCACTCGACGACACTGCGGCTAATACAAAGGTGCGGCTTATCCATCAGATCACAAGGGGGCGCACTATAAAGGAAGCGCTAGAGCGTCAGGCAGAGCAAAATAAACCAAGTGAGCCCAAATGCAGTAGGAGAGAGAACGAGAGCAAGACAATTTGCACCCTCATTATGGAAAAGAAAGTAGCGGGAACCCTGTGCTGTAACATTAAAACACCTGCGGCTTACAGTCGGGTGCAATTTATATGTGTAACAAACTCCAGTATTCCCCAAACTTAGCTAGCGCGGCTTATAGTCCAAAAATTACTGTACTCATGGCCCAAACAATTGGTGTGCTAACTGGACCAAAAAAAAAAAAAAAAAGCAATGCCGGATGGCATGCCAATGGGATCTGCATAAAAGTGGGACAAAACAACAGGGCAGGCGAAATCCGCCGGGACAAAAGGTTTAAAACCCAGGACTTTTCCCGGTTAAACCAGGACAACTGGTCAGTCACCCTACTCTCTGGAGACACATGTGGCTCTCTGGTCTCTCTGCTGTGGTTCTCTGTGTATCTCTCCAAAAAAAAAAAAGTCAAAATAAATATTTTGTAACATATTTATTTGTATTTTTTAGATAAAATTTCCTTCAAATTAATTAATGCTTTAGATAAAAAATGAATACAGTAATTTCTGGACCTGACCGCACCTGACTATAAGCCGCGCTAGCTAATTTTGGGGAGTACTCGAGTTTGTTACACATATAAGCTGCACCCGACTGTAAGCCGCAGATGTTTTATTTGTTACCGCACTGGGTTCCCGCTACTTTCTGTCCAAAATGTCAACAAAATGACCATAAAATGTGCATTAAGGGAGAGGAAAAGCGAAAAATTACCATCGAATGTCCAGGAAATTGCCAAAAATATCAGACAATTGAATAAAAAGGCTGAAAAGAAAAAAGTAACTTAAAATGTCCAAAAACAAAAGAAAGACAGAAAAATTATTTAACATTTTTGGGGGAAATTGCCAATAAAAATTTAATAATCATAAATATTATTGTTATTATGACATTTTTGGAATGATTTCTTTAAAATAATAAATTTTAAAGCATTCCTTCCAAAAATGTCATAAAACAAAAGAAGAAATCCAAAAATTACCATAAAATGTCCACAAAATTGCCAAAATGTCAGAAAACTGCTAGCAAAAAAGCAGGAAAAAAATCCAAAGAGAGGCAGAAAATTACCATAATAATATGTCCATAAAATTGTCAAATATTGACAAAATGGCAGAAAAGTCTAAATGCTTGGGAAAAACTAAGAATGAAAAATGACAAAAATAAAAAATTAATGACAAAAGGTAGAATAAAATGAATGTCAAAGCATTGGATGCTGCATAATTTTGTGTTGTGGTGCAGCTCTGTCTTGGGCCCTCAGTACACCGTTAGGATAACACTAACAAACTGTTTTGTGACTCCAGGCAGATTTTTTTGTTTTTCATTTGGGCTAAAATGGCTAAAATTGGACAGCCATTGATTTTTTTTTTCCTCCCTTCCATTTCTTGTTTTTAGTGGATATAATCAAGCAGATTGATATTCCCTCTGTTTTTGTGAGTGAAGAGACGGCCAACTCTTTGAAAGAGGACTACCTGTTTGACAAAGGGTAAGTTGATGTTCATTGTATCACACAAAAAGGCATAGTAACTGTTGTTGATCGCTCTCACGCTTTGAATTTGTAACCGGTGTTTTAGGGGTCGTGTGATCCTCATGCCAGACTTCAGCCTGCCTCTTGAGTACTACTTGATCCCCTTCCTCATCATCGTTGGAATCTGCCTCATCCTCATTGTTGTCTTCATGGTAAGTATCTTGTTCAGGTTCCAAGTTGGAATAAAGGAAGTGCCAACCATTTTCACACTCATTGTCACTAATAGCTGGTGATATGCAAATAAGCTGAAGTAAGGTTCCCATGAGGAGACTTATGATTTCATTGTTCTTAGATCACAAAATTTGTCCAAGACCGCCACAGGGCTCGAAGGAGCCGCTTGCGCAAAGATCAGTTAAAGAAACTTCCCATCCACAAGTACAAAAAAGGTAAGTTACCTCTTCTATTCTTTTTCCTGTAAGTATTGTAATGAATGATTGATTGATTTTTTTTTACTGCATGTGCTTTCTCACGGTTTGACCCAGATGAGCGTGATCGCCAATGCACACTGACATACACACATAATCGGATTATTATCGTCTCAAAACGTTTTTTTTTCTTTTAAAGCTCTCCCTGGGTGATCAGAGGTGGACACATGACTGATGGTTAAGAATGTGTTGTCAGGCCAAAATGGGAGCAAAGTGGAGTTGTTTGGTGACACATAAGTTTGACTTTTTCCGAAGCGGGACGTTCGTCTGGGTTCAGCGCGGGTAAACGCCGATCAGGTTTGATGTGTCAGCTATGTAAACAAGACGTCATAGCAAACATACCAGCCAGGCTGTGCGTAATTTGCCAATCAAGCAAAACAATAAGCGGCACATGGCAGAGTGTGGTGTATCACAGTACTTGTAAACAAGAAAGACGACTTCTTGCCTCATTCTTTTGTCCAAATCATTTCTTGAGACTGGTGAATGTCACAGAAATCCATTTTAAAGCACACTTTAGTTTGCATAATTAGAGTTAAGTCGAATGTGGTTTAGGTTGTAAGGTTATTTTTGTGCTCTCTGTTGCAAGTGACTGACAATGGTGTATTACAGTCAAGGATCTTGTTCCATAAGTCGTTAGCCTAATAACATAATTGCTTTACTGTTACCAAATCTGTGAAAAATACTTTCAAATATGACTTAGACACTGACCAAGACCACAACACAATGGAAAGGCAATAAAATCAAGTTGTCCGTGGAAAAAAAGTCTTCAAATTTCCTTGACACATAATCCGTAAATCCACCGTTCAAATGTATTTAGAAGGCCGCTGGCGCAATAAGCAATGTCTTTCCTTGGGAATAAATAAATAAATTGTTGAGCGAAGATAAAGTAGATTTAGGTACTACTTACAATCTGCAAACTCTGTAAAAAGAAAAAGAAAATAAAAGTGGCCTTAAAGTTGGTGTTTGAAAGTCTTGTCTCTTTTACTGACAAGGATAAGGGCCAGTGAAGTTTGGCAAGATTATGGCTTTATTCTCAGAATTCTCACGACTTTAAAATTGAAAATTCTGACTTTAATTGCAGAATTCTCACTTTAAAGTCAGAATTCTGAGAATAAAATCAGAATTCTGAGAATAAAGTCAGAATTCTAACTTAAATCACAAAATGCTGACTTTAAATTGATAATTCTGAGAATTAAGTCAGAATTCTCTTTTTTAAATGATAATTCTGAGAATATAGTGATAATTCTCACTTTATTCTCAGGATTCTCACTTTATTCTCAGAATTCTCACTTTAAAGTGATAGTGACAATTCTCACGTTAAAGTCATAATTCTCGACTTTAAAGTCAGAATCCTGCCAAACTTTTTTTTCTCTCTCTTCACTGGCCCTAATCCTCTGCCGTAAGATTTTTTCAACCAGAAATCTAGAAAATATTTACTGAACTGAACTACTTGTTGCAAATGAGGTGATTTGAAAGTTACGCTAATCTGAATTTCACGCAACAGATGAGAGAAACTTCTGTAATCAGAATATTGATTTGCAATGCAAAAACACATTTTTTCCAATCTTGAATTTTGCTCATGTATTTAAGTAGAATCCCCGACTACAATAGTCCCTGCTGGGGATCTTTTAAAAGTGATTCGCATAATGAGGCGTTCCATCGTAAATCTGCAATTGAGGAGGTTGTGAGCCACACCGTTCTTTCCCATGCTAGCCACATGTGCTGCTTAGATTGATATTATGCCACGTCATATGTGCTCAGTGAGTATCCTGCATCAGTCTGCTGGGCGATGGGGAATTGTTTTCTCTCTCTCTCTCTCTCTCTCTCGCTCGCTCTCTGCAGTCTTGCCAGCTGAGTCACAGTATTGGTTGACAGGGAGGAGGCACCAATTGCGAGGCTAATCACATTTAAAGCAGGCTTGCTTGGAAGCGAAGCAAATGATGACTTAAGAGGATGTAGGGGGTCCACAAATGAGCAATGCGATGGCATTTATTAGTTAGAGTTTATTTGATGAAGACCGCTAAAGGAGCCGGCTAGTCCTGTAATTAAATTATTAAATGAGTGATTTTATATTACATTTGAATGAGCTGTTCTTGTAAAGGTGTAAAACAAGTGTTTTTATGTCAGTTTTTGTAATTTGTTAGAACTATCATTATGACCTGACAGTAATTCATGTGAGACAAAAAATTAGCGGTCACTGGCCCCATCTTGTACCTCCAATTTGATGTCTAATTATGGGGTCTAGGTAGGTTAAGTAGTTCAAATATTTACATGTCATTGTGGCATGAAACATGAAACGTTGAAGCGATAAAGCCACACATTTGTTTGCATTGTTGTTGTAATCCGGTTGACTGATTTATGTTTACGCCACAGTTGGTTGGTAGAATTTTGTGAAGTTGTCATAGTGAATGCTTAAACGACTTTAAGTCAAAGTGTTTAAGTAAGTTAACAACTCTAATTGAATTAGATACTGTTTTTTTCTTCTTCACGTTTTTCAAAGTGGTTCTGCTCTACTACCAAGCTAAGAGTCGTAGCTTATGTTAGCTTCTTTACAGCGCTAATGCTAGCTCAGTATTGCTAGCGCTACTATTTTGAAGAGCCTGATGTGTGACTATCACGGGCTGTTAGAATTTGGATGTTCCGTTGTATAACACTCATGTAGGTTCAATAAAACAAGGGGGAATAGGATTAGCATGCTAGGCTAGGCAAAATGGCCAACATTTCTAAAAATGGTGTATAGACCAAAGATGGCGTACAGTGAAGTGTAATCGGCACACAATGGCAGCGTGAGACATACGATCTGTGTCAGTACACACGATTATGTAACCGCAGCTGCCGCGCCTGTCAACGTCGCTCTGCCATTTGATCATCTTTTGGTTCCAGTGATTGCGGAGTCTTGCATCATCTTGATCCCGGCTCACCTTCGGTGTCGGCCCAACAACTTCTGTCTAGCAAGAGCCGGTGGCATATATTTGGAGGCTGCGGTGTTTCACGGGGGGGGGGGGGGGGGGGCTATACAGGGCGGCTCACTGCACACTTTGGGTTGTTTCTGGCAGCTTCTCTTCCACTGAGTCTCGCTGCTCGCATGCTTGGTCTGGAGTTCAGTGGGACAGCGTGGCTCCTCTGAAAGGCGAGAACGCTGCTGCTAGGCTAGCTTATGAATACAAAATGAAAAAGGAAGGGACATGAGTTGCGATGATGACTCGTATGTGGTTTGATTAGTCTGTTTTCAGGAAATTTCTGGGAATTTTTTTTATGAGGCCCACAATGTGTTTTAAGAGTGTACCGAGAGGGAAGAACAACTTTTAGGGAAATTTATAATACATTAATATATGGGGAAAATAACATAAGGGAGAATGAAAATGTAAAATTCAAGGACAGTGAGGCTCATGGCTTGTATTTTGTGTTACAGCACACACAGCGTAAAATTCCTTCCCTGTCTAAAAAGGCATCCGACCAGTTTGTCAAGTCTTTAGAAAGCCTGCGCAGGTCTCACGAATGTCAACTTTCTGTATTTGTCTTTGGTTGGTTATGTTTACAGATGAGGGGGAAAAAAGCAATGCTTGCTCAAGACGTGTATCGATAATTCACAACCTTACACAAGAAAGCAATTAACGATGAATAATTTTCTTTGATCAAGATATTTGCTAATAAAATAGAAATTATATTACAGTAAGTGAATACATGCATTTGTTTGTTTGTTTGTTATGTGTCGACAGTGTCGACATTACCTTTGAAAAATAATACATTTATTGGGAAGAGGTCTTTATTTCCGGAAGCGTATTGCATTCACTTGGAAGAAAAAAACATTCCTGTTTTTCTGAAATTTTTTGGGGGACTTTTATTATTTTTTTCCCTGTTTTTCTGAATATTTTGTTCTGCCATAAAAAAATTAATAAATAAAAAAAAAACAGAAAAAATTACTTACAAAAACAGGGAAAAAATATTTAAGAAAAAGAACGGAGAACAAAAGTTATTCCGGAAAAACGGAGTACCAGCTTCTGTTTTTCTGAGTGACTTGTTGCAAACATGCTAATGTTAACTCCCTAACACATTCCCGCATACCGCCAACGTACCTTCAACTATATGACTTACTGGCTCAGTTAAGTAAGGTAAGGCATGTACCGTAATTAGTAACACACACAGTATTGATAATTTTTTTATGCTGTTTTACTGTATACTATCATTCTAATGTAAGCTAGGTTTATAATTTTTGGGATCATGTAAGTACAGAAACATGTCAATCGATCGGCATGATTTCTGTAAGCTAACAGTTAAGTTTCTACGGAAGCTTATTGCATGCGGGAAAGTGTCCGCCATTAGCGAGTCTGCAACAAGTCACTTTGTGTTCAGAGGTAAAAAATAAATGAATAAATAAATTGAATGAGCAAATTTAAGACAAGCTGGTGCTCTATTTTTAAAAAAATATATTTTTGTTCTTGTTTTTTTTTATCCCCCCCCTCCCTCTTTTTCTGAATATTTTTTTTCCAGAATATTTTTTTTATGACAGAGAAAAAAATATTCAGTAAAACAGAAAAAAGAAAATCTAACAAACAGCAAAAATAAATTAATAACAATGCTTGATTCAAATCAGTGACTGGCCGTGCATAATAGCTGCACGTAACTGTGATCTGCATACTCTGCACGTTAATTCATCAGACACACTATTTAGGTGCTGCTCTTCTGGTTGGCAACGTGGTTCAAAATGGGCTCCACAGTTGCCACCTGTTTGTATCCTTTGGGGATAAAGGCGCCTATTTTGAGTGCAAGCAGAGATTAAATGAGACCTGGCGTCTGTTGGAGTGGAGGCCACAGTTTTCGGGAACGTGGTATGGTATTTACTTTTGCTTCGCTCCCAAATAAGCACCTCACCTCAAGTAGACGCTTGGAGGTGGGAGGAATGGATCTTTAAATCGGCTGGGAACGAAGCATTATATCATCCCTTAAAAGAATGTGAAGTATTATTCAATATTATACAAGAATGTTTGCACAAAATAAATGCCTGATAACTTCAGCAAATAACTGAGCCCTACATGAGGTTGTGCTTGTCCACAAAGTGAATGGGTTCTTACTAGGTGGTTTTCCAAAGAAACTGAATGGAAATGCCAGAAATTCAAGGGAAAAAAGGGGGCCCGAAATTCGCAAAAAAATGTTTTACGCTTGGAAGGGGGTAGTTTTTGAAGCGTATCGAAAAAAAGGAAATGCGCATTTTGGCGATAAAACCGGATATACGTCGCACGTTCTGACTGATACGACGTCACACGCACGTTTGTAGTCACAATAAATGGAGGATGATAAAGTAAAATATGTTTGGGGAGACAAAGAAACACGATTCTTTTAATAGTTAATTAAAGAAAAAAAACATTGATGCAATTTGAGATGGCTTTATTAACATCAGCTCTCAATTTAACGACACACTTCACTTACAGCAAACGAAGACAAACCACTTCCGTTCAGTCCGTCGAAACCAACATTCCCACCTGGAACTCCCCATTGTCCCAAAGTTCCGTCTCTACAATGTAATCTTGCGGCGCATATATTCGCAAAAGAGCGAATGGAAACGGCCATAAGTCGCACGTCCGTGTTGCGCATTTTCACCAAATTCGCATAACAATTTCGAAACATTTGGATGGAAACCTGACTACTGTTGCACTCCTTTTTTTTCTCTCATGAGGAAATGAAACAGAAACACGTAAAACAAACTAAACCGTTAATTTACAGCCAAGATCCAGTCTAGTGGTTAGTTTTATTTGTATTGTATTGAACCGTCACATACACGATCCAAACTTAAGTCCTGATTGGTCGGCTTATAGTTTTGAAAAGTTGAAGTTAGCTGCTGACAGCGGGTGAGAAAAAGAGGAAGGTGGTGGGGAGGAGGGGGAGGAGGGCGGTGTTCGGCCTGACTGGGCGTCCATATAAGGTCACATGCGGCCCTGGTGTAGACACGAGAGGAAAACATGCTCACTTGGAGCTTACGTAAACACGGCAGCTCACAAGGGTCCGCCCTCGCTCAAGCCGGGGCCTGGTAGAAACGGAGGGGGTGGGGGGAGTGAGGAATTTGAAAAGGGAGTGCGTTGGTAAATTGCTCAGCTCACATCATCGGCAAGTTGGAGGTTGGGACTTGTTTGGAAAAGTTATAACCAAGATTGTGAGGAGAGTGATAAACTCTTGTTTGTAGTAATGGTGTGGAATTATTTTGCTTCAAAACTTTGTCAAACACTCAAATGGGTTTAAAATGAGGAGATTGTGTATTTTGGATCATAAGCAGATCCTCTCTACGTACTTTTTGGTTGTGATAGACTGATGTTTTTTTTTTTTTCAAGGCTGATACCGACTGATTGTTAGTAGTCAAGGAGACCGATAACCGATATTTCAAGCCAATATTCATTTGCAGAAAAAGATATAGAAATATTAGTGTCAAAAACAACTTTTTCTTTGAATTTTAAACATAAAGAATTGACATCTTTGTTTAAAATTTATTTTAAAAAATTGCATGGAGCTTTCAAGATCATCAGCACATGTTAAACTAAATTAAAAACTAAGCAATTAAATAGTTCCCTAAGTTTTCTAGTGTAAATAACGTTTTCCAAAATGTCAACATAATTAATTAATTTAATTTTGAAAATAAAAAGCGTAGAGTTCCGAGTGTCCTTTCCCAATGGAAATTAAAATTACATTATTTTTTTTTTGCAGACCCACTAGTTTAAATATGGTATTCTGGTTAATATTGTGCCAAATCCAGACGTTTTTATCCATCTCAGGTGGCGGCCATTTTGCCACTTACTGTCGACTAAAGATGACATCAATTTGCTAAGGTCTCAGGTAACAACCAATCATAGCTCCGCTTCAGAAAACAGGTGAGCTTTGATTGGTCATTGCCTGAGCAACTGTGATGTCATCTTCAGTCGACAGCAAGTTTGTTAATAATCCTCCGATCTCTACTTTTTGGCCTTTCCATCCCTTTGGCCATGGTTCATCTTGCTCTCATTAGTCCATCAAATTTTGGTGTGCTTTGTTTCTCAGGAGACATCTACGACGTGTGTGCCATCTGCCTGGACGAGTATGAAGAAGGAGACAAACTGCGGGTGCTGCCATGTTCTCACGGTGAGTCCAGTCAGCTGAAAGAGTCAATTGGCCAATGAGGACACCCTAACGAGCGCTTGTCCCCACAGCCTACCACAGCAAGTGCGTGGACCCCTGGCTGACCAAAACCAAGAAGACGTGTCCGGTATGCAAGCAGAAGGTGGTCCCCTCGCAGGACGACTCCGACTCGGAGGAGAGCAGCGACGAGGAGAACGACGAGGCGTCGGAAAACACCCCGCTGCTGCGCTCGCTCGCCTCCACCAGCGCACACTCCTTCGGCACCATGACGGCGGCGTCTCGCTCCGACCGCGAGTCGTCCTCCTCCTCCTCCGACGAGTACGGCCAGCTGGATGATAGCAGCGAGGAGGAGGAGGAGGGGGTGGGGGTCGCCGTGGAGACGGTGGTGGTCCAGATGCAGCGGTCAAGCCCGCAAGGCCACGAGCACGACCCGGTTCAAGCTTGACTCGTCGCTGGGGAACGTTCGAGCCTGCTGCTTATAATCTCCTTACGTATTCCTATGTACATACGCAAGCTGGCAAAATGAAGCATTGAAGGAAGGCTACTGCACTACTGTATAAGAGTCACTATACAAGACACACTCCTAAGGGCCAAGACAATGTCCAGATGAGCACTGCGTAAATACACACATCACAATATGTCAAAAATGTGCTTTTCTGTCATCCTTTTTTATTGTACATACACACTGATGCACCTTTAACTGCTATGCAGATGCTTTTTTGTCTTCTTTTGAAGTAGCACGTGTTTAAAAAGAAAAAAGAAAAAAAAAAGCTCTACACAGCAGTTTTAGGCCCTCTCTGGAAAAAAGACATTCATGTTGAAGAATAAAGTTTTAATCGTTAAGAAAATGTGTCATTTCATACTTAATGTAATGTTGTGGGGGGTGGTGGGGTCATGTTTCCCTCATCCATAATCAGGCTTTTGCAGAGCTTGCTGATGAACTTGACGAGGACTCGGGCCCTCAAGGACCGCATTTGGACACCACTGCTTTACAGAGTCAGCCTTGCTTTGAAAATTGCTAGTTTTGTCTTTTCGCTGTCAGTTAGCAAATTCAGTTCCAATAAACAATTCCATTAGCAAGTCAAGTATCATCTGTCTAAATCCATACTTCCAAAATGTGATATTTTAGAAGTGGTTTTTAATCACAAGGAAACAGCTGTGAAAACTAACCCACTTAAGTGTATGAGAGCATTGAAAAATTCACATTTTGTTGCATACGTTTAAACGCAAGAACAAGACAGGAAACGTTTTTCTGGTTGAATAAATTTATTTTTGATCTGTCTGTAAACAAGGTGATAAATCAAAATATGGCATTCTTGGCTGTATGCATATGAAATTCAATGCAACGACAGACTATCCCAGAAAACTAAAGTGAGAACAGAAATCAGCAAGAAGGACTTGGAAACAGATTTGGTGATAACGCAAAGCCTGAACAGTGGAGCTTAAGAAAGAAAAAAAAAGGAGGGGGGGGGGGGCAAAAATCAACTTAAGGATGAGATATGGGTGGGCAAAAATCATCTTCCAAGAGCAACAGACCTCTACGTTATGGCACAGGATTACATGTTTTGATAAACATTACATGTTTGCTTGCGTCCAACCAGTCTCCCAAAGCTTTATTTATCAGTTGGACGTTACAGTTGTCGGTTCTGAGCTCAATGGATGATGAAAGAAGGCAATTCGTTCCACTAGATCCATGCTAACCTCTCCTGCCACTCAACCTGTTTCAAAAGCTGAACGTTTAACTACACTTGGTCCTATCTGGGCAAACAAAGAACATAATCCAGGCGGTTAGAAAGCAAAGCCATAGCTCCTGTCCAACGAAACGAGAACCTTACATAAAACAAGTTAGCGGAAGTGGCAAAAAAAAAAACGGTAAGAAGTGCCTGAGCTGGTAACTGTGGAATGTCCATTGGTTTTTGGTGCGTCAACAGGAACAGGAACACTCCGCTTGATGACCATTGACCGAACCCAACGACTGCACCTCGACAAGCAATGCGTAAGAGCGGATATGCGGAGGCCAGTCGAGTGTTCCGTTGGCAGGGAGCAGATGATGGTGCCGCCGTCGAGAAAAAGGGTGGAAGACGTGACAAGCTACTGCTTCAGCGTCGGCTGCTCTCCAAGGGAGCGCATACGTCAGGGGACTTATCGTGTCAATGGAACATCAAGTGTTTGGCTTTCATTCTGCTGGTCTTACTCAAATGATGTCCTTTACCGTGCGCTCTGGATCAACTGAAAGGGCTGAGGTGGGTATTTTTTGGTGGGTGGGGGTGTGTGGGGGGGGCTGAAGAACATTAACAAGCAACAAGGACAGGTATGAAATGCAACAGGGTGGTAGGTAGACAGGTAGCTGGTTGGGTGGGTGGGTGCACCGCCTGGCACAGGACACTTTAGTATTGACATAACCTCAGGTAATTGGCCATGTCAAATACTATCTTGTTGAGTGTTCCTCCGTGGATTCCTTGCTTGCCTTTGACCAAAACCATTGCTGCGGCACAAAAAAAAAAAAAAAACAGAAACAAAGACATGGAATGAATTTCAAATAGTTGCAAGACGAGCACTGCAGTAAGTTGATTTTTCCTCAACTCTTTGGGTGACGTTAGTTATTTAGCACATAAAGCTCGTGCAAAAGTAAGAGCCTGACAGGGGTAAACAATTTTTCGGGGGACGTGGTCCTCAAATGAGCACCAAAGGCGGTCGTTTGGTGCTCATTTTTTCCTCGAACCGCCAACCTCACGAATGAACTTCAAGACTTACGGCAGATCGGGCAAGGTTTATCGTTAACGTGCAGATGATGTCATTTGAAAACAAACATTGCTGCATACAAAGTGCTGGTCATGGAGTGACGAGTAAAACTAAAATGAATACCAAAATTAATACAAGTAAATAACATTAATACATTCAAATTGGTGTTTGCAAACGTCTCATCAAATTTCTTCTTCTTTCTTACGTGACATTGAGGAGCACATTTTTTTCCCCCCACACTGTATTTACACTTTTTAACTGCATAATGTGATATGAATACACGCACCCTCAAAATGCCAATTTCACTCATTAACTCATTCACTGCCATTGACTGCTATGGACGTCAAAAATTCATTTGAACCATTTATTAGTTTAACATTTAACAAATTTTAATCGCCTGACGCCCCTCATTTTTAATAATTTTTCTTTTAAATCTTTTTTTTTAATAAAAATGAAAAAAAAAGTTCAAAAATTGGGGCGTCAGGTGATTCATTTTTTTAATTGTAATTGATCGCATGACTTCACTAGTTAACTCACGATTTAATAACAAATTGTATGTGTTCTAAATGTGCAATAAAAAAAATTCTAGGTTTTCATACTCTAGTTAACAAAAGTGGGAAAAAAATTTAATAGAAATAGTTCAAACGTATTTGACATCTAGGCGTCAATGGCAGTGAATGAGTTAGTGATAATAAATTAAAGGAAAATATTCATTAAGCAGATCTTGCCTAATAACTGCGTGTGTTTTTTTTTTAATGATTTTAATTACATCTACATGCTACCAATGAAAATAAAATCAGACTACTAAACATGAAAATATGTGTTAACTTCTTTTTTGAATAGTCATTCACAACCTTGCAACTGTAGGCTTAAAAATACATATTTTAAATGATTTTTCTAACGTTTTTTAACGCTGGATTAACGACCGCCCTTCTTTGGAAAGCCTCGAAGTGAATTCCAGTCATGACGCAGCAGAAACGTCCATGTCAAAATGACGCAATAGAAATGCACTGTACTACACCGGAGCTAAAACACACAATGTTTAAGGGGCAGAACGTGAATGTGTAGCACTACTGCCAGCCCCCTGCTTTGATACAACGCACTTGGTTAGCCGTGAGCAACGAGCTAGGTGGCTCACCAAGTCGTGTCCGTGGAGCTCTCAAACCCTGTGAGAGCCGAGAGCCGAAGGGACGCCGTCTTGTTGGTTGGAGTGACCCCAAGCCACTTGACCTTTAGATGTGAGGCCTATTTTATTCAGCAACTCCCAAAAAAATAGCTCTCAAGTGTAACAGTCGTGCTCTTTCTTGGCTGGCTAGCAGCAGAGCGGCTTTGGCTAGGCTTGCAGTAAAGCGGTGTCACGTTACAATCGATGAGCAATCCGAGAACTTAACAAAATAAAAGCATTCAACGTTATTCAAAGGAGTCACTATAAGACAATTTAGCAGTAATAAATTAAATAATAACGCATATATTTGTGGGGACTGGTGTCAAGTTGAATATTACAATTTTATAAATGTGCAGAAGTTTGCAAGTTACTTCATGTTAAAAATGTGATAGCTCTTAGTATGAAAAGATCTTTTATGTTTCGTCTCCAGTAAAGTTGAGTCATTTTACAATGTGCATCCGTATTGAACTTAACAAAATTAAAGTAGGAGACACTGTAACACAATTTAGCAGTAATAAATTTAATAATGCATACATATTTGTGGAGACTGGGGTCAAGTTGTATTTCACAAGTTACTTAATGTTCAAAATTAGTCCGCTCTTCATATGAAAAGAACAATACACGTCTTACAAACGCAATTATGCCATGTAGTGACCAACACAAATCAATGTCACACTTGTTCCCCCCCCAGTACAATACCCATTTTTATTTTATTTTTTAATTATGAATTGTTATTCAATAACAAAAAAAATGCAACCATATTTCTATTATGTTAACAGTTCTTCCCACAAAAAAAGATTTTTTTTTTTTTTTTACACATTATAGATTTAGATATAGAGATATAAAATGTGTGATTAATAGTCACGCAATTAACAAAAAAAATACAAATAAAACCCCTAATATAGAGTGCTGCTCAAAAGTTTGTGAACCTCTTGAGCAATTTGGACTTTCCAATTGTTTCAACCTGAACCATTACATTTGATATGAAATAACAGGTGTAGGTTTATCAATTCAATGCATTCTTTTTTTTTTATAAATTCTGCAGTCAAAACTTAATTAAAAAGACTTTTTGGTCAATTCATGTAGGTGCAAAAGTAAGTGAACCCTGAGCGGCATTGCTTAAAACAAATGTGTCAAGTAGGGTCAGGTAGGACAAATTGGTCGCTAAACTAACCACTGAAATGGACCAATGAAATGAGAGGGTTTAGCAAAGAAATTGTGCATCACTGACTGAAACTGAGACAAAACCACGTCACTTCAGTCGTACCTATGTGAACCCATACAGGTCAGTCATGCTGAGAGGAAGAGAAATCTCAGGGGGACCTCAGGAAGTGGGTAGTGACAGCACATTTGTCTGGGGAAAGCTATAAAGGCATCTTGAAAAAAAAAAAAATGAGCTTCATCATTCCACTGTCAAGCAGATCATCTGCAACTAGAAAACACTGAAAATGACTACAATCCAGCCTAGAAGTGGACGACCTTCTAAAATATCAGCAAGACAAATGATCATTCAGGTGAAAGCCAAGGGGACACGCGTGCATGCTTTAACAATCAGAAGAAAAGTCAATCGACAAGGCTTTCATGGAAGGCTTGCTAGGTAGAAAGAAGCCTCTGCTCACAAAAAAAAAAAAGATAACACTGAAGGTTTTTGGAAGTCCCTTCTGTGGACAGATGAGTCCAAAATTGAACTTTTTGGTCAACTAAAAAAGTCATGTTTGGTGAAAAGTCAACACCGCATGCTAGGAAAATAACAAGAGGAATATTGTGAAATCCTGGATCATAATCTGAAGCCGTCCTTTGCTAAATTACAGCCCGATAAAAGATGGATCATGCAACATGACGATAATCCAACGCATTCCAACAATACAACCAAGGAATGGCTGAAGAACAACAGGATTCGTGTTCCGAATGTGCCCAGTTAAAATCCTGACTTAAATTCTTTCAAAATACTGTGGCGGGACCTGAAGCGGGCGGTTTATGATAGACGCCCATCCAACCTCTCTCAATCGGCTGCATTTTGCAAGGAAGAGTGGCAAAAAAATCCCCCAAAGTAGATGTGAAAGACTGATAAGTCAAGAAAGTGTTTGGATGAAGTTCTCATTGCAAAAGGAGAAGCAATGTCTAAGTAAGTGAGGGGTTCACATACTTTTGCACCCATGAAATATGAGTTTTTCTTAAATCAACAATATTATTCAAGTCTATTATTTTCAATGTCAGCATTGTATGACTAAACATTTAATATAGTCATTTTAAAAATCTGACCATGCCTGCAGGGTTCACAAACTTTTAAGCAGCACTGTGTATATGTACACACACACACACACACACACACACACACACACACACACACACCTCTAACTATCTATCTGGTTTTGTGCCGACGGTTTTCGGTTCAGTTCGGTATGCAGTGACTTAAAAAAAAAAAAGTCTTGGAGTTAAGTAAAAGTGTATACTATTCACAGCTAATTATGATTGTATTATCATTTAAATTATTATTCGATTTATGCCAGTGGCATATAGTGGCAGGCATAACATACAGTAAGTGCTCTTTAATTGGATGGCAAAAGGTAAAAGCAACCTGTGTGTATCCGTCTGTTGCCGCTCGTACAACAGACTAATAAACATGCTTACCTGCAAATTTGTCAGCTTTGTGTTCGACTATACAAGCCCAGATTTCACACCAAATATATTTGTGACTAAACAGAGTTAAGATAATTATTTTAGCATGCAAACTTTTTTTTTTGTTTGCTGGTTTACCGTGAGATTTTTCTTCACTTGGTAAGTGCCTTAAAGCACCCTATGTTTAAAAAAAAAAAGAAAAAAAGAAGCTTTTCCTGGTTGATTTTTATCCTTGATTGATTTTTTTACTGATTTTAAATTTGACAGTTTTATTTACTGTGCGCTTCCATTGCTTTTACTGTTGCCTGTACTGTATATAATATTATTATTATTAAAAAAAAACACTGGCTCAAACACTGATCTTAGAATTACTCTCAGATCAGATTATAATTATACTATTATAGTTATAAAATAACATGCATTCGATGAACATAAGACAGAGATGTGTCATAAGTCGTCTTATATTGATAGAGCAGGGGTGGCGAGATCCTGCAGGTTTTGGATATTTCCCTTCTAGGAAAACCTGCGGCCCTCGAGGACCGCAGTTTGCCACCACTAGGATCGAGTAATATGTCATGTATATTATTACTTTGTTTACATGATGTGTGAATGAGCTCCGCCGATGTTCAAAGTAAAATGC
This sequence comes from Vanacampus margaritifer, assembly GCF_051991255.1. Lineage (NCBI taxonomy): Eukaryota > Metazoa > Chordata > Actinopteri > Syngnathiformes > Syngnathidae > Vanacampus > Vanacampus margaritifer. The sequence continues at coordinate 9,728,135 of NC_135444.1, read as the reverse complement.
AACCTCATCTCTTTGTTCACGTTCTAAACTCCACCACACTGGATTTCAAAGGAAACGGACAAGATGCGCTTATTAGCAGACTTCGGATTTAAGTGATTTACGGTGTGATCTATATGTCAGAGCAACTGAACGAATGCAATCTGGCAACTAGCATTAGACCAAAGGACACTATGATGGCGTTCCATTTCAAATCCGAACACGTACCTTTGGATGACTTGCCTATGGCAATGTTGAATGTGGGACCATCTCCTGAAGTACATTTTGTTCGGAGGTCCATTGTACGTACGTCATCGTTGAACAGTTCATCTCTGATCACGGAGCATTTTT